>NC_136484.1:75178138-75550638 GCF_053919585.1 Euprymna scolopes
GGCGAAGTTTTGAAATAAAGCAATAAATAAAATAATGTAACAAAGTTTTTCTCATTCTAAATTCAAAAGCATCCAAACAGTCAATTAGTGTTGGAGACGCCCCTCCATGGTATTAATGGGTTATCTCACGATGTCACTTCCTTTGGTGACGTCACTTCCGGAATCGAGACTGGTGCCCAGCAGTCTGAGATTGGCACGCGACCAAGCAGGTCGGGTGCACACGCCCAACCGTTAAGGAATGGTATTACTCAACTCACTTTGCCTGTAGTATATGTGAATACATGTTTCGTTCCTAAAAATCATGTGTTCCTTTCGTTTATTACCATTTAACCCTATAATAATTAGAAAAATTCCAGTTGAACTTGAGGTAGACAATGAGACCATTAGAAATATAGTCAAATATTAATTAATGTTTACATTCTTATACACCAGACCCTTGGTGACAGCGGTTGTAAACGCAAATAGATTGAAAATGATAAAATCATTTGCATTAATCAAAGAAATGTCCTTCATTTAGACGAAAATATGTTGATGTTGTATAATCCACAGAAATGACAGATTTATCTAAAAATTTTCGGAAAATGTTAAAAAAAAAAATTCTACTCAAGTTAGGGCTTTTAGTATTGTGAGATCTGGTGGAAAGACACTGCCCATAAAATTCTAGAAAGATGACGAATAGGTCAATACTTTGAAGTTCCAAGAAATATAAATAACTGGAAGCCAACTACCCAGATAGTAATTATGTAAAGGTACAGGATGGTGCTTCATTCCACAGCTAGTAGAAACACCAGATTTCTACAAAACCAACGAAAGTATTATTCTGGAAATACTGTTTATGCTTTCTAACTCAGATCTAAACCTTCAGAATATTTGTTCTTTGTGGCGTTTTAGAAAATGTTACCAATAGAAAACCACAGAGTGATGTCAACTTTTTAAATAGGGGAAATTGTCTCCCAAATATTTGAGGAATACGTGTTTGAAGACAGCTATTAAGAGAAAAGGAGGAACAAACCTAGAACCCCATCCTCTAAAGTAGACCCCTACTACCGTGTCTCTTTCTCTAATATCAGGGGTCTACGTTCCAACATTCCAGAGATTGAAACCCAATTGCAGAAGACAAAACCGGACATATTGTTCCTAAGCAAAACTGGCATAGGACCGACCACTTCCCTAGATGAGTTCATAATTAATGGATACTTTAACTTAACATCTAAATCTGACCCAAATATCGCCTTGGGCATGGACTATGTGTCTACATTAAAGATGGCTTTCCATGTGGTAGGGATATCTCCAGAGAAGACCCTAATTTACCTTATATGTGCTTCCGGACTGCACTTGTTTGCACCACTGCATTTATATTTGCCCTCTATCGCCCCCATAACAGCAGAGTTACTATATTTAAGAGCATATCTGAGAAAATTGACCACGCCCTGTCTGCTCATCCATCAATGTGGAATGGCTGACCCATTCAAACAAGACATGAGGGGAGGTTCTGTCATGATTTCTGCATTGCCTATGACCTCACTCAGATTGTTAACGAACCTACCCGTGTGCCCGATACTAGCGGTCAGTATGCAAGCCGTCTAGACCTTTTTCTCACAACTTCTCCTGATGTATGTTCACGTTCCGTTCTATCTCCTCTGGGGTCTTCCGATCACTCAGTTGTATCAGTTAAGATAAAAATGAAATGCAACAAGTCTTCAGACGTACCTCTCCACCGTACAGTATATCGATACTCTATGGCTGACTGGGATAGCTTCTGTATATTTATATCTGATCTACCTCTGCATTCCATGTTTAAAAAGGATGTGTGCTCTATATCATCAGACCTGACCGAATGGTTAATTGTAGGTATAGACCGATTCATACCATCTAAAAAATTCCAACAAAGACCTAACAGCCAGCAATGTTCTCCCCAGAATATGCTGCTGCCATCGCGCACAGAAATCACTTTTTCCATAGTTACCAACGTAATAGATGTACTGAGACTAAAGCTGCTTTCCGGACTGCCAGCAACCACTGTAAGAGTAATAAAAAATACAAAAGAGCTACTTGCTCAGTTCGTTAAATCCAAAGTAACTGAGCAGCGGCTTAGTTTCCACCAGTTTTGGCAAATAAAAAACAGGATTCTGAACGGACGCGTGAGTTCTATCCCAACCATTATCAATTGACCTGGGTTCATGTTGTCAGCATCAGACAAGACCAACCTATTTGCCAAGAAATTTGCAGCTAATTCCACCCTATGCGACCAAGGCCATCAACTCCCCCTAGTTCCTCCTATAACAGACAACACGCTATGCAACATACAAATATTTCAGTAAAGTAACTGGCTCTGACGGCATTCTAATTATAGTGTTAAAAAATCTTCAACCAGAACTTGCCCCCATACTTACAAAACTGTTTAAGCGTTGTCTTAAGCAGAATTGCTTCCCAACACACTGGAAAACCTCATCAGTATGCCCTGTATTTAGGAATTCAGGTGACAGGTTATCTCCCTCTCAGTATAGACCAATAAGTCTCCTGTGTGTCATGAGTAAGTTGTTGGAATCCATATTAAATAAAGAAGTAGTCAACCACCCCAGCAGAAGTAATTTTCTTTGTGACATGCATTATGGTTTCCGTTCTGCGGGATCTACAGCAGATATGCTAACGGTTATATCTCATGCGATTAGTGAATCTCTCGACAAAGGCTTTCTTTTTAGGGCAATTGCTCTTGACATATCAAAGGCTTTTGATAAGGTATAGCATAAAGGCCTATTTCACAAGATTTCCAGCTACGGTGTAACTGGAAATGTTTTCTCAATTATTAAATCATTTATTTCTGATAGACTCATAAGAGTAGTGGTTGATGGGCAGAAATCAGAAGCCCACAGTATTAATGCTGGTGTCCCTCAGGGGTCCATCCTGGACCCAACTCTCTTCTTGGTTTACATCAATTATCTCCCCAAACACATACTTAAATCATTCGTTGATATCTATGCTGATGACACGACCATCTATGGCAACACATCAAAGGCTGTAAATGACAAAGTTCTCTCTGATACTCTCTCCTCTGATCTTGAGCACGTGATACAATGGGGGAAAATGTGGCTGGTTATTTTTAATGCATCTAAAACCAAGCTTCTATCTTAAATTAATCAACGCTCTGATCCCTATCTGGTATCAATTGAAATGGGTGGCTCTCGTATTGGGGAGGCTCCATTTTTGACAAGCTTCTAGGATTGACCTTTACTTCTGATCTGAAATGGAACACGTACGTCAAATCTGTTGTCAAAGTCGGTGGAAAAATTAGGGATCCTTCTACCACTCCAATAGATATCTCACTACTGATGCAATTCTCTATTTATATAAAAGCCAAGTTCGTCCAAGGATGGGGTACTGCTGTCATATCTGGACAGGAGCTGCTAAAAACAGCCTTACCTGACTTGACAGAGTACAAAATAGACTTCGTAGCTTAGTGGGGGATGCCCTTTTCTCTTCCCTGCAACCTCTATCCCACAGAATAGAAGTTGCGAGCCTGTCGTTCTTTTATCATTATTTCCATGGCAAGTGCTCATCTGAGCTTCAATCTCTGGTACACCCTCGCTAATCTTTCACGATAAACACCCGTTTAGCTTAAACCACTGTCAGTAATTTGCCCTCACTCTTTATCCGTGCGTAAATAAAAACGTAGATTCGATGAAAAAAGTTTCTTTCTCAGAAGTGCACGCATGTGGAACTCTCTTTCGTTGCCTATTTCCACCTGACTACAACTTGGATATCTTCAAGTTCAACATAAACAAGTTCCTGTTGAACCGCTCTCATAAGTAAGACAGTTAATCATATCTCCATTACTAGCGATTACTACGATATTATCCTATTAATTACTGTACAGGCAATAACCTTTATCCTCGAGTAGTCTAAAAAATAATATTAAATGCATTTTCTATTGTGTAATTTTTGTGGCAAATTAATCCTTGTGACTTTCAATAAACAAATTTTTAATACATAGTTTTTCACTCCTTTCATTAAAATATGGACAAATTTGCTTCCCAAGTCTGTATGTGTATATGTGATTATTTATTAGCTGAAAATTAAGTCAGTTCGATTTTCTAACTTAGACCCAAACAACATTGAATTTGACCACTCGATTTTAATTACGCATAGCCCTTTTTAAATCGATGTATGTTATTACAAATAAACGTAATTTTTCTATCTGCATAATTCATGATTCATATATATATGTGTGTGTGTGTGTGTGTGTGTGTGTGCGTGTGTGTGTGTGTGTGTGTGTGTGTGTGTGTGTGTGTGTGTGTGTGTGTGTGTGTGTGTGTGTGTGCAGAGTAATCTTCTTAATTATCGAACGGATAATTATGAATTTTTAAATATGTATTTTAGGCAAAATTGTACGAACCATTTGAATATACGTAAGAGCACTCCCAGACAAATAAAATATCTCGTGATATGTGAAATTAAAAGTTCAAATTATTTTCTGCCATTGACAAATCTTACTAATTTTCTCAAAGGTTAGAGTTAGAGTAAATGTTTGTGCAACGACCGCATATTGGATCGACTTATTTTTGTTCATACGCGCATTTGATGAGATTAGAGTGCTTGGTAGAGGAAAGAAGCTTAAATCTGTTTATGACTTATTTTCTTCAATTTAATAAAAGTGTGCTGTTCACGTTTTGAGTTTGATTGCCATATAAGTTTCATTAATCCTTTTATTATTATTTAAAAACTAACTTTTTCTATTATTTATTCATTTTAACTGTCATTCATTATACTTTCTAATAATTGATTGTATTATTGTCCCTATGAATACCATTTGATTTATAGCGCTATAGCCGTATTCCTACTGCCGTTAAAGTTACAAAACATTAATCTTCCTCAATATGACATAACTTGTATCACTTACCCATGAATAGCTAACGTCGTGAAATAGACATAATTCTCCGAGTTATAACGCAAATACCTTTCTCATTAGGAATGTTACACAATGTTTTGAATAATGAAAGCTTCTATCTTTTTACGTGTATTTCGTCGGACTCGAGGATCTTTTCGTCGAAATCGGGAATCTGCAAGGAATTTCGAATAGAACTTAATTCATCCACGAGTTCGAGAGAAAGACTTCGACAAAATACACTCAAAAACGTCTGAATATTGTTTGATTAACACTCAAGATTAAAACAGTGTTTCGAATAATTCAAATGATCCAAATTATCAATCCTCATCTCCAAAATTCAGAATCATAAATTATTTAAATTTATAATTATCGACATTTTCTTCATTTTCTAGAATCAGTATCACAAATTAAACAGTGAATGATTTAACACAGTAACTTGATTTTGAATCAATCAAATCGAACTAAATAAGATCATCTTTCAGATGTCATTATAACCATTGTCTGCTCTGAACCGATTTCTTGCTTCAAAATCGTGCCGTCAAATTCCTTTCGATATTCTCACAAACATCCATTTTATTAGATAAATTAAAAGATAATAGAGAAACCATTACAAACATGGAAAAGATTCGGAGCCATCATATCCGATCGGACTTGACGTGTTTACTTAGCAATCACGCAACCAGATTTATGGTTCGTGGAGACGCTGAACATCAATTTTGAACGCTCATTTTTTTTTATATTTGAGAAGACTGCAATTTGATATTTCCAGAAAACTTGGGATAACTTTTCTTCTCAGAACTCATGATAAGCCGATCCAGTAAGTTGATAGTAACAAAAAATATGCACACGTAGATTTTGTCACACATAAATAATGAGATCGGAAAATCTTCATCTCAAAATGGAAACGATTAAATCCTTGGAAAGGGAAATAAGGGATAAGTTACGCGTATAAAAACGATTTTACTTGTACTAATAATAGTATTAATAAAACTACCACCACCACTAATAATAATAATAATAATAATAATAATAATAATAATAATAACAAACAGCTTTAAGATCGAAATATATTGTGCGGTATGGAACTAGATTTGGAAAGGAATACATTTGATATGCAATATGTAAAATAAAGATCGATATTACACTAGGGCTACTGTAGCTACAATAACAACTACTACTTTCTACTGCTACAACCGCTACTAATACTACTACTACTACTACTACTACTACTACTAATAGTAATAATAATAATAATAGTAACATTGCAAAAACAAAGACAGAACTAGAGACACTAATAAACACAAACAGAATTTTCAGCCAGGAGATTGGAATGGAATTCGGTGTGGAAATTTGCGCACTGCTGACCATGAATAAGGGAAAATTGGAAAGAACAGAAGGTATGGAAGTATCCAATCAAACTAAAATTAAGGCACTAGGTGTACAAGATAGTTACAAATACTTGAGAGTTATGAAAGCAGACACCATCAAAGCAACAGAAATAAAAAGAAAATTGAAAAGGAATACCTCCGAAGAACAAGAAAACTCATCAAAACTAAACTATAGAGTATAAACCTAATAAAAGTATAAACACATGGGCAGTGTCACTAGTAAGATACTCTGGACTGTTTATAGGTCGGAACAAAGAAAAACTGAGGAATCTCGACCAGAAGATCAGGAAACTCATGACAATACACAATGCACTACACCCAAAGGATGATATTGACCGACTATGTGAAAAGAAAAGATGAAGAAAGAGGGCTGGTTTGTATAGAAGATTGTAAATAATACGAAAAAAAAATTAGAAAAATACCTAAGAATAATTACCGCAGCAAGAAACACTGAAAAAACAAATAAAAAGAGACGGGAGATAATACAGGAAAATTGTGAAAAGAAGCAGTTACATGGAGGATTCATAAGTATTACAAAGGATGAGACTAACGAAAACACTTGAAAATTGAAACAAAAAGGAAATATAAACAAGGAAACATAATCCCTAGGAACAGTCGTACAAGATAGCGCGATTAGAACACATTACATTAAAGCAAGGCTCGACAAGACACAATAAAACAGCAAATGTATACTTAGTGGATAAAGAGGTGAAACAATAAGCCACATAATAAGTGAATATAGCAAACTAGCCCATAAATAATATAAAAATAGATACGATAATGTGGTTACAGCAGGGCACTGGCAATTATGCAGGCAATTGCATCTTGAACACCTATACAAATAGTACAAGCCGTTTGTTTTAATGCAATTGTCTTTCATTGGTTACAAAATTTCCGTTTTCTTTTACTATGGCTAATTAAAAATATAAATTTATAACTTAAAATATTGCAGCATTAAGAATTGAATATATAATGTTATGAATTGAATTTTCAAAAATCTTAATGCTGAAATATTTTAAGTTATAAATTGATTATATTTTTACTAGAGTATCTTGCATTTTTCTCTTGCAGTTTTAACAACTAGACGTTTACTTTTCCATGTTTAAGCTTAACCATATTACTTTTCATGTTCGCATTTTTCCATTGTAATCCATGATTTTTCCAGGCTTCCAAAAATCCACTTGTTCTTTTTTAATTTCAGTCTTATTTCTTTTGCCCCCATAAACACATATGTAATAACAATAGACGGCACTCGTCTGCTTTCAGTAAAATCACCCCAATTATCTCCCTTTCATGCTTTCATTCTCTCTGTTCCACGTGTTACTTCTCTTTTCGCGATAGTAGTGAATTAGTATCTGAAGTGACGTAGTTGTAATGGAAACCAGTCATAACAAGCGTCGCTCACCTCCTTGTATATTTTTACGATTTTGAACACTAGAAAATTCATCATAACTTATGTTTTACAAAACAAAAATTGAAAATATCTTTTCATAATATAGTTGAGAAGGTTATCTATGAACTGAAATAATTTTTCGAAACTTGGTCGAAAAATGGGTGGGCGGTGAAGATTTAAAGCAGTTCTAAATTACTAAAACTACCACTTATCTATATATTCAAACACTACTGTGTTTGAATTATATATATATATATATATATATATATATATATATATATATATTCATACATATATATATATATATTCATACATATATATATGTATATATATAGATAGATAGGTATATAGATAGTTATATATATATATATATATGTATGTATACCTATTTTATTAAGAAAATGATACTTTCAGTTATCGATGTTATGTTATTGCGAGATTATATCACTTTCAGTATAAATCAGACGATGTGTGCTCACGTCAGTGCTTTACATGTTTATTGCTTCTCGTTTCATAGATTTACAAGCAATATTTACGCCCAAACTGCAGAGAGGGAAGACATGAAATCAAATAAGAAGATAGATAAGATGTCAAGCAAATATAATTTTTGGTGATTGTCCAAAATAGGATTCTATAAAACAAAAAATTTCTAACTAACCAGACACCGAGAAAAAGAAATAAAAAACGACCGAATTGACAAATGCAAATGCTATCCTTAGGACAAGTAGAAAATGTGTGAGTTTGGAGAATATTTATTTTTTATCATGTTTACACTTATTAATAAAGTTTTGGTATAAACGGGGTGTTAATCTAAATAATTTTGGAAGGATTTTCTAAAGAATTTAAAAATTGTAGCTACAGTTACCTTTAAATTCTGCAGTGTAGTAGTCTTTTCAAAATTATATGGTGTATTCTTTAGGAACTTAATTTATCCTTTTAAAAACGCCATTTTTTCTTGATATTTAATATATCTTAGGAATGTATGTAATGTAAATTATATTTTTGGGACTCTTTAGTTGAAGATAAATATAAATATATGTAAAGGAATAGGTACAGTGAAATTATTTAAACCGATATGCTAAGTACGAATAATTAGTACTGAAGAGTGTTAATTTTATTGAGGGTGTTCTAGTAATATTTAGTAAGGTTGGTATAATTATGGAAAATTGCCATTTTAGGCTTATTAAGTGGATTTAAACAAATGACTACCTCATTTCCGGATGTACTAGGTATAGTGTTCATATATATGCATATATACACGTAGCATACACATAGGAATATACATAGAAACAAAGACACAATATCGATACTAGTACAATGCATATATATATGCATACATAAAATCAACCATTATATATACATACAAACATATGCATATATTAGCCCATACGACATGCATACACATAGATGGATAAGGCATAAGCCTATATATGCGCAGACAAACACACATATACAAATGTACACGGAAATACATACATATATCACATACAGATATATTATCGTCTTAGTAGAGTTATGATTTTTTATGTATATTTACTGGTTGAATCAAATCAATTATTAATTTGTATTTTAATTTGTATTTTTATAAGTTAAAATATTAAAGCTTATTAAATAATAGTAATTATAGCTTTTAGTATACTTAGATATATACACACCTACAACCATATAGATATATATCCATATATATATATATAAACATTCGTATATGTCATGTGTTATAAAGACCATTAATCTACCTTTACGTCTGTGCACATATTATTATAATATATTCTTTTATTCTTATTCATAATTATTATAAATTTAATATAAAAGGTATTCTTATCATAATCCTATATTAAAATAATTTTAAAGGTTTTCTCAAGGAACTTAAAATATAATTAAAAACTTTTTAATAATCTCGACTATTTGAAAATCATTTCTAAATGTTTATGTTTTATATTAATAACCTAAATAAAATGATTTCAATTATTTATATTTCATATATTTTGGGGGATATGAGTAGTTGAACATTTAAAAAAATTAAATTAATATATTAAGTGCTAAATAAAATCAAACGTGTTAGCAAGAATCTTCGAGTTTGGGTACTTATCTTATAGAGGTTGTTATCTAACTGGTATTATCTAGTTGTTAGTGGTAAGTTAAATTAATTAGAGTGTCGAGTATACATATATTAAAAACCATATATCATAACAAAATAGTCGAACATTAATACGCATATATACATACCTATGTATATACAAATATATATATACAAATATATAACCTATATATAATCACCCGTAAACACACACCCACACACACACACACACACACACACATATATATATATATATATATATATATATATATATATATATATATATATATATCAATACGCAGACAAATACATATATACACAGACACATACATATACGCATAAAAAACAAATTGTATACATATAAATACCCGAGGAAAAATAAACAGTAAACATATATACTTACTGTATAGAGATTTTTTTATGATGAGTAAGGTAAGGTAACATTAAGAGGTAATATTAAGATGTTCTTTATAATGTCTGCAGTTTATGGAAGTTTTTAGATTTTATTGAGTAACTTATCCCTATCTTTAAATTGTATGATAAATAATTTTTCGGGAAGGCGAAGATAACATAGGTACCTAAGCGAGGAACATGTTTTAGCTTTTTTGGAATATGCCATTCTACGGTCGATGTCAGTTTTTTTTTCAATAAGTCTTTTATAGTAAACTGTTGAGGTTTTCAAAAGAACTTTTGTGACCTCTAAACCTTTCCTGGAATGTATTACTCGCCATACCAATATACTATTTACTACTATTTGGGTTTTCCTTCCTGGAGATTTTCGCACTAAATACTCATTGATGTTACTAAGCAATTTCCATTCAATGGACATTCATGTTTATTTCTACAATTACAAGATTTTCTGGTGCTAATTTTATTGTATTCAGATGTATCATTTAGAATCTTCATGCTATGTTTCCTTATGATTAATTTTCTAAGTTTTCATTACAGATGTAGCTTAATTTTATTGTATTTTTATTGAATATTTTATTGAGGATATTATTGGGGGTAAGTGTTGTTTTATTAGATTATGGATTTTTCCTACGTTTGTTTTGACGTTATGGTTCACCTGCCGTTCAATTTTAATTTTCTTAAATAAACATTTAAATTGAACGGCAGGTGAACCATATAATTTTTCTTCTTCTCTTATTACTGGATGTTTTAGTATTAGATGTAGGCTGGATATATTCTAGTTTTGTATTTTTTTAATCGCTGTCTTTCACTACTTTATCGTAGAACGGTTTGTGAGTGTAAAAATGTCTACATTAGAGGAGTTGCAACTTATTATTTGGCTGATAGAATTTGGAATGTGTTTAATTATAGATTTTGGCTTGTTTGAATTTGGGTTTACATATATGGGGTCAGTGTTATCTTTTTTATAGGGTGCATATATTTTGTTTTTAAATCTAGAGTTAAATATATATATATATATATATATATATAAATATGAAATAATATAAGTTAAATGATTTTTGTGAACGAATTTGCATATGGAATAGAAAATAAGCCTCGTCATTTGTATAAATCTCTTGAATAAACACCATTTGATGTTGTGCTAATGCATATATAAGGAGAAAGAAAATGAAAGATAAAGATACTGTATGGAGCTCACCTGTAAACATCTTACTTAAACTCTCCATGGCTAAAGCTAGGTGAAGCTAAGTTGAAACCAACCGCTGCAAAAGACTGTTCTTTTCGCCGTAAAACATAATGAATTCTGTTAAATTGAATTGCAGATTCTGGCGTAATAATGGGTATTCTGAGAATGAAAGTAAATCTTCTCTCAGCCATGCCAGTTGATATGGCCGCTTCTGTTAAAATATTATTATACGTTGAGTGTAAACAAAACTAAACGGTAAAATGAAATAATAACGAACGCGTGTAATAATTGAATTCTATCAAATATTTAGCAACAGTGTAAACTGATGTAGGAGGAGGATAGAACAATCAGGGAGGAAGTACTGTACTACCACATCTAAACAATACGTGTAAGTCTTGCAGGAACAAAAAGAGAAAATGATAGTGAATGAATGTAAACGACATTATGTGCAAAACTTACAACAGATATTAGCTAGTTGTCTCACCATATTGAATTTATATGTGGCCTCTTCGTTTACCAACCTATACCGTTTTTTTTTTCGTGGGGATAATATTTCCTAGTTTATTATCTATGGATTTTACGAAGCTCTAGCAAGTATTAAACACTACACTTTGAAAAATATTTGTTTCAAGTTCATTATATAAATATATTTGAACTTGTTTAAAGTATATATATATATATATATATATATATATATAGTGGAGATGGTAATTAATAAAAACTGAAGAGAGTGCTCAATACTGTTGTGGACCAAATATGCGTTTTATTTTTATTACCGTATCTTTCTGTTTAGTTACATTATTGTTTTGGCTATACGGCCGGTTTTTTTGGCCGTCTGTAGCGTCCTCAAATAGAGTACATTTCTGTAAAAGTCTGAGGACGCTACAGACGGCCAAAAAAACGGACGTATAGCCGAAACAATAATGTAACTTAACAGAAAGATACGGTAATAAAAAATAAAACGTGTGTATATATATATATATATATATATATATATATATATATATATATATATATATATATATATATATATATATATATTGCAGACCGGAAAATACACTGATTGAAACGCGTTCGCTAATAAAACTTAACTTATAAAGGACTTTCTGAGATACAAATTGCCTACGATATCGAATGACTTGTCATAATGACTTAGCATTTATCGATCTATGACAGGTGTTTAATCGGGCAAGCGTCAAAATTAATTACCTCCATGGATGATGAATGGAAATGTTAATAGGTACAAGTTACTAACATATTTGGGGATGAAAGATAAATTTGCAATAATTATATATTTAAATAGCGACGAAATGCGGCATTAGCCAGGGGAGGGTTACAAAATAAATCTTAAAAGATATTTTATACCTTATTTCTTATTTCCTTTGTAATATTATTTCAGAGTCTTATTGTAGTTACCATATCTCTAACTTCAATTTCTTCCATTCTTATGAAAAATAATTAAACTATCCATTTCATATAAATAAGCGCAACTGCAGTAGCATTAATTCTAGCAATGCCTACATTTAATGATGAAGTTGAGTTCCGACATGATTTCGAACATAACGCTCATGACTATTATTCCATGGAACTGCGAGATCTACTCCTATTCCTTGTTTTTAACCCAACTAAATTCGATCCGTCATGTGTACTAAGAGTGATGATGCAACAAAAGAAAACATGGTTAGCGAGAGTTGAGGATATGTGTTGCATGGAAAAAATATTTAAGAAGGATAATATCAATGTGTTAATCTAGTTTAAAAGATCGGTTAGTTCTGATGACCTTATAATAAGATTAAATATGGAGAAGATGAGGAGATGTGTGCAGATTAGGAGACTTCGTTGGTATAGTCACTTTGAAAAATAGATGAAAGTGAAAAGCGTTAAACAGTTGGGTTAGAAAGTTTCGTTTACAAGAAAAATAACAGAGTGATCAGGATAGGTCCGAGAGAAGTAATACGCATGTTTGGTTGTCGGTTTGTAAAAGTTGTAAAATGCATGCCAACATGCTAAACAGATGATGATGATGATGATGATGGTGATGGTGATGATGATGATGATGATGATGATGATGATGATGATGATGATGATGATGATGATGGTGATGGTGATGGTGATGGTGGTGATGATGATGAAGCGTTAGTTATGGTTTACTTGGCAATTTATGTCAGGCATCTGACTTTCGTAAATATAGGTTTTGTCCAGCCATTTCTTATCCGTTGTTCTCACATATCTTAGTATTTAACATCAAAACGGAAATGCTATTTCAAACTTAGGTGCAGATTGACTCAACTTGTACGTCAATGGTTTGTAACATCAAAAATACCATACGTCCATTTATTCTAGGTATCGAGCGGAGAAGATTCTATTTCAATCTGAAGCTTCACAATCCAACGTAAACACAAACAAGGCGATGCAACGGCTGTAAACATATACTAGCATATAACATTTTATCTTAAAAGTATCAGAATTATTTATATGAAGACAAAATTCTAATGTAAATTCTTATTCACCAAACAGAATACATGCCGTACGGAAGAAGAATTACAGACTATCGTGTTCTTGTTTTTTTTTATTCCGTTAACATCAGCAACGGTGCAGGGAACTCTTTATTTTTATAGAGCCGTGTAAACATTTTATCATTATTCAGACTTTTCTTTACAATTCTATTAGAAACATAATTAACAGGACTTTATATTATACTAATATATCATAGTATACCGATATATTATATTATACTAATATATTATATTTTACTAATATATTATTATACTCATGGGGCGCCCGGCCTTGCCGGTTTGTAAGATACGCTTAAATATATTTTAATTTATGCAGATTTCGTATTTATTATTACCAAGTCAATTATTCTCTATTAAATATTATATTGTACCTAATATATAGTAGTGATTACAAACGTTTAAAAACATTGCTTAGGTGCCATCAGCTAGAATTGAAATTAAAACATTTAGCGTTCCAGCCGCGTTTCTTTCCGTTGGAGCTGTTGACAGATAGACAAGAACTTTTAAAATCAAACCACTTTAAGCTACAAATGAATTACCGCATACACAAAGGTAATGTCGGCAAGCTGAAATGAACATTTTTCATTTCAGTTTGCCGACATATTTCTCTACGCGTTATTCAACCATCCAAAGATTTTACTCGTTATAAACCATCGTTTGTGTATGATTACTATTTCTTGTTATTTTCAGTGTTATGTGACAGTAATTTGAGAGCTTATCCGATAAATATTTTCACACATACATACACACATATATACATCTACTGATTTATGCATATGGATTTGGAGTATTTTATATTTTATATATCATTAGAAATGAGTTTAGGTTAAAGGAAAATATAAGTTTGCAACATCTGTTGAATATAAAAACAGAAAAAAATCTAAATGAGTAATCCCTTATTCATTATATCTTGCATATTCCTCTCTGAATCTACGATTTAAATGATATTACCAATAAATAATATTACTAGCTGTGACGATATTATCTTTTGTTTATAATGGTCTATTTCGATATTTGATTATTTTTGATTTTTCTTCTTTTATTACCTTCGAATGTTAACATAGAAAGAGAAAGGGAAACATAGAATGGGGAGGGTGAGAGTGATTGATAGAAGATTCGTAGATGATGGATGAGTTACTTGCAAATTACAGTTGATCAGAACAGTTTAAATGGAAGTTTTTCAAACATAACTCATTCATTAATGCAATGATTTTTTAGTTTTAGTAGTAGACCTAAGCGATTATTTCTTGTGACCAGTAATGAATGTAAACCACTGTGTATTTCTACTTAAATACCGAACCTTATATTAGCATTTTATGTGTTGTAAATCTCTAGGTTACAAATAAAGTACAGTTACGTTTCTTTAAAAATAATGCAAACATATATTACATTTTTTCGAAAATATCAATCGAATATCATTAAAATATATTCGATATGTTAATATCAAAATAACATTTATTAACATTGAAACACTGAATTATATACACTACAGTTTCTCTTTGTATATTCTTAATTAGAGTTATTTACCTTGATACTTATATCATATTTATTTATTACTAGCGGGGGTACCCGGCGTTGCCCGGGTGTGTGGAGGTGTAGTAAGGACCCCAGGGGGTGAAGAAAGGTAGTAAAACAAAGTGGAAGAGTCGTGGGGTTTTCCAGCGTTGCCTGGGTCGAGTAAGGAACCAAGGGGGGGGGGTCAAAAAATAAATTGGTAGTAGCGGGGGGGTGAAACAACAGTAGGCAGTTTGGGTGGAGAGAGAAAAAAAAAGTGGTAGTAGCCATAATGCAAAGGAGGGAGAAAAATATGTGGTGTCTTTTCCGATGTCTCCATCGTCCGGACGTTTGGAATATTGGAACTAAGTGAAGTCAATCCAATGCAAAGAAGTGTTGCTGCTATAGCTGAAGAAGCAACTGCCAATGCAATGTTACCATTAGATCTCACTTTGGCAAGAAGAAGATTTAAAGGAATGTTTTCCCTGTACCGCCTAGAGCATCAAGGAAAAAAGGCCCATCGGCATCAGCATTTACTCTACTCACAATATAGTCGTATATTGTTTGTTGTTCACCAAGAAGTTTTGACTCATTTCAGACACATGCTTGCTTATCTCATGTAAGTTGTATTTTTTTTTTTTTTTTTTTTTTACATTTTCACCCCAAACAAGGCGCATTGCCACTTTGGTGTAGGGGGGGGGGGCTACTATCAGGGGCAGCTAATACTGGGGCACTATGTTGGGATTTGGGCAGCAAGATGTCGGTTCACGTTGCACTTGAACTTCTCCATGTCAGTAAAGTTGGGGAAGCAGGAATTTGGAATGGAATTCCAGAGTCTAGCGGTTCTGGGGAAGAAACTACTGGAGTAGAAAGATCTTTTACATCTAGGGATCTCTACTGTGTGGGGGTGGGATTTAGCTGCCTGTCGGGTTTGTCGAGCTACTTCGTGGGGGCACAAGTGTCTGCAGTTCGTCAGAGCATTCACCATTAAAATACTTGTAGAACAGGCAGAGGGATGCAACGTTTCGTCGATGGGACAGAGGCTGAAGCTTAGATGCCAGTTCAGGGCCTATCAGATTGGCGACTCTCTTTTGAACCTTGTCTAGGAGCGAGAGACTAGTAGCAGATGCACCATCCCAAATGTGACAACAATACTCCATACATGGGCGAATGGTGGCCTTATAGAGGTACAGGATACTTTCAGGTGTCAGTAGTTTTCTAATACCACTGTAGATTTCAGTTACAATTATAGTAGCAGTTAATTACAAGCAGTGGTTTGGTAGAGATATCAACGAGGCATCTTTATTAGTACAAGCGAGCAAAGGATAATTGTAGGTATTAAGTATATTACTTAGAGTTCTTCTCACTTCTACGGTAGAAAATAAATCCACGTTTGTGCTAATTTCGGAAATTTTATCAGACCTAATGTTATTTTATCTCTAGCCTTGGTATAGAGCGTGGAATTTTTTTTTTTTTTAGCTGGGAGAGAACGTGATTGAGTTTTGCTTGGGGGGAGTTTAAAAAGCTAACCAGAGAAAAGACAAATGCATATATAAATTAAAATACACATAATTACAAAATCAAATAAGAAATTTAAAAGGAAAAATGACAAAGTTAGTATTTTTTAGGACTAGAGTGATTTGGAAATAATACTTATCATTGCGCCACGCTCGAGGGTACTTACTTGTATGAAGTTTCACGAACAATGTCATGGTGAATAGCACTGGAAGGTGATGGCAAGTCATATTCTGAAAGATGTTTTCCACCTAAATGGAGAAGCTTCCCTTGAAGATGCCCCAAAACTCCATTTAAGATGTCATCTGAAAGAGTGATATTGGCATGATGATTATTTTGCTTTACAAAATATCTTCGCTGAGATGAGTTTTGTTTCTTCCAGAGATCTGTTGGGTTATAAATATTACAGTTATGAAGTATGATGGCAAATAAACTACGTAACTGCTTTGGTAACTGAAAAAGTGATGCTTCATCCATACTTGTTTCATAGTTTGAATCATCCTGTAATAGACCGAGGGAGAGACATGCATGTCTAAATGTTTCAAAAATTTGTCCATTAACTGTTTTCAGGTCCTGGATACTCTTTGGTCCTTTAACTTTATGCAAAAGGATGCGGAGGAAATAGCATTCAAAATTAGTTGGATGGACAGTGTACACTCTGCCGAGTGTATAGGAACTGAAAACATTTGACTGACCTTCAACTTTATTTCTTTTTGTCTATGTTTCCATTTCCTATCGGCATTGTCCCATGTACAACATTTGGGTAGTTGATTATAAAAAAGAGTACATGCAAAATCATCCTCCTTGCAAAGTTCAAAAAAGATGTAAGGGTATTTGACCTGGGAGCATGAAGTTGCTGTTCAACATTGCGTGGGTTTTCCGGATTAAAGTAAACTCTTTGCCCATTTTACAAGTGTACATCAATATGGATTACCAGGGGGTATCTTTCGTGAATAGGGAAGCTCAATAACCTCCAAATAGCCTCATTGATTCTAATGTATCTGGCTTTCCTATAACATTGGATTTCATCATTCTCATTAGCAATACCACACATAACCATATCATTTCCTTTGTTAATATACTTGCACACATATTAAATTGATTTAACACTGTTGCAAAATTTAACATTAATGTGTGCATTAAATGTCTTTGCTAAGATGGGAGAATATAGTACAATCCATGAATTATTTAATTGAAATTCTAAATTTCCACGCTTGATGTTAAGCTGGAAGCCACCATTACCTGGTTGTCGGCGTCGGTACTTGGGATATCCATCATGACCTGTCTCAGTATCCGAAAGAAACTGCTTTGGGTATCTTTTAGTACATTTGCCATCAACCATGCAAGGAGATTTGGGGTTAAGAATATCGCATGGACCATGAATCATCTAGGTTTTAATAATCAGAAAGAGAACAGGATTATCCTCAGGATCAGGGAGCTCAGCACTGATAATTTTGTCGATGTCATTAGGCCTGATCTTATCACAAAGCCACAGTAAAATATGAGCATGGGGTAGCCCCTTTTTCTGCCATTCAATGGTGTACATATAGCATTGGGTATGACCATAAATTTGGTGATTATTTAACAAAACACTCAATTTCTTTAATTTCTGATGAAAAACTCTAGCAATCAAGTCGTGACTGTGATGTGGTTCTTGCAAACAAATGAAATTTGATTTCTTCCCATTTTGGATTGCATGTGAAGGTGATGAATAAATCTGGTTTGCCATATTCCCTTACATAAGACATGGCATCTTGTGTCCGTTTATGCATATAACGAGGCCCTCCAGTAAAAGTAGAAGGGAGAATCAATAATTTACCAACATTATTGATACTGTCATTATCTATGGCATCCCTTAGATTAACATAAGAATCTACTCTGAGTTTTGCTTGATTTTGTCTTATGTAAAGATCTCTCTCAGTCTCCACTTTTGCATACATGTCCACCAGAAACTGCAGAAAAAGCTCTCAGTAATATAAGAGATGATTAGCTTGGCCTTCTCTGAACATGATCATGCATGCATAAAAGTCCTTGTCAGATACTTTTTTGTTGAGGCTGATCTGACCATTATCAGGGGCCACTTGCATTATGTGAAAAGTATAACCATCCTGTCCTTCCCAGAAGATCAAGGGATACCGAAGGGCATCATAAGACCTGTGAGTTTCTATTATACGTTATTTTCCTTTTCCTGTAGGGTTTAGGACAATATCTATACAGTTTCGTGGACTAATAACAATATATCTGTTGTAAGATGCCTCACCAACCATTAGTATGGCAACTTCATGGGTAGTAGGTGTACATGCTCCCCTGTTGGTCTTCTGTCTGAACAAATGACTACACGGAAATCTTCACATTGAGGTTGCTGCTCTAAAGCTGTTTTAAAAGAACGAATCAGGTGATTACACTCAGTAAGCGTATGCTCAAGATCGCTAATAATTTGATAATCAATGTGCTGGCAAGTTTGACAACGTCGGTTGCTTTGATCCTGATAATCACTTATGAACTAAATCTGCAAGAAATTGGGTTGTTCATTAGGTAATCGAGCTATTGAACCAATCAGAGGATAAGCCTAACCTTGTACTCTAAAGGTTGGAATAAAGCCTTCTTCAGCAACAATTTTCTCAGCACCAAAATAAGTCATTTGAAATGCACAATTATATTGCCTTATATTCTTAAGAAACAATTTTGATTGATTAGTTTACTCTGAAGGAATTTCCAGCGTAGTTGAGGAAGGCACTCCAAATGTGGCAATTTTACCTTTCCTCCTGAGCAACAAATTCCTCTTGTTTCACTATTAAATCTCCAAACTTGACAAAAATTACACTGGTACGACATAGTACCAATAACGACAACAGGATCCTTAGCATAATCCTGGTTGGGAGAATATGATAAAGCAGTCCCAGAATTATTAAAAATTGAACCAGTGCATAATCTTTGCTTCATAATACCATATCTACCATCCTGTCCTTGCAGAGATTCTTGTCCTATTCTGAAGCAATCTAGAATTTCGATTTGCTTGATATTCTTGATTGCAAGCAGCAGCGGTTCTTGTCTTGTTTTGGAATTGTCTGGCCTCCCGAGCTTCTTGGGATTCATGTTCACGGGCAGCTGCAGTTCTTGTCCTGTTTTCGAAATGTCCTGTCTCCTGAGCTTCTTGAGATTCTTGTCTGCGAGCAGCAGCATTTAATATCCTGATTCGAAGCAGTCTAGCGTCCCGATCTTCTTGGGACTCTACTTCAACCGCAGCAGCGTTCCTTGCTCGATTAAGGGAAAGTCTATGATTTCGTTCTTCTTGGGATTCATTTTGCAAATGAGCTGTGAACCTTTGTAACAACATTGATTATCTGCCGATATTTTGCTTTATCTGTGGCATTCTATATCGAACCACTTTTTGCTGTAAACTTGATAATAAAATGTAATGTAAAATTTTAGATTAGGAACATTAGGTAAAAAACGAAGATATATATATATATATATATATATATATATAAGCGGAAGACCAGTACCCGCATTAAGCTGGTCTGTAGTTTAATTTGTTGCTGGCTATCTTGCTCTTGATTGTTGCTGGATCTCAACATTTTGAACCGAGAGAGAGACTTAGCTGTCGTACAAAGCTAAGACTCTGTAACATCATATTTGTATAGATACTCCCTCAGACATTTGGGCTCATGGATTTTAAATGTCTGAGGGAGTGGCACTCGTCTGACAAGACGTTGCAATCATATATATATATATATATATATATATATATATATATATAAGGTGTCTCATGAGGTGAACTACATAGTAAATAACTTATATGTGTGAAGGAAATAAGTTTAAGATTAAATATGTATTGTGTGTGTCTCTCTCGCTCTCTCTCTCTCTCTCTATATATATATATATACATATATATATATATATATATATATATATATATATATATAGAGAGAGAGAGAGAGAGAGAAAGTTTGTGCACGATAGACATTTGAGACGTTTTTGTGAAATTGTGGCTAAGCATGAAATAGGTTTTACTTACACAACTGATTATTTGTATTTATATGAAATGTATGTGAGAATTCAGATTTTTTTATTATTGTTACGAAAACTGAAAATCTCATTTTGACAACTTTCATTCATACATGAATTTATTACAAACAATAAATTTTGTTACGAAAATGGAAAAATCTAAAAAAAAAGTGAAATTGTTTTCTCAGAATTTAATGATTATTTATAATTTTTCAGTTACGAAAATTTGTATTTTTATTAAAGTAAACCTCCGTTTTATATTGTCATAACTTTATTACAATTATTTGAAGTCTGCTGGGAAAATGTTCTTAAAAGAAAAAAAAACACACACACATATACACAAATCTTGGGTGCTTCTATCTTATTATTCCGGAATTCAATCGTTACGAAAAATTCTATTTTGTATGCAAACGTCTATTTTGAGTCATAATTGTCTCAAATTATGCAATAAATATTTCAGGGAAAAAAAACAAAAAACAAAAAGCAACAAAAAAGAACATAAACACGTATGCGAAAATTTGTAAGGAAATTTTATCAGAAAAATAAAAAATAATGAAAACGCAAGCATTCGAAAAATTTACATTTTTTTGTTTGAAATTAATCGAAAAATATGTAATATTATCTATGTATATAGGTGGAGACAAATGTGTATTTCAGTGGACTAAATTATTTGACAGATGAAAATTTATAAAAAAAATTTTATATAAAACACGTTATTAGACTCTAAGGTTGAAATTAAACCCGAAAAAAATAATTTTTATTATTTTTTCAACATTTTTATTAGACTAAATGTACGAAAATCGAGGCTGCCATCTTTTTGAAAATTTGGCCGTTCTAAGTCTTGTCAGATTGGCTTTTTTAGGCCAAATTTGGCCTTTTCTACGCTCTTGCATGGAACCATGATTTTGGCCGCCGTTTTGGGGGTTTCTTTTTCCAAATGTGCATTTAATTTTGGAAAAAAAAGAATGGCAATATGAAAAAAATGGCCACAAATGGCTTAACAATAATTTACGCACTTACGTACATTTAGAAAAAGGGCAAATGTGTAGTTTAGCGGCGTAAGTTATTTGACAGAAAAAAAATATAAAAGCTATTTATTTTTATATAAAACACATTATTAGACCCTAAGGCTGAAATAAAACTCGAGAAAATTTAATTTTTATTATTTTCAACATTTTTTTAATAGACTAAATCTATGACAACCGAGGCCTTTAAAAGTTGACCTTTCTAAGGTTTGACAGATTGGCATTTTTAAGGCCAGATTTGGTCTTTTTTACGTTCTTCCATGAACTGTTTTGGCCGCCATATTCTTTTGAATGAAAGTGCGTAAAAAAGGCCAAATTAAGCCTTAAAAAGGCCAATAAGTCAAACCTTAGATTGGCCAAAATTTAAAAGCAATAGAATTCACGTGAGTAGTTATAAACGATATAAATTAATGTTAAAAACTTTTAATAATGTTCACGTGTATTCTCTTATAATTATTTTGAAATGTATGATTATTTACGTGTTTTTCTCTTTCAGTTCACAACTATGGCGAGCACTTGTAACCTAAAAAGTATACTGTTTAATAATTGAAAAAATAGTTATATGCGAAAAATTTGGTACTCATGCAGAGAGTGATCCGTGCAGAAATAATAACGTTATTATTTAGAAAGCCATTCTTAACATGGAGAGGGGAGGGTGTTTTGTACCTAATCTGTACTTTAACCTTACAACTGAATAAAAAACATATAATAAAACTTTAATTAAACGTGGATATACGATTTAAAAAATAGCACGGATCACTCTCTGCATTAGCACTAAAAATTCAAATGCCATATTCGAGTTCAGCATAATAAAAACAAAGATATCGTGAAACTTGAATTTAACCTGGAAAAACTATTTTAAAATAGCGCAATACCTAAAATACATAAGCACCAAACTTCTAGTTAAATCGTATAAAACTAAAAAAGACAACAACAAAAAAACAAAAATAAAAAATACTAATAAAAAAGAATTATATTGTTTAGAAAACGTATGTATCCTTTTTCTTAGTTGTTTCCATATCGTTTATTTTATATATAAAAAAGTTCTGATTACTCAAAAGTGTTAACATCTGAGATGCCGATGCCATTGTTTATATATTGTTGGCATGGTAACGTAACGGTGATTAGGTAGTTTGTTTCCTTTTATTTGACAGAGGGTTCGAAATTATTTTACCACTTAAACTCCAGACTTGCCAGAATTGTTGATACTTGTGCAGTGTACGAACCATGCTGAAAGAATAACATTATTATTTAGGAAGCCATGCTTAATATGAGGAGGAAGCTTGTTTACTATTCTGCACTTTCATCTGACAGTTTAATGAAAAAAAAATATCACGAAATTGTGATTTAACTTTGAAATCATATCTGAAATGTAACACGGTGCGTACGCGCTGCAAAAACGCCAAATCTTTCTTTGAAATTAATAATTGTTTATCTAATCGATTGCCGAATTTATGTGGCGACAAAAGTTTGGAGACAATCCGCTAAGAAGTATTTTGGAATTGATTAAAGAACTGTACCTACTTCCCAGTTAAAACAAAAAATAAATAAAAAAACAACCCACTCCCCCGTTAAAAAAAGAAAAAAAAAACAATCATTTAAATTAATTTGTTGTTGACCTTTCAAAGTTGCTTTACTTTAAAAAAATGTTTAAAATTATTTATTTGTTTGAAAAAAAAACTATTTTATAAAAATCCAATGTTGCTTTCATTACAAAATTGTTTTCTTAAAATTATATTTTTACGCAAACTTTTCAATAAATGTTTTCCCAATTATATTTTGATAAATGTTTATACAATAAATGTTTTGGTTTTGTTTTGGTTTTCAAATGGCACTCGCCCACTTTAAACCATTATGAACATGTCATTTCATTTTCTGGTTTTAATAAAAAAAAATGTTCCATAAAAAAACTTTCCCGTTTTCATTAATTAAATCGAAACATTTCCAATTAAACAATTACCGGTATATGTTCTGCTTCACTTTCTTTATTTACTTGTTTTCATAGCTTTTTCCGGAAGTTTAATTTTTTGGTTATTTATTTCATGCTTCGGCCAGAGTTTGATATAATGATGTCTCCCCTGGATTTGGACAGCAAATGCGTGAAAAAAAATGGCGTCTCCAATTTCGGCAATAAAGGGTAGAATCACCTAAAAGATATATATATCTGGAATGCCCATTTTTATAAAAAAACAACAACAACAACAACAACAACAACGTAATCGGAAGCGTTAGAATTTGTTTTATTTAAAAGTAGTATTTATGGGTCTAATCTATAAATGAAAAATATATAATCGTTTTTTTACCCCCCGCCCATTTTGAAATGTCTATTAAAATTTAAATAATTAATTTACTCACCAAAGTTTTATATATCATAAACTGAAGATAAAAGATCAATAAATAAAATATTCTAATTTAAAACAAAAAAGAAGTGTTTTTTTTTAATTTACCTGCAAAGTCCAAAGTGTAAAACCTTTTTTTTAAACCACGTTGATTTTTTTTATGAAAGCTTATGCTATGCTTATATTGTCAAGTAAATACCGCAATTTTTTTCTATTTCATTCAATGTTGTCTATTTTTAGATATACAAAAAAAATTCACTCGATAAAGTAGAAATAAGACATAATAATCAAAAACTCGTGTATTTCATTAAGAGAATTAAAAAAAATCCGTCGACTGGATTTCTAGTTTAATGGAAAAAACTTATAAGTGAATATGTGTTTTTTCAACTACGGAGGCCAAAAAATACTAATTTTGTTTAACAGCACACAATAAAAAGACATATTGATTCTGGCGTTTATAAATCACCGTAAGATAATCGCGAAAAAACTCTCCCTTTATTTAAACAGTCAATAAATCTGAGTTCGCATTTTTTTGGAATTCTTGTTTAAAAAGGGTATTTTATTTAAAAAGGACATGGAATATAAGTATAAATATGGATAAATTCTTAACAATGAAAGTACACGTTAAATAGATTTTTTATAGGTAAGTGATTTTTTTGGAATTTATATATATATTTTTTATAATCGAACTAAGTAAAATTTCGTTGATTTTCTTTAAATCTTTTTTAAAGAAAACCGATTAAAAAAAAACAAATATTGCATAATTTGCTATTAACCTTGTTATTTTTTAAAGGAACAGCTCACATGCTCGGACATAACAACCTACTGAGCAAACCAAGCATAGAGCTGAATGCAATTTGGACACCTCTGATAGAGAGAAAAAACCTTGAATAACAACATAGGTTTAAGATGAACAAAAAACAACTAAGAATTGTCCTAGTGACATATGGTCCTAGTGGTCCTAGACGTTGTATCAAAGTTTACAGTTACCCAAATGTGCTGAGTTCAATCCTGAACGAAGGCAGTGAAAAGTAACATTCAAACCAGAGAATCAGCAGCTATGTTCCAGGGCCTAGCTGGAGTCCGAACACGGTACCCCCGTAATAATAATAAAGGGTTGGGTTCGAGACTCCTAACAAACGGTTCCCCAGTTCGATACGAAACACCTGATGAAGGCCGGAGGGCAAAACCGCCGAAACGTTGTTACCATAACAACCAAGATGAGGAAGTCAGTCCGACAATCTCAATCAATGAAAACACCTCATCTCAAAAATACAGACAAGATATTACTCCCTACAAACCATCCTTGATGCATAAATATTATTTCCTGAGAATTTCAGTGTTATATGACCAGTAGTTTAGGAGTTTACCTATTAGATATTTACACACACACATACATACTGTTTTTTTTATATAGATATATTAAAATTTTTATATTATTATATATTATTCTATATGATATGTATTATTATGCGTTATATACAGTTCAATGGGTAGAATAAACGTCACCGAAGGTAGTGTGCTCAAATGCCACCCCAATGACCTCGATTCACCCTATGCTAAATGATTAGCTGTGGCGAAATTTTCATACATGCTCTCCTTCTATTTTACTCTACTGACCGGTACATTACTGTTTACATGTATGATCCAAGACAAAATCCAATACCACAAAATCCAATAGTTTAAATCAAAAGGTTTTAAAATGCGACTGTTCACTTTTAGAACTAAATGCAAACAAATTAATTTAAAAAGTTAAAATTATCGTTTCTGGAATCAGAACATGGGCATACATTTTTCCGATTCCGATACTTTAAAAAGTTCTGATATTCCGATTCTCTATTCCGTTTAATTGTTCTAACACTAGTATTCAAAAGTATATCACTAACTCAATGGAAAATTGTATCTCAGTGAATTGATACACAGGCAAGACTGAAATTGTTGTATAGTTGGCTTCGTGTTTCGCTTTGTTGTTGTTAATGATGTAGAGTTAAGAGTTAAAACACTTATATTATTTAATGGAATCCATTATTGAGATGTGTATTATTTATTTATTTTATTTATTGCAGACTATTATCCTCATCTTTTCTTAGTTGATAAATAAATAAAATTTAAAAAATTACCATATCTCCTGATAAAATATTACAGCAATGTTTCTTGTTAGTAAACACGATTGTAGCAACACATGAAAGTTGAAAACATTGCTATTTTTCCTAAACACACATTTCCCAACAATTTCTTATAATATTTCTGACGAGGTGGGTGTGACAAAACTGGGGGGGGGCATAAATTATTTGTAGGAGGGGGAAGTATAAGTATTTTTACTATTATTTTTGTTTCGCGTTTGACGCTGTCTAAATTTTCTTTTACCAAATTATTATGATCTTTTTAAATGTTATGTTTAAAATGAAAATAAACAATTCGATGTTGTTTTAGCTATTTATTTTTGATTTAGAAGCACAAATAAACCGTAATACCTGACATTTTTTTAATTAAATTCAGTAATACTTTTCTTCCTATCCGCCAGTTTAAATGCTTCAAATTCATCTTCTAATATTGCAAGTTACGCAATGAATACTATATTTTCTCTATATTTAATTAATTAAAAGCGGTTGTTGTATTGATTTCTCCGTGTAATAATGAAATGTGAAAGTTATTTTATTGTAACTATTTAGGTACGTACTGGCTTGACTCAAAGTTCCTAGTTTAAAATGAAAATATTATGGTTTTCCTAACTATCTATATACATATATATATATATGTGTGTGCGTGTGAAAGTGAAAGATGGTATATTTATTTCCACAATCAAACAAAGTCGCAGCTCACATGAACAATGATAACCAACAAAATGAAAGCCTAACACTCGTGATCCGCTCTCATTTGGGTCTATCAGTTGAACACATTCGAACTTGGGATTCGAAACCTGGACCTCTTTCATGCGATGCGAGTACTCTGACACTTAAGCAACCGTGTTACGCATACTAAAGATTATTAGTTAACACAGATGTTTCATATGAATAGGTACATTCCAAAGTTGGATTACTCTGCGATTTACTTGATATGTATTAACTAATAGGCTCTTCTGTGTGTGGCGCTGTTGCTCCAGCGGCAGAGTACGTCGCATGCAAGAGATAAGAGTTTCGAATCCTGAGTTCGGATTTTTTTTAGTATCTATCTTTCTTTATATCTATCTATTTTCATGTAAATAAACTAATGTATTTCTTTTTGATTTGCTTAAGAGCTTAAAAGAAATTATGAAGTATCATGGCTATTTTGTTTCTCGGTCAGACTGAAAAAATGACTGATTCTGGGTTTTTTTTTTTTTTTTTTACCTTTTCCATTAGATATGCTCCTGTATACCGTCATCAGACCATATCCTTATTTTTAACCAGCGTTAACTTGACTTTCGTATCATGTCTACAAGTCAAGTACCCGTTGTTTTCTTTTTCACTGTTTGTATCTACCCCAATTCGGGTAAATCTATTGTCATTGCGCATGTCATGGATGTATGCATTACTTGACAATATGCAGTTCATGTTTTTTAGGAAACGTCACAAACTCATCATGTAGACAGAAGCCTTAGTGTAATATCACGACGAACAATATGCGAAACAAGGATTTTAATGCGATGCGAGGAGGCGGGGTAGTGAATAATGCACGACTTGCATTTGCTCTTACAGCGTGATGTTTAACTGTATATTCTCGAATAACGGATGTATCGTGATGTGTAGGATTTTTTTATGTATATTTTCTCTTTTGTTTCTTTTTCCATCGCGATATTGAATTTGAAATCTTGTTTTTATTCTCTTTATTTTTACCTCAGATCCATTTAAGTTTATCACGCATCGTAAAACAAATCCCAGAAGAAAAAAACAAGATAAGCAAAACACATAAAAAAAAGTTAAAAGTAAATATGCTCATTATTAGCGTCATGTTGAAATGTTTTCAGCACCTGCTGTCTTCGAAAACCTCTTGAAGGTATTGATTCAGTTGAACGTTACGACAAGCTTAATATCCGCATAAAAATGAAGTTGCCGTGTAATTAACATCATCATGGTGGCTAGCATCAACGGAGAACAGAAGAATACAGAAAGCATTATACGAAATCGAAAGTATTACGGCGCTTGAAAATTAAAATATTATGGTTTTCCGATATATATATATATATATATATATATATATATATATATATATATATATATATATATATATATATATATATATATATATAATAAAAATTACAATAAGTTTACCAAGGTAATCAAAATGGTAAACTTAAAATATATTATAAATATTAAAGAGTTAATATTTTATCATTTTATCATTTTTCTTTTGCCTCCTGTTCCCCTTACCTCACCCTTTTTTTTAACCAAGTAAGATCTGTGACGTACTTGTAGTTTCATTAAATACTTTTATATGCAAAATCCGATCCTGCATTTTGCTAATTCCTGCCCTCTGATGAGAAGGATAGTATTTCTTCGAAACTCCGCGGATTAAGGACTATCCACTTATCTTGTGCTTCCTTTTTTAAAATTAAATATGTTTTTAACTCTTTTTCAAGATATCTTTTAGCATGTTTTATTAATCATTTGTTCTTATATATATATATATATATATATATATGTACATACATACATACATATATGTATGTGCGTATGAAAGTGAAAGATGTTATATTTATTTCCACAGTCAAACAAAGTCGCAGCTCACATGAGCAATGATAGCCAACAAAATGAAGTCTAACTCGAAATTTTATCGTGTTTAATAATTACGTTCATTTAAATCCAGAGTTTTTTTTGCAACTAATTTTAAAAAAATAAACAACAACAACTAAGATCGCGATACGTTGCATACAAACTTAAAAACGAAGGAATCTCATCAAAAGATCGTTGGCTCAGATAATATTTGAAAGGGGGAAAAAGACAAATCATGCGTAAGAAGGGGACGTAAATCGGTGGAAACATTCAATGTTACTAAGGGAAAGCTCTTTTGTATTTCAACAATTACGATATTCCTTTTCTATGGCCGACTACCATGACTAATGACACTTTCTGAAAGTTCATCATTCACACTCTTCGACCTAACATTCACAGCAAACATGATTGGAACAATCATATAGAAGACATTAACAAGGCTGCAGCGAAAAGTCGGGCTCCCTCTACCACACTAGAAAATTACTCACATCGAACAATATCTTCTACATCTACAAAGTCACCATTCGCCTATGCATGGAATATTGTTGCCACATGTGAGTTTATGCATCAAACACTTGGCTTTCTCTATGAGACAGGGCCTATAAATGGATCTGCAATCTAAGCTCAGACTCCTGTCTATGGCCGCAATTTCCCTGTTCGTTTTCCATAAGTACATTAATGAATTGATAAACCGATTCCCCTTTGACGTAAATACCCTAGACAAGCACACAAGCAGCTAAACACCACAGTTTCATCGTAGATCTCCCCAGATGCCGGAAACGTTTCTACTCGAATAGTTTTTCCCTTGGGAATTCCCTCCCTATTTCTAGTTTTCCTTACTTTACTTACATGCAACAATTTAAATAGTATGTTAATAGACATGCTGAACACATATAAACCATAATATTCTACTTAGTTTTTTACTTAGTTTTCTTTTTTATTAACATTCTAAAACAACTTTCGTTTCAGTATTGTTGAAAAACCTAAATGTAAATATTTTTAATAAACACATTATTTTAGAATTATTTTTAATTGTTAAAATCATCTTATTTTACTTACCTTACCCAGGTTTTATTAAAAAATACAATTGAGTTTCCTCCCTCATTTTTGCAGCAACAATTTAAGTAGCGTCATTATTTACGTTTGCAACATAAGATGAAAGAAAATTTGAGAAATTGTTGTGACTTTAAAGGAGCGAAAAGAATACGAAAGGAAATAATTAATAAAACAAATTGTTTTAACAGAAATTACAGAACTGGTTAGTTCACTTCGGCTGCTTCTTTAATTGTGCTTCTCCTGATTGTTCAAAGCGAATCTATCCATAAGATTAGGAAGAAACCATTCATGGCTGGAAGAGGCCAGATCATCATAATATAAACAAAAACAGTTATTCTGATGATACGCACATTTAATTTGTGCGTTTATTTATTTGAAAGTGGAACATAACAGATCAACACAAATGTTATATTTAACTTCAGTATGACAACGCCGACGGACACAGGATGGGAGCGGTGGCAACTAGGAAGTTGATTGGCTAACTAGAAAATTCAATAGCATGTGCGTATATATAAACGCGCGATAACCACAACTTTTCGCATAAGCCTGACGCATTCTCACGAGAATGAATATTCTGTGTGGCTTAATTGCGATAATTTTCATAACTTACTACCTAGATTTACTTATGTATTGAGAACTCTTGAAGAGCATAGTGAAAATTTACGCAGAAAATTATATCTTCGTCTATTAATTCATGTGATTAAATGAAGTAATCATATATATATATATATATATATATATATATATATATATATATATATATATATATATGGTGAGAGTCATAAGAAAGTATATTATTAACTCCCATATTTTACCAAATAATCTTTTAGGTTTTTGAGAAAAATTTTAAGGAGAAATAAAAAGTGCAGTTAAATTATTTTAAGCAAAAACAAACTCATTTTATTAAGAAGAGGGTTCAATAAGAGTCAGTAATACTTCTTATCATAATCTTTAGCATAACCAATAGCATTTTTTTCAAACGGTAATCTTCTGCATTCCATTTTGCCTTTAATTAGCTAATTAATTCTCTAATGTCATGGTGTTCATTATTTTAGCATGTATATTCAATAAGAAAATTCCTCATTAAATTTTCTTGCAGCAAGGGCAAAGTAAAACAACGTGTTAATTATCTTTTTGTTTTCCTTAGGAGGATCCAAGGACAGACAAGACAGAGTTGCTGGATGAGTTTAGGGATTACATGGGGTAAAACGTAGAAACGGACACAAGAATTTCGAAAAAAAAAAGCAGATCCTTCTGGAAAACGACGCCCTTAAAAAGTTAAGACATATTTTTTAAGTAAAAGTTTGTTGGAAAGTGAGATGACCTGACGTATAAAAATGTGCTATTAAAACTGAGTACGTGTCGGTCTTTCTCACACACCCAAACGGGTCGCCTTATATTCTTTAGACTCAGAATCAACGAACAAATCGTCAATTTAAAAATCATATCAGAGTTTTTTCTGTTAATTTTAATTAAGAACCGTTTTTTTTTTTTCAGTAAGAGTAGATCTCCTTTCTTTACTATATCTGTGCTAAAGGGTGACGTTGGCTAAGTGGTTAACGTTACGGACTGAAATATCGGATGTGCAAAGTTCGAGTTCATTTAGCTAAAACGTTTGTATTGAACCCACATGTGTTCAACCTTCAGAAGATGGCGTACATAATTCTGTACTAATAAATGTCGCAGTCGAGGAGTAGATAAAGGAAAATGACAAGAACCGAATTATTCTTATTTAAAAATATTTTAGTTTCAATTCTGAAATTTAATCCATTTTTTATTGAATCTTTACGAAATATTACGATAACATAAATTATCATTAACAATGTGCTTCGTTCACAAACAATTTTGATGAAACACATTTCAAGAAATATTATCAAAACATGTTATTTTTTTTATTTTTATTTTTTATTTCATTATTCTTTTCCCGGTGACAGATAATCAGCTAATATTGCGTCTTAATCCGATTAAGAACATCGATAATCACACATTTAAATTCCCAAATGCTTCCTTAAAGCAAATCGAAATGCCAATAAATTCAATATTTTGACATAGTACTCCCTTGATAAATTTAAATTCGCGTCTTTCGGTAATCAAATATTGAATCGTTATAATAACGTTCCTTTTTCCCCTAAAAAATAAAAACAATAAATTACTTCTACTGAATAAAATGAGATAATAATCATAGTTCCATATTTGAGTTGAAATTAGTGTTGAAACATAGTTAAAATTACTCGAAATCATCATTACTGAGTTTAAATATTTACTTTACATGTTATTGCCTAATTTAAAATATTAAATTATGTAAATAAATATGACAATAATAGAAGGGGAAAACGCATATTTTTGCTGAGCACTGGAAGTTAAAAAAAAAAAGACAATAAATTGTAATATTTAGTAAGCGCACAAATTATCTGCCCTTGGATAAAATACATGAACCAGTCAGTGTTGTTAATAATTCCCCTCTCTTTTTGTTAATTTTCCATCAAAATAAAATAAAATTAATACAAAGAATCTGTTTCAATGAATACAGGAATATAATCTTATTATTTCTGATAACATTTTAGTGAATGTTTTGACAGTAATAATTATCCATTACTACTTAGGTTGAATAGATGATTCATTCACGTTTTATAATGTAGCAATAACATAATGTTAGTATAATAACAGCAGTTGAAATAAATTTAAAATAAATGCAGCTTGCATATCGCTAACAAAATTTTGAAAACGAAAAGAAGCCATGAATTTAAATATTTTTGCAATCTTATCAGTTATTTTTACATATTTTCACTACTACGTATTGCTAATAATCCCTAAAGAATAAAACTAATGAATATGTTTTAGGAACGAACAACCCTTGTTTACCAGTGGTGATTGTGCTGATCCCTTTATGAAATCCTTCTGACACTATTTACAGTGGTGACCAACAGGTTCGCTATGACGAATCTAATAGCAATACTTGCAATATGTTAAGGATGTACTATCTGTACATACATACGCCTATTGGCGAACTCCTTGTTTTCTTATTTAATCTCTGTTCTTAAGCCCAGGATAAAGTTAAGCTCATATGTTTAGAATATTGAGCGCATAGTCAAAATGACCTAACACCAATCATTTACTGAGATAAAGCAGCTTCTTGAAGTGGAAGGGACTAATTTAGTGTAACGATAATAAAACTTGAAATACCATACATATTCCCAGCTTCGCCAAAAAGCAAGCAAATAAGCAGCAAAATCCCACCACTTCACTGTTAAAATTTCTAAATGCCGGACAGCTTACTATGCTCGGACTACTAGACTTTGGAATAACCTCATTGTTTCCTGTTTTCCTGGCTTTATTAACCTGAATAAGTTTAAATGTAATGTTAACAGACATCTCGTTGCTGAACAGTCCTCAGTTAGACACGGTCCCAAATGGTATCCATTTAATTTCTAAGTGCAATATGAATTGTTTGAGACGGGAAAAAGTAGAAAACAAGAATAAAACAAATAAATTGTTGTAAGAAAAATAAAGAAAAGCGAGATTGCTAATTGCTCCAGATCCTTATTAAATATTTCATTATGTGAAAAAAGAACTAATCCACCACAAGACATATTTTAGTTTTATTGAATTATCGTTTTTATCATTTTAGGGTATTTTTAATATTAGATAATACTTTCTTACTGTGAACATCTTCGAGGATTTATTTTCATAAAAACTTTTTTAGGGGAAACTATATTATACTAGTACGCCGCCCGGTGTTGTCCGGTCGTAAAATACGCTTAAATATTATATTTTAATTTCGTATTTATTATTATAGAGCGAATACTCAATTTCTTCTTCTTCTTCTTTTTCTTTTTCTTCTTCTTCTTCTTCTTCTTATTATTATTATTATTATTATTATTAGTGTCGTCGTCGTCTCCAATATGTCTCCTGAGTGACCCGATCGCAAAGTATACTTAAAACAACATTTTAATGATCCTGGATATGACCTTAAAGTATATCCGATGGTGAGGCCACAGCTTGCGGGCTTTAGGGAGTGTGGAGCCACCCTTTATTTGCCATTGCTCCCAGATCGACTCTGGCCCGGAGTGGTAGTACCTGTTAGGATCTCAACTATGGATTAAATAGAAACCGACTTGAAAAAAATATATATATTTTATCAAAAACAAATTCTTCAAAATAACTGAATTCGCCATTAAATAACCTGAAAAGGGTTGATATGCTGTAAACAAAAACAACCAACCAATATCTTAATTTATGCAGATGTCATGCTTAATAAGTATAGAATTAATACTCTATTGATTATTATATCGAAAATAATGATTTCAAAAGTCAACTAGAATCGAAACCAAAACATTTAGTGCTCCAGCGTTATTCAATACCATTTCAGTAAACTATAGATGGATATCAAAATATAAAAGTTAACGAACGTTAACGTATAAATGCATATCAGTGAAGTCGTTTATTTTTCAATCAAATCGGTTGATTGCCTAATCTAATTGAGTACTCATCACGGTACACCTCGAAGAAACTTCGTATGCCTCTTGCAGTGATTAAGTTCACAATATAGTGTAGTCTACATTGCACTGTAGAGAATCACTGTTGATTTTTTAATTATTTTTATATAGAATGCCTTGCATTAAAATTAAAATGCAAAAGTCAAGTATCATGCTTTAATTGTACTCTGAACAGCAATATTCATTTCGGACGCGCCCCTGTCATATCATAGAACTTACTGTTGATTTTATATACCTGGCCTAACTGGCTATGCGGTGATAAGTGTTTGAATTTAAGTTTAAAATGAAAAATCATGGATTATGGTGCAATTATGCTTTAAACAGAAACATTCATTTCAAACACACCCCTGTCTTATCAAAGAACATACTGTTGATTTTATATGTCGGACCTTTCGGCTTGTGTGGTAATAAAACTTCTCAAATGCACTTGTGATGTTAGGCTGTGTAAAGTGTTAACTTTGGTCAAAATCGCTTACATTATTTCAAGTATCGATTATCGGGGCTTATCGATACAAATCCTATCTAAGAAAACTGGCAGGGGCATAAAGTACTTTTGTCTGAAATTGCATAAAAACTGACTCAGCCATTTTCGAGTCCATAGGGAACGAACTGACAGAGTTCCTTTATATAAATCGATAGATAGATAGAGAGAGAGAGACATACAGACAGACAGACAGACAGACAGACAGATAAATCCTTAATGCTTGCAGTATGTTAGAATTTATTCTACAGTGCGCATTCATAGAAGCAGTAGTGTTCCTATTTAAAAGATAGCGGTTATTTCTGAACGGTTAAGAATTTAATAAACCTTTGCTAATCTTTCATTTTATAATGAAGACTTATATATAGTTATTTGAATATTCATATACTTAGGGGGCGCAGCTTTTCCCGGTTGTAAAATACGCTTAAATATATTTTAATTCATACAGATTTTGTAATTACTATTACAGAGCCAATTTTCTAATGATTATTATATTGTAGCTAACAGATATTGCTGATTTTAAAAGTTAAAATATGACTTGGGTGCCATTAGCAAGAATCGAAACTAAAACATTTAACTCTCCAGCTGCGTCTACTACCGTAAGTGCTACCTACAGGCAGATAAGAAAGATAATAAATTAAATCACTTCAAACTCTAAATGAATTTACGGATGCGCAAAGTAATAGAAATATGTCAGCAAATTGAAATGAACATTTTGCTTTTTAAACTTGCTGACATATTTCTGTACACGTTATTCGCCAATCGAAACAAAGATTTTACGCGTTATAAACAATCTTTGGTGTATGATTAGAATTTCCTGTTAATTTCAGTGTCATGTGAAAAGTAGTTTAAGAGTTTATCGGTTAAATATTTCCACGCAGATACATACATACATACATTTACTGTTTAACCCTTTATGTCTTCGCAAATGGAGTCAGTTATTACTTTTAGGTGGGTTCGAATCCCTAGATCGGCAGTAATTATCACTTTCTGCACTGATGATTGCGAAAGCATGACACACTATTGTCTGTAAGTATCAAATAATTATCAATTATATATATAATTATATATATATAAATTAATGCTCCTATTGTATTATGCAAAAGTTAGCGAGTAAAACACATGCCTATTCAATAGTGACTGCCAATCGATCGAAAACTGCTTTTTCTTAAACTTATTAAAATCTATTAAAATCCGTTATTTCTGAACAACTTTTGGTTTTACCAGACAGATAAAACCCTGAAGTTTAATATGTTAAAAGCTTAATAATATAATACGTTTCTTAAATTTTTAATAGAATTTAAAGTTTTAATTTTTTCAAAAAAACACTTTTGATCAAGTTTTCGCCAAATGTCAACAAAACATAATTTTTTTTTTAAAATCAATTAAACAAATTTTTTATGTCTAAATAAAATTTACTATGCCTGTCTATAAAAATACACAAAAAAATATACGAATATAATTACCTTATATCTAAATAAATTCAAATAATTCAATTATTTGACACGATCTTGTACATTTTAGGAATCATGTGCTGACCGCTGCTATCTTGGATTTTAGATATGGAAACCCAGTCGCGTCTAAATATTTATTTAAGCATTTTCATGAATTTTAATGTAACCAGACTTGCAAATACATTTTTTTAAATAATTTACTGAAATTATAATTACAAACACCATTTATGATGAAATGTGTTATTGTTAGCTTTATAGTTTTTTCCTTCATAATAATTGATAAATCAAGCTTTAAATTTTTCTTAATACTTGTTAAAAGTAAAGAACAATCACCTTCTTTTTATTTTTTACACCAAACATAAATTTTAGCATTATATTTCTCAGTTTTAATATCACTTTTAGTCTGTTTTTAATTTCATGATAATATCATTTTTCTTTCTTATTTTCTAATTAATAATAACCAATGAGCCATACTCTTTGTACATAAACTATATTTTCCCGAATTCTTTATTACATAAATCAAGTTGATAAAGATTTTCATTAGAATTTGTTGGCCCTTAAAAGGGCTGTTTTTGGTAACCCCTGTGGGTATGCAACTTGTTAGAATGCTACAACCATCATCTACGAAAACCCATGTCCTCATAGTTATAGTAAATTTTCAAAAAGGGAAATAACAACCTTTTGTAAACCGTAACGAGCTAACGTATCTTGAAAAAAATCGTAATACGCAGATACAATTAATACTTATAATTTTCACACCCTGTACCTTTTTTCTTTTTTCTTTTTTTTTGTATCGATTCTTTATAGCATTCTTTATGTACTGGTAAATGGAAGTTTACACATTTCAAAATAAATTGTTAATTTATTTTGAAAGATTTTAAAGTATGTCTATTCTAGCGTTTTCGTAAAAAATCAACTTTTTTTTCTTCATCTGATAGATAATAATTATTGATAACATATTCAATGAATTTCACACTTCAAAACACAAAACATAAAAAATTTAAACACATTCGAATTTCAATCTTCGATGCCAAAGGCACCCTGTGAATGTTCACCCTCCTACCACAAAATGAGTGTGTGTTTAGTGGATTGCTTGGATTTAAAGGGTCAAACAAGAGACAAATGAGGAGGGGGCATGAAGTCCCCCCAATATATTTATACAACGAATATAAAAAAGTTACACCCATATAAAGTGCATTCTTTACTTATTAATTATTGACATTTTTATATTGATTAGATAATTACCTGATTTTTGGTAGATTTTTAAAGACAAACTCTGTTACGAAAATCAAAAACACTCCATAAATTTGGCGGTCACTAATATTAAAGTACTTGAATACACTGCTCTACATGGGATATTACTTGAGTTTACTAGAGTTTTAAATAGAACGTTTTGCATTCTATTTTATTCTTAAAAACAAACTTAAGTGTGTTATTCCCTTTTGATTCGATTAAAAACATGGGTGCTGTCTTTAAATTTATTATCAAACCTACTTTCAAATCTCTTTTTGCATTTATTTAATGTATTTTATCTTTAATATCAATCATAGAGCATGTTATATTTAGTGGATAACACACACAAACGTTTCTCCATAACTTTGTCAGCTATGGAATATCTGTAAAGCATCCTCTTTCGATAACCTACATTCTTTCCTCCGTATTTTTAGGGCCAAGTGGAATTTCCATGGGCAGGCCTTCTATACAATGGCTTCCTCCCGGTAGAACACATTACTGGGATACTGCTTCACTGCTTATTTCAACTTGATCGTCTTCAAACTAATGTTAACAAATTTTTGAAGGTCTCATAATTAATCGAAAGCAGTTTATACCATTATTAATATTAGTTATGTCATATTGTTTTCATACTAATTGTTCATTACTTACCAAGGCTAGAACCTACTCAAGTAAGATTTTAAACTGGGTGATGGAAGAGAACTGTGAAAGACTCAGAACTATAATAAATCCACAAGATGACATAACAGATATTTGTTGACATGGGAAGAAAAAACGGCCATGTTATAGTCGGTAGAAAAACATACGCGCAGTAACCTATTCTACAGGAAAGATATTCTTTGTAAAATCATGTTTCATAACAGTGCAGTTTGATTAAAGGTAGACAAAGGGAAAAAGGTAGACATGTGGCCAGTCTTGGCAGTAAGACGAATATCTAGAGAGGATTTGAAAGAGTTTGAAGCTCAGTAACGCACCAATCATAGAAATGATAGTAGAATAGAAAAGGAATAACAATTCCCCTTCTATGAAAAAGGCGAAGGGAATAGAAGAAATCGTCTCACATTAGATTGCAAAGTAGACTGTGTATTCTGTCAAGGCATGAGAGGGTGAGTGACACATTTCCAGCTGTTGCAGTAGTACTCCATTTTGAACCGAATTTGACTCTCATAATTGTCAAGAATATATATCACATACATACATCATTACCGTCTCATTAATCCTTATCTACGAGTAGATATTGGCCTTAATAAATGTGTATCTGCTAAGTAATATGTGACAAGTATCAAGGTAAGTGTTGCAGGTTACATTTTAACGCTAGCATAAAAGGCTCATTTTCCACGTGTGAAAGAGTAAAAAGAGAATCAGTTCATTTTTTTCTGATTTCTTAATTTAAAATTCCCTCATCATTTTGTCTTAGCATTTGATGAGATAACACAATTAACGCCATAAAACGTAATTTGCAATTATTTCCTTTATTTACTAATTTTATTTACGATATTTAGCTTAAACTCAGTGGAATTTACACAAGAAATCATACATTTTAAAAAAATAAGAAAAAATAAGAAATGAGTGCATTCTATAAATGTAGAAATCGTTGTCATTAATAGTCAACTGTTAAAAATGAGATATGTAAGAAGTTATATAATAAAGAGTTTACCGCTTTTTTTAATATCAGAAACTATTTATATAAAAGCAATCAATTGAGATTGTCGGACTGACTTCCTCGTCTTTCCTAACAAACGGTTCCCAGTTCGACACAAAACACCTGATGAAGGCCGGAGGGCAAAACGGCCAAAACGTTGTGACAATAACAACCAAGACGAGGAAGTCAGTCCGACAATCTCAATCAATGAAAACACCTCATCTCAAAAATACAGACAATTACAAAAGCAATCAATTTCCGTATAAAAACCAACGGGCAAAGCAGAAATTGGACGCGTCTAAATTTTATCTTTTATTGTTTGCCTCTTTTATCTATTTAAATGTATTGCTTTTATATAAATATTGTAGTTCTTGGACATGAAACTCACAGATCCTCAAATTAATGCGGAATAAGTAGTATAAACAGTTTATGTTATCTCTGTTTAATTACTTTACATCTCTATTGATATAACATATGTTATATCAATAGGGATGTAAAGTAATTAATCTTAAATATAATGAAAACCATACATTTTTATAAAAGTGTTTGATGTAATAACTACAGATGACGACATAAGGGGATATTATTTCCGAATTAAAAAAATCGCAATCAGACAAAAATAACCAACTACTTCTACTACTACTACTAATAATAATAATAATTATTATAATAACAAACGGAACTTGCCCGAAAACAGAAAGGAAATTAAGCATGAAGAAAGACAAGATAATACCGATAAACGTAAGAGCATTCAGAACAGCATCGAAAGATCTGGAAATAGACTACGAGAAATTAGAATCAAAGTGAAGACAGAGAATATACAACGGACAAAGCTCATAAAAACAGTTCAAATCGTAAGAAAAGTCGTCGAATGTGGCAACTAATAAACTACAAACAGTAACCAACCATATCTAAAGTGCATCAAAACTAAAACAAATACAAGGAAAACCACATGAATCCAAAAGAACTAAAACTGCTAGAAATCTTATAAACTGTGTCTCACCCAAGAAAAATTGTACCAGCTTTAGCTGACACCATACAAAATATTTGTGAAGTGTCAATGTGGGTGGTACTGAGATTGGGAAGGCTTATTGTTACCTAAATCCCAGGAAAGACAAATAGTCGTTGCCAGCAAAAAAAAATCAATAAGTTACAAAGCAACGAAGCAAAGTCGTCATCAAAATGGCTAGAGAATACTGAAAAGTTTCAGAGTGATAAGGACCTGAGAACTACTGCTAATACTACTACTACTACTACTACTAAAATAATAATAATAATAATAATAATAATAATAATAATAATAATAATAATAATAATAAGAGTCAGTTGGCCGAAAAGAAATATAAAAAGCAGACATTAACTGGGTTGTGGCGATTAATCCTGAGAACTGTGGAACTAACTTAATCTTGGACACAGTTAAATATACACACAAACCAACGCCAGTATACGAAAACGAATTTTTCCTATCCATTCCATCTCAAAAGAAGGAAAACACATGAGCTCGAAGACTACACATAATAATAAAGGAAAAGTATGACAAACTTGCTAAATGGTTGATTTTACTTTCTGCATTGGCTTTGCCAGAGAGATCAAGTAGTTATGTGAACTTCATTTTCGTATTCATGTATTTTGAACTATAAAAATGAAGACTATAGCTGAGTATAGAATTCCTAACCATGTAACTGACGAAAATACGCTACACATTTTGATGAAAAACATGGGGAAATGAACATAGAAGAACAGAAAATCAAAACTTTAAATATAATTTCTGCATTAAAAGTAATAGTTATTTAAATATTTCAACAGATAATCTTGTGGAGAAGATCCTGCTCTCCAATAAGGGGCACTCTGGATATGAACAAAAATTAAAATTGTCCTAGTCATGAAAGATTTCTCCTCCACTGGCAGAGGACAGAAAAGGTGAATTATAACACCAGAACAAATTCTACTACATTGTGATCTTATCTCGAAGGCCAAGAATTGTTTGTGTGTTTATGTTTCTTTAATTTTTTGTTCCCTTTTATCAGTATTAGATTGTATATTGCTTTAAAATTATGTAATTTTACATAGATACTATTTATATTTTATATTGAACAAAGTTCAGTTTCATTATTAAGTTCTTTTCTTTTCTTTTTTTAACATGTTTTAATGCTCTTTTTAAAAATGATGTCATATAGTATCGACAGTAACAGTTCGACAAATCTTACCTACATTGCCTGCAAGCATTTTCAGTTAACAGGCCTTCTATATCTCGGTAGCCGTGCCAAAGCCGTCTCTCTCCCTCTCTCTCTTTCTTTTGCTTTGTGCTTTAGAAATCGATATTATAACACGGCGTTTTGTTTTGATATTGTAATAATGACTGTGTATAGGCATGTATTAACGACGAAAACAAAGCATAAATAACACACGTCAGTGAATCGCAATGAACACATTCTTTTGAAAAACTTGCATTACTGTATAGTTCTTACAAAACAATGGACATGATCCGACATATCTACGTAACATAATGAATCCGCCTAAGAACAGATATAATTATAGTTCAGTTTTTAACGTTTAGATTTTGGTTCAGCCTTTAATAATTAAACATTGACTTAAATACGAACTAAAATTCTAATTATGAGATAAAATAAAAAGCAAAACTGTTACAACATTCATAGAAACGTAATTATTCGACCAGATTTCTATGTGAGTGAAGTAAAACTATTAATTTGAAAAATCAATACCGTCTTCATTAAGAATGCGGAAGATTGGCTTTGTTAACGTTGCAGAGAATAAACAAAATAAATATTATCGAAGTAAAAATGTTTTACTAAAATTTTTAATAATTACTAAAGAAGAAAGAGCATAATGGATTAATGGACTGCCGACCGATAAAATTCGAAAAATCAACTGATGAACACAGCATTGTAATTGTTTTGCTTAAATTAAATAAAACTATTAAATTAATGCTGAATAGATTTGTATTTTTCCTGAGATAAATCTTCGTTTTATACGTTGTGCCATCGATTATTACTTTAGCATCAAATTCTCTCTTTAATTTTAACATGCTTCTCGAAATACCCTTTTCTATTTTTTCCTGTTTTTTTGTAATGCATGCTGTCTTTGTGCAATAGCAGCTGCACAATCTATAGTGAACCATGGGGGTTAATAAGGCTTGCTAATACATGGGAACATGTGATCCGATGCCCGCTTTGCACCATACAGTTTCTCATTTGCACACTGTTTAGCAGAAAGAGAGAAGATATCGATCCATAGGGAATATCTGATGTGTTCTTTAATGGCTTCTCAGTCAGCTCTTTTGGAATTCCTTGTTGTTTTGAGCAATGGCTTCTTACCTTGGGCTTGGTATTTAAGTGTGATGCCAACTGATACCACTAGGTAGTTTGCGTTTCCAAGTGAACTATGGGCATTAGTCACACAATCATCAGGTACTGTGATGAGGAATATGTCTAGAAGTGAAACCTGCCGAGGTTCACAATCTAGTAGGCAGATTGACAACATTACTGTTTGTGTGGGGGAATGGACTATAAAGAAGCTATAACTCCAGCTGCATTTGTGTAACCTGAAAACTCAAGCCAATTTTTATCGTGGATATTAATGTCACTAAGCACATGTATTTGGGCGTTACTATCTAAGGAGAGTGCTGTATCTATACTATCAGAGATATTATCGATTAGGGTGCAATTCTGACTTGAGGAAAAACGGTAGAGAAAATATAAGTAACCAACGCAGTGATGAAAGGTTATTCGGAAGCACATAAAAGCCTTGCCATTCGATTCGAAGCGTTTTTTCTCTAGTTAAATGAAGGGATCTACGAATATTAGACTCCAAGTCTGTCTATATATTTATGTTCATATCTATATACTTACGGCAGAGATGGAAGTATCCTGTCATGTTAAAGTAGTTAGAGGTGATTAAGTAGTGTACGTTTGTTTCATTTAATACTAAGATATCCGGGAATATACTAAGAGGTAAGACTCTACATCATGTAGATTACCTCTAAGCCCACAGATATTCGTGAAAGCGAACCTCAAGGGAGGAGGCGAATTGATTTTGTTTGGACGGTTGTTTGTGATATCTGTTTGGGTTGTCATTTAGTTACATTTTTGTTTAATTTCAGGTTAGGGGAAGAGTGTTGAGCAAAGTAGGCCAGTTTTGTCTCCAAGTATACACACAGTGGTTCATTAGCCGAGTCCTGCCTAGAAAGTTTTAGCTTTGGTTAAGCCCACCAGAGATAGAAGTAGGGTCCCTTTTTATGCACTACATGGCACTACAATTATCACGATATTATACAACTGATGATAGAGCAGCCGCTGTAAGCGCTACCAAAGAGTTAGGGTTTCTGCATTGTCAGTTGAAAACAGTAGCCAGACAAACTGTCAACCAGGTACCCTCAACCTCTCAGACAAGATCGACCCAATCCAGCCGAATGAGCATGAGTGACATGCAAGCACACCCAATTTGCCCAGTTTCTGAGAGAGAGAGAGAGAGAGAGAGACGGACAGACAGACAGACAGACAGACAGACAGATTGAGAATAGGGAATAGGGGAACGATGTTCAATACCCTAGCCAGGAAACAAAGCCAAGCACAGGCTGGTGAGTCCCTGGTATTGTACCTCTGCGCCTGGCCTATAGACAATGGAGTGTGAACCTATTTACTCCTTAAGCAATTTAGGTTTGCAACCCGGGAATTTGTTTGAGTAACCAGCTCTAGGAAGACTGTCAACCATGGCTGAAGAGGCCTTCTACCTCACCAGTTTTCCTTCTCTTAAATGGATGACCTGACAACATCTACAGATCAATCACACCGAGAGAGGTAACCATGCGCCTGGTTCATACACCAGGTATTTCTGCGCCTCTACATGGATGAAAATATTGAGTATCTTACTTAAAAGTTTTTTTCTCTATTCTAAATAAATTAGCGTAGGATTGGAGATAGATTCCCTTCTATCATAAAGAAAGAATTGTGTATTTATCAAGTATTGTGATAAAACCAATCTGTTTTAGTAATTAATTTGTGTTAAAATAAGTTAATAAGATATTAATAAGAAGTACATGGATATGTGAGAAAATATAAAGCAAAGAAACGAAAGAAATGGTGGAAGTAAATTTACATATAAAGGTTGCACACAACACGGATAGAGAGATACACTTAACTTGGTGTTCTTCGAGCACCCATGTTGGTCTCGCTTAAAAGACTAGTGTTTCCACGTGGAATGAATTGGGATGCAAAGATTAGCATTTCTTTGAGAACAGTAAGAGGGAGTGATAGTCTCCCCTTAAGAGCCAAATGTGTGCTTTGAACAGTCTGCCGGTAGTTTTAATACTTCCTTGTATTTGATTGGAACGGTATAATTTTTGATTTCTGTACTTATATTTTAAACTCATTCTCCAAACGTGATGAATACTAGAAAATAGATGCGTATTTCCAATGTCTCTATTGTATCTATACATATATTGCTAATTAAACAAGACACGTGAAACGGAAATCTCACATGTCAAGCGTGTAGATTGTACGGAATATGAAAATAGAATACAATCGTAAAATAGAATAAATTAGAAATAATTTTTAGTAATAATTATTTTAAAGAAGGTTTTAACACTAACATATACACTACATATTTTTCATTTTACTTGCTGTTGCCCGGGAGCCTTTAAAATATATTAGTGATGTAATATTTCTATTTACTAGAAAAGATTTTCAGTGAAATTATGTTGTTTTAGAGTAATTATGAAACGCATGACACGCTAAATAATTTACGTGAGGGGGGAACAGGATTTAGCTGAACAATTGGAAATTATAAGAAAAAAGGAAAGAACTTTATACAAAAATTAGCAAATAAAAGCATATCCACATACTCTCCGCATAAAATATTGAGTTAATGTTTGGTAATGTTGTACAGCAATACACTAATCGTCCAACTGCACTATTTGGATATTGTTTATTATTTGGAATGCAACCGACATACAGAACCTCAATTTAGATATGCTTTTTTGATCATACATATATATATATATATATATATATATATATATATTTGTAGTCATCGACATACAGTCCTGTTTCGTTGTATCACAACTCATCAGTGCCGCTAAACTAGCACCTCTCCCAAGCGCAGGATCGAACCCAGAACCGTCGTGTTGACAGTCGGCAGTTCTACATACACACACACACACACACACACACACACACACACACACATATATATATATATATATATATATATATATATATATATATATATATATACTAGCTGTACCCTGCCACGCGTTGCTGGGACTTAATTTCGTGTAATGGAAAATTCTAATAAAAAGAGAAAATGCATGTTTCTTATATTCTTAGTACAGCAATCCACTCCAAAAAGTAAAAAAAAGGCGAAAATGGAAAAAAAAAAATGGTACTCTTGCAGAATTGGATCCGGATCCTCGGGAGTTAACATCAATCATGGCTTGGGCTCGACCAACATTCAGTGAATTAAGCCGAAAGTTGCTAAAACGTTGAAACGCTAAATAGTTTTCTTTTTTATTGTATTAAAAAATGTGTTTTTAATTAATATTTAGGTAAGGGGGGTTACTATACACAGATTCGAAAAAGTTGTCCAAAAACGAATAAATGAAAACAAAGGTAAGGTAAATTACGTTTCTATCTAACTGGATAATTTTTTAGTGTTTTTATTTAATGTAAAATGTTTCATCGGCTCACAAAACTCAGTGTTTATCTATGTATTTGAAAAAGACGAATGGTCGCGGACTCTGTTGAATACGTTAGGTTTGGGAAAATCAGTTAAAAACTATACAAAACAGTGTCAGACACCTACGAATTATATGTTATTGTGATATAGACTGACATATTCAGTGGGTTTCTGATAGTATTTTGTATTTTTTTTTTCAAGTACACTGATAAACACTGTTTTTCGAGCCGACTAAACGTTATAGTAAATAAAACGAGTTTGTATTACTAAACACAGAAACGAAAAAGTTGTTGAAAAATAAATATAACAAATAAATGTTATCAAAGGCAAGATAAGTTACTTTTCTACCTAACTGGATAAGATTTTAGTGTTTTTATTTAGTGTAAAATGTTTAATCGGTTCGAAAACATGTAGCGTTTATCTGTATATTTGAAAAATACAAATGGCGGCAGACTGTTGAACACGTTAAGTTTGGGAAAATGAGGTAAAACTAGAAAACTATACAAAATACTGTTAGGAACTCACTCAATATATGTTACCGTGACATAGGCAGACATGTATTCGGTGATTTTAACAGTATTTTTATAGGTTTTTAAGTTTAACTCATTTTCCCAAACTTAATGTGTTTAACACAGTCTGCCGCCATTTGTAATTTTCAAATATAGCAGTAAACGATGTGGGTTTTTTTAGCCAAATAAACATTTACATTAAAAAAACAAAAAAATTATCCATTTTGGTAATAAAGTAACATATCTTACCTTTGATAATATTTGTTAAAAATTTATTTCTTGACAACTTTTTCGAATCTATATATACAGTAGTACAAACCCAATAAAAACACTAAAAATTATCCAATTAGGTAGAAAAGTAACTTTGAAAATAGTTACTTGTTATATATTTGTTTTTGTTGACAAGTTTTTCAAGTCTTTGCGCAAATACAAACCCAAAGGTGTATTTTTCTGTCCAATTTTATTTTTAGTACCGCACTTAAATTTAAATTTCACGATATCTTTTTGGGGGGAGGGTATTTTTTTTACATTAGGTCCACCTCCACAATTTTCGACTATGCTGAATAAGAAAATCTCATTTAAAATTTGCAGAGGCCATTAGTTTTCGAGATATAAAGACCTGTACTATGCACTATAATTCACTGACGGCCATGAATAAACACTCCTAACCTCCCCATATTAAGAACGGCTTTCGGAATAAACAACACCCATGCCTAACCACATGTTTTACCTTTTACCTGTCTTTCGTCTTTTAAAAACAGCTTTTGAAATAAATACCACCATTCTCCCCATGTTAAGAACGGCTTTCAGAATAAACACCCCCAAAATTGTAGAGGTGGACCTAATGTAAAAATTTACCTTTTGTTTTTTTAATAAATTGTTAGTTGAAAGCACAGAATAATGACAAAACACCATCCCCTCCCCTTGGTAAGAATAGCAAAAAAAAATAATGGTTTTCTTGGTAGAAACTTTTCTGTATTTCACCTAACAATTTCTGGTGCTAATGAACTTACTGATCCGCGCTATTTTTTAAATCGTATTTCCAAGTTTAATTAAAGTTTTATGATATCTTTTTTTATTCAATTGTAAGGTTAAAGTACAGAATAGATACAAAACTCTCCCTTCCCCATGTTAAGAATGGCTTTTTAAGTAATATCGTTATTATTTCAGCACGGATCACTCTCTACATAAGTACCTGATATTTTTTCAGCCATTCTTACCATAGAGAGGGGATGGTATTTTGTAACTATTCTGTGGTTTTTTAACTAACAATTTATTATTAAAAAGATATTGTGAAATTATGAAAAAAGATATTGTGAAAGTTGAATTTAACTTTAAAAAAAAACAATGTGAACGGCGCGTTCAACATTGTAGCCGGACCTTATTTGGCAATAAGGTCACGTTAGTCGATTAATGGGTGCTAATGCACTTACTGATTCGCGCTATTTTTTTTAAATCGTATTTTCAAGTTTAATTAAAGTTTTATGTTTTTTTGGTATTTTTTAGATTAGGTCCACCTCCACAATTTTCTTTTAAATAACGACTTATAATGGTTTCCGACTATGCTGAATACAGAAATCGCATTAAAATTTTGCAGAAATAAGTAGTTATCGAGATATAAATAGTTGTTTTATGCATTGTATTCTTTGGCGGACATCTTTGTTACGCGTGTAGATATATTTATGACGCGCGCAAACGTGTAAAAAAGATGGCTGCCAGAGATTACAATGCATTATACAAATTTTTAATATCTCGATAACTACTTATTTCTGCAAAATTCCAATGCGATTTCCGTATTCAGGATAGTCGACAAAAGTTGTCATTTTAAAAGAAAATTGTGGAGGTTGCACTAATCTAAAAATTTACCTTTTTTTATTCAATTGTAAGGTTAAAGTACAGAATAGGTACAAAACACCCTCTTCTCCCCATGTTAAGAATGGCTTTTTAAATAATAACGTTATTATTTCAGCACGGATCAATAAGCGCACGAGTACCCAATTTCTTTAAGAGCATTCATATTTTCTCATATAAAAACAACTTCTGTAAAAAAAAAGAAAAAACGTGCACTTTCAATGTTTGTTAAAAAAGTTTTTCTTAAAAAAAACAAAAAAATACGGTAAAAAAAGCAAAGAACAAAACGTTAATCGGTATTCATGCAGAGAGTGATCCGTGCTGAAATAATAACGTTATTATTTAAAAAGCCATCCTTAACATGGGGAAGAGAGGGGGTTTGTACCTAATCTGTACTTTAACCTTACAATTGAATAAAAAAAACATATCATAAAACTTTAATTAAACATGGAAATACGATTTAAAAAATAGCGCGGATCACTCTCTGCATTAGCACCGAAAGTACAGAATAGTTAGAACACATCCTCCCTCCCCATGTTAAGAATGGCTTTCTAAATAATGTTAATGCTTCAGTACTGTTCCTTGTCTGCTTAAGTTTAACTTGTGTTTATTAAATTGTTAAGTGAAAGTCCAGAATAGTTACAAAACACCCTCTTCTCCCCATGTTAAGAATGGCTTTCTAAATAATAACGTTATTATTTCAGCACAGATTAATAAGTGCACGAGTACCCAATTTCTTTAATAAAGAAAAAGCATTCATATTTTCTTATATAAAAACGACTTCTGTAAAAAAAAAAGAAAAGAAAAAACGTGTGCTTTCATTTTTTGTTAAAAAATGTTTTCTTAAAAAAAAAATACGGTAAAAAAACAAAGAATAAAACATTAATCGGTATTCATGCAGAGAGTTATCCGTGCTGAAATAATAACGTTATTATTTAAAAAGCCATTCTTAACATGGGGAGGGAATTTTGTACCTATTCTGTACTTTAACCTCACAATTGAATAAAAACATATCATAAAACTTTAATTAAACGTGGAAATACGATTTAAAAAATAGCGCGGATCACTCTCTGCATTAGCACCGAAAGTACAGAATAGTTAGAAAACATCCTCCTTCCCCATGTTAAGAATGGTTTTCTAAATAATGTTAATGCTTCAGTACTGTTCCTTGTCTGCTTAAGTTTAACTTGTGTTTATTAATTTGTTAGGTGAAAGTCCACAATAGTTATAAAACACCCCTATTCCCATGTTAAGAATGGCTTTCTAAATAATAGCGTCATTATTTCAGCAGGGTAGCTTCTCTGCATAAGTACCATGTTTTGTCTATAAATTGTTAGGTGAAAGGACAGAATAGTTACAAAATACCATCCTCATGTTTAGAATGTCTTTCTAAATAACATTATTTCAGCACGGTATTTTCTATGCATACGTACTATCTATTTTTGTTTATTAAATTGTTAGGTGAAAGTATAGAATAGATGCAAAACTCCCTCCCCATGTTAAGAATAGCTTTCTAAATAACGGTAGTACTATTTTTTGTTTATTAAATTGTTAGGTGAAAGTATAAAATAGTTACAGAACACCCTCCCTTTCCCATGCTATTTCTTATTAGCATTATTTCAGCACGGTACCTTCTCTGCATAAGTACCATCTTTTGTTTATTAAATTGTTAGGTGAAAGTATAAAATAGTTACAAAACTCCCTCCCCATGTTAAGCATGCCTTTCTAAATAACGTTATTATTTTAGCACGGTACTTTCTCTGCATAAGTACCATGTTTTGTTTATTAAATTGTTAGGTGAAAATACAGTACTCATGCAGAGAGTGATCCGTGCTGAAATAATAACGTTATTATTTAAAAAGCCATTCTTAACATAGGGAGGGGAGGGTGTATTCTGTATTTTAACCTTACAATTGAATAAAAAAAACATATAATAAAACTTTAATTACGATTTAAAAAATAGCGCGGACCACTCTCTGCATTAGCACCAATATTATTTAAGCAAGTTACCAATCCGTAAAATTTATTGGAAAAAAAACTGTACTTTTACCAAACAATAATAAAAAAAAGTTCATATTTTCTTATATCGAAAAATAAAAAAATAAAAAAAACGACTTCAACTCAAAAAGCAAGCGACAAACTTTTTTTTGGTCTGATATAATAAAGAAAAAATATGTAAATTAAAAAATTTGAAGATAAACAAATGAATTATGTTTTTTGTTGTTGTTTTTTTTTACTTATCGAGTAAACAGAAAATGAAATCTTTTAGTTCGTTTCGTCAATTCGTGGGTGTGAAATGAATCGAACCGGAAGTTCAGTTCTATCAACAAAACAGGTTCGCACTAACGGCTTACGAAAATATATTTATTTTATTTAATATTTTAATAATTGGCGATGTAAATTTATTTTAATAACATAAAAACATCATTTGACTCTAAAGATGGGTTGTCTGAAAATTTCAAATAAATTGGTAATGTAGAAATATGGTTGTATAAACTTTGAACGAACTAAGAATTACATTATATATATATATATATATATATATATATATATATATATATTACTATTAGAGCATCACTTCTAAGACTTTGAAGCTTTCAAATACTGTTCCAAACAGGACAATTATATCCAGTCTACATTAAAATCATTTTCCTAACTATTTTACCTCTGAAAGTAAGAGCAATTCTTTAAAATTTTATGGAACAAAGAAATAGTAATCTTAATGTATTCTTGTTCAAAAAATAAATGTTTTCAATTATAATTTACAACATTTTAACTTCTTTAAATATATTATATATCTCTATGTATGTACGTGTGTATTTAGGCAGCATATATTAATTAAGAATAACGTTATTGATTAACACGGAATGTTTCTGCTTAATAAGTCTTATTTTTATGTTCGATTTTTCGAATCGTCTATCTTTCGGAGGTTTTATGTTTGATTTTTCGCGAGTACCTTCGATTGATTTATTCAATCGTCTTCAGGCGGTTTATTAGTCTGCCTGGTTCATATCTAGCAAGTCTGTAGTATGAAATATCTTCAGTGTGTATAACAGTGAAATTCTGTGACTTCAAACGCGGTTTTTAATGCTTTTGTTCAATCTGAAAGAAATGCTTTACAGCAGGAAATAGTATCCATGATGCGTGAGTGATAGCTTTATTAGTTTCATCTGACATTTTATGGTGGCTGCATGCTCTTATTCTATATGAACTTGTGTTGCCAGATGTTATTATTTTGAAGTTTGGGATATAATATATGAATAATGGATTCGACGTTAAGACTTGAAAGATGCCCCCAGGTATTTGGGTGTTCATTCCCAAACTTTATCCCTTTTTAATGTTCATTCAGCGAAACGCAGATGTTATATATGTTAAAGATCAAAGCTTAATAATAATTTTCAAATCTTAAGAAACTCCGCAAAGGTGTAAGATTTTCAGGCACTGGCATATCTTTCATTGCAATGGCTTGTTTAGTATCCGCTATCTATACTATTATATGCCACGTGTATTTGATTTTATTCATGAAGAAATCACATTTTCTTATTTTGTCTTGTATTCATGAAAACACAATGTGGATATGTACCCGGTTATTTTCCATTATTTTAATAAGATAATATCTACGTAAGCGATAATAAAATAAAGTTCTTCCAGCGCAGTGTTTATAACTTGGTGGAAAATTGCAAATGTAATCTGATTTGGAGGTAAGCATCACGAATGTCGATTTTTAAAAAAATGTATTTGCCTCCATTTAATTTTTTAAAACTTTCTGTCTGGGCTTGGAAGTTGATAAAGATAATTATTGATTGCAACATTAAAACCGGTTGAAAATTCCGCACAAACTCGAATTCGTGACAAAACATGTGCATTGATTTCGAAATTACAAAGGAAGATAGTATTTTCATACACGTAGAGCTGAGTCAGTTGGTAGAGTTTGAGAGCAACAGTTGAGCAGAGACGAGCTGGCGAGCAGTCGTAATGGCTCTGAACCACAAGAAGCTCTCAAGGCAATGTCGATGGAATGTAGAACTAAGGACAAGCGTGAAACTTTGCAAGTAGAGAAACATTCTGTGAATAAAAGTTGCAGAAAATACTACTGGATTCATTGGGACGAATCTTCATTGCAAGATCCGTCAAGACCACATAATGTAAAAGCCCCACACAAATGTTTTCCATCTCGTTGTGCCTAAACCTAAACGTAGATTCCATGAACAAAGCTTTTTTTATTAGAACTGCACACCTGTGGAATTGTCTTCCGTTTTCCTGCTTTCCGGCTGACTACAATATGGTTGTCTTCAAGTCTAACGTAAATAAGTTCTTGAAATAAGTTATCAAATTTAACAAATTTTCATTACTAATGATTATTATATTGTCCAATTTCTACTGTACACTCTTTAACCCTTATCCTTGAGTGGCCTCTTGGCCTTGATAATGTGGTGATACCTATGAAAAAAAGAAGAAAAAGGCCAATGTGAACAAGTTCTAATTGAATCGTCCCCCTAAGTAATCCAAGTTACAAAATTCCCACTGTTTACTATGCTAAAATCACAATGACTAATGTATACCTATTAACCCTTATCCTTGAGTGGCCTCTGGGCCTTGATAAGTGGTGACACCCATGTAAAAAAAAAAAAATGTTGAAAACATTTTATGAATGCAACAACTAGACAATCACGCAATTGAGAAACTACACGATTATGAACACTAAAACTCTCGCATACATGAACACTTATACGCACCCATAACGAACTGAAGTTAAACGCAACAAACATTTTTAGATGAATAATAGAAACGCTGTCATAAATATATACACGTTATGCATATGAACGTTAGACGACAAAAGTAATCAGTTGTACACTCTTTATATAGTTGACTATATGACATATATTCGTTTACATATACACTCCCGCTATACAATACTAAGTATCGATTTGTTTATTGATCTGAATTCTTACGGGACCACAAAAGATGGCATACACAAAAGAGGAGTATACCAAACTTACATATACAGATAAAAAGCGTCTGCTGTTAGATTGAAAAAGGAAATCTCAGTATAATGGTGCGTTGGTTTCAACGTGTTGTCCACACTCGTAACATGGTCCTTCGCATTCACGATTTCATGGAGTGGTGGAAGAAGGCAGTGGATAGGAACATGATTTCATTCTACAGAGTTCATCGATAACTCCCAGTTTTAAAATCAAGACCATTTTTTCCAGATTATCCGGAATTTGAATAACACTATACCTTGATGGTATCGGTTTCACATTATCTTCAAACAACAACAAACCAACACTATGGATTTAGGCAAGCCCGTTCCATAGCAGACATCCTGAAGGTAATCTCGGAACGTATACACCATTCGCTGGACAAAGCAGGAAAGGGTAGAGCGGTAGCTCTAGATATATCTAAGGCTTTTGACATGCTGCCAAGACTAAACTTGTTTCCTTCAATAATTACAAGAAACCTTCTCTGCCACCAATAGCAATGGCCAAAGACTCTTTATCTGAAAATACATCTTTATCTGAAAGTACATCGGAAATATTACTTGGAACAAATACATTGAGAACATTGGCAGGACCGCTGCGAAGAAGGTAGGTTCTCTCTACCGTGCTGGAAAGCTATTAACGCCCGAAAGTATCTTGTACCTCTATAAGGCTACCATTCGCTCATGTATGGAGTATTGTTGTCATATTTAGGCTGGTGCATCTGCTACTAGTCTCTTGCTCCTAGACAAGGTTCAAAAGAGAGTCGCCAACCTGATAAGTCCTGAACTATCATCTAAGCTTAAGCCTCTGTCCAGTCGACGAAATGTTGCATCCCTCTGCCTGTTCTACAAGTACTTTAACGGTGAATGCTCTGACGAACTTAAAGCACTTGTACCCTATCGACGTAAATAACCCCGACAAATCCGATAAGCAGCTAAATCCCACCCCTTCACAGTAGAAATCCCTAGATGTAAGAGAGCCTTCTACTCCAGCAGTTTCTTCCCCAGAACCGCTAGACTTTGGAATTCCTTTCCGGGTCCCTGCTTCTTCAACTGTACTGACATGCAGAAGCTCAAATGCAACCTGAACCTACATATTGCTACCCAACTCCCTATACAGTACTCCTGTAGCTTATGTCCTTGATAGTAGCCCCCTACATCAAAGAGGCAATGTGCCTTGTTTGGGATGAAAATGTAAAAAAAAAAACAGTAGTACCTCTCCGATCCATTTTTATGTTAGAAAATGAATATACAAGAACAACAAAACTGGGTCGGAAACAGATTCTTGGGGCACTTCATTTCATGTACTCAGTGAAACAACAATCATTCTCTCGAATACGAAAATACATTGGGGAAAAAACGACTCATTCCATTTTATCACCGAGGATATATGTGAGTCTTTGGCGGAATAGTTGATAGTTAACCGAGAGAAACGCTTTGGAAAAATTCAAGAGCAATATGCCTAGCATCAGGTTAAAGGGCAAAGATAATCATTTGCATCATCGGTGAGATTACTTTGGTAGATATGAGAGGAGTTTCTCAGCCGTCATCCATGCAATAGATTGAGGAAAATATTGATGCAAAGTGAATAATAATTTTGCTGCATGCATCCCTGAACACAACCTCCTGAATATTGAGACGTTTGCTTCGTTGTATCTGTGCGTAAAACATTTTTGGATTAGCTGTTCTGAAACGTATTTTGTATGCCCCACAAAATACACACCCGGCTCTATAAGTTCGAAGACTTCAACAGTTGTATTCTCTGCTTACATACTATTGTCTAGTTAAATTTAGATTTGGATAGTATTCAAGAGAAGTGGAGTTTGCTTTTTAATTTACTATTTTAATTAGTAATATATCTATAAACAAGTTCGTGGACCGTTTTAAATGTTTGTATATATATATATAGTCATCCACATACAGTACTGTTTCGCTGTTTCACAGCTCATCAGTGCGGCTAGACAGGCAACTACCTCAAGCCAGGATTGAAACCCGACCGTTTATACGGCAGTCAAGGCTTCTAACCATTACGCTATTGGCGTGTGTGTATGTATATATATATATATATATATATATATATATATATATATATATATATATATATATATATATATATATATATATATATATATATATATATATATATATATATATATATATATATATATATATATATATATATATATATATATATATATATATATATATTATCGCTTCGAAAATTTAGATAAATTGAAAAGTTTTAGACAACGTGTCCGTTTTTGCTGTTGCCGGATGTTATTTTAATCTCTTTTCGATCATCACATATTATTTGGAGATAATAGCTTACCTGATAACATTTTAAAGTAAAATAAACAATATAAAACAAACTGGTATAAATAAAACATTTATGCATTTTTAAATTTTTTTTTCTTAATGAAATTAATGCCACACTTAATCACTATTAATATTGATGGTATTGATATGTGGGTGTGCACGTGTAGTGATAATACAATCAATGGTAGCAGTTGTTAAGATGACAGAAAAGTTATTTACAAAGCTCATCAGAAGAGGCGAAGTGAAAATAAAAAGATTTGTTTGCAACAAGACTTCGTAGAACATCGCCAGTAATTATTAGTGAGTAATCTTTTTTGACGACCTATGTCGAACTGTAAGAACTCTTAGTGAGTACAAATAATAATAATATTATTATTAATAATAATAATAAGAAGAAGAAGAACAAGAACAAGAACAAGAACAAGAACAAGAACAAGAACAAGAAAGATTAAGGTTGTTGTCCACAAGAAATAATAATGGTTTTTACAATAACGTAAAATTACTTGGCAAAGTTATTATTAGAAGAGTTTAAGTATAGTGAAATTTAGGGTGAGTTATTATCACCTACACTCTAGGGAACACAAACGATTATAAGTACTTTCTACTTATACTTTCTAGAACCAGTCTTCTGTTTTAACAGTAAACTCCAACAGAATATTTAAATGTATATTTCTATTTTTAATATTCCTTATCAATAAAAATGAAATTGTTGATTTAAAAATGAAAATAATTATTCGGAAATATTTCAATTGTTGCCGAATAAGACCATGTGAATGTAGGAACTCAGTACATTAGCTAGTTAGCATACTTAAGCCAAAAATAATATTAAAAAAGTTAAAATTGGGAATTTACGATAAGTGAAATATTTAAGAACAAGTGTAAAATATTTACAATACAAAGAGAGATTTTGCGATAAATATACATGATTGTACTGACGAAAGATTTAGGTCACAAAACTAAAACCACTACTACCATCCTCTTCAGCACTATATTAAACCTTCCTCTTTCCTGCATTGTAAAAGATAATTCTCACTCCTTAACCCTTCCTTACACCTAGTCACCCTGCTTACTGACTGCCAGCCTGCTTCTACCATCCAAGTAGAGCACGTTGGAGCCTTTTCAACGAGAACGAGGCAGAGTCCACTGAGTCGACGTCCAGTACACACGTGTTTTGACGACTGCTATACTCATGTCATCTTACCATGTTCGCAGTGTTAACAGAAAATAAAATAATTTGTGTTGTGTCTTATTCAAATGAGATAACAGCAAATATTACAATGGTGACTCTGCCTAAAGAACACTTCACCTCGTCAAAAGAACTTTGCATTAAGAAATGAACAACATAAACTGGACTCGGACCGAAAAGAAATAAAACACACTTCGGAATCTTCAGGAAAATACAAGTGACTACTCAATTTCACGTCGCAAACGTTTCAAAGAGAACCTTCGACGTAAATACAACAATACTATATCCCCCTCCTTCTTTTCCTCCACACACAAAAAAGAAAAGAAAAGATATATATATATATATATATATATATAAATATATATATATGTATATATATATATATGTATATATATATATATACTTTTAAAACAAAAACAAAGAAAGAAAGAAAGAAAACGGAAGAATCCAGTGTGCAATAAATAAACCTAAAATCCCTGAGTTTATGGAAACGGCAGTAAATGACTGGTTTTCCATTCTGGAAGCCCAATTCCACCTGCGCAACATAACAGCGTCAACAACCAAATTTTATGCTGTCATATCATCCCTGTCTGCAGAGGAGGTAGCTAAAATACCGATAAATATTTTAGAAGGCAGGAAATATGAGGAACTAAAATGCTCCTTGATTTAGTCACACGAAAGGACCAAGCCGGAATTGCTCGACAAACTAATGTCAACTAACACTATAACTGACCTTCCTTCCGCATATCTTCAAGAGATGCTGTCTATTGCAAAAGGGATAGTTATTGGCGAAGAGATTGTTCTACATAAATTTTTGCAAGCCTTACCCGCAACAATTTCCACGGTCATTGCCTCACAGAAAGAGCTAAACGCATCTCAACTAGGAAAACTAGCGGACAAACTAATGCCCTTGTTGAATAATATAAATGCAACAGCGTTTACCGCTCAGAATACTGACAAAAACAAGAGAAACGTTCGGATACCGATAGGTGTTAAACCATTTTTCCCTGAACAAAAAACGAAGATATGCAGAGCACATGTTTACTTCGCGGAGCAAGCCAGAACCTGCAAACCCTGGTGCAAATGGCGAGGGAAGCGAAACATAAAAATACTACCAAACCCACACACCAAGTGACTCGGAAAACTAGTAGCGCGAGCCATGTCCGTCCCCTTGAGTTCGCCACTACTACAAGTCAAAGCAAGGCTAGGAACAAAAACATTGAAATTTATTGTAGATACGGGCGCAAATATCTCGATAATAGATGATGATAAACGATGTCACATTGGACCCAACACCAGTATCACTAACCACTGCCAACGGTGAGAAAATAGAATGCCACGGCCAAGCTAACCTTGAAATTGGGATACCAAGTTTGAGAAGGTCATTTTCCCGGCCATTTGTTATCGCAAACGTTACAAATCCCCTCCTCGGACTTGATTTCTTAAATAAATTTGGCCTTACAAGAGACTGCAAAAATAGAACAATTTACGACCCAGTTACTAACACCAAAAAAGTTACTATTAAATTCTGCAGCACCAGTAAATGTGGTCATAAATGAAATAGAACTGCCGGTATTCATAAGAAAAAGCCTGGATAAACACCTAGAAATTATCTTTCCGCACACCAACAAAAACAGTGAGTACTGTGGTGTTTATCACAGAATCGACACAGGTAGCCACTCCCCAGTCTTCGTTAAATCCAGACAACTGTCTGGTGAAAGGCTGGCAGCGACGAAAGAGGAATTTAAACGTTTAATAAACGAAGATGTAATAACCCCTTCAGACAGTGAGTGGTCACGCCCACTACATCTGGTACCCAAACAAAGTGGAGGTTACCGCTGCTGTGGAGACTACAGTGCCTTAAACAGCATCACTAAAAGTGACAGATACCCCATCCCCAATATAAACTCCTTTACGGCTAAACTCGCTAATAAACAATTTTCAAACATTGACTTGATTTCGGCAAATCATCAGATTAAGATGCACCCGATGATATTCCCAAAACTGTCGTAATCTCGCCGATGGCACTCTATCAATATGAATACATGCCGTTTGGACTAAAAAAAAAACTCAGCGGCTACGTTTCAAAGATATATGGACAAAATTTTCCGAGATATCGACTGTGTTTTCATTTATATAGACGACATATTAATCTTCAGTGACAACGAACAATCCCACAAACAAGATATCGACACAGTTTTTCAAATCTTAGAAAACAACAGCCAAAAAATATCACTTTCCAAATCCATCTTCAATGTGACATCTCTTGACTTCCTAGGATTTAGAATCAACTCAAAAGGAATCACACCAACTGCAAATAAAGTTAAAGAAATAGAATCTTTTCCGTGCCCTAAAGATGCAAAAAGCCTACGCAGATTTCTTGGCATGGTAGGATTTTATAGAAAATTTATACCAGGATTTGCGAAATTAGTCTTTACCTTATCTGAGAGAATGAGACTAACACCGAAAGGTTTAATCACCTTAAATACCTCGGAAAAAAGAAGCCTTCTCTATTATGACAAAAATACTGGGTAACCTAACAGAATTACTCCACCCTCAACCAACTTGTACACAGTATCACCTGGTCACGGACAGCAGCAAATATGCAGTGGGTGCTGCCTTACATCAAGTCATAGATGGAACCCAGTAACGATAGAGTTTTTCTCGAAAAGTCCAACAGCAACACAGACGAGATATTCCACTTTCGACCGTGAACTTTTAGCAGCATATTTGGCTGTATTACACTTTCGCCACATAATAGAAAGTCGCGAAGTATTGCTTCTGACAGACCATAAACCAATATGCGGTGCATTTCAAAGTCTAAAACCTGAAAATCAGATAGGCAACAAAGACAACTAGCCATTACCACAACATTAATCTCAGATATTGCCCATGTGAAGGGTGACCAAAATGTTGTTGCGGATTGTTTATTTCGCCCAACATTTGTTGTACAAATAGATATGTACGACCTCCCAGAACTTGCAGATGCGCAGAAAACAGACATTGAAATACAGTCCTATCCAGTCTTAAAGAAATTCACATTATCTGGAAAAGATCAATTTGTGTTATGTGATACATCAACGTCATACCCTAGACCTTTTGTACCATGCACATTACGAAAATCTATCTTCGACAGCTTACATTCAGTATCCCATCCTGGAATAAAATCATCTATCAAAATGATTAAGGCTAGATTTTACTGGCCACATATGGATTAAACAATCAAAGATTTATGTGCATCATGCACATCTTGTCAACAAGCAAATATATACAGACATACAAAATCACCAATTCAAACGTTGGAAATACCATCATCAAGATTCCATACCGTACACATTGATATAATTGGACCATTATACAAATCCATGTCGGTATGTTTTAACATGTATAGATCGAACCAGTCGATGGATAGAAGCACAACCCATAGCAGATATTACAGCAGAAACTGTGGCAGAAGCTTTTGTTAACAAGTGGATTACTCGATTTGGTGTCTTACTACATGTCATAACAGACAGAAGCACGCAATTTGAAAGCGAACTATTCATTGAATTGTCCAAAAGAGCCCACAGAACTATTAAAACAGCTATAATGGCCTGAAAAGAATCTTGGATTTCAGCTCTACTAATAGTCCTCTTCGGAATTCTAAGTATGCCAAACTGCTCCAATTTTTCCCCCATTTTATGCGGTCACAGGTACACAAATGGTATTACCGCAACTAATGATTGGTACAGAAAATACAGAAACAATTACACAAAATTTTATAAGAGAACTACACAAAACTATGGCAAAATTTGATCTGACAGACTTTTCAAACACAGAAAAATCAACAAAGAAAGCATACGTACCAAATCAACTTCAAATCTGTGATAAAGTTTGGATTAGAATAGACCGCGTTCGAAAACCATTAGAAGCATCCTATTCAGGTCCTTACATTTTACTCGAACGAACACCGAAATATTTCCTTATAGAAACTAACCCAAACGCGCGCACACAAGTTTCAATAGACCGTTTGAAACCTTACATTGAAAACAAGCAAAAATACAACAACCAACAAAAATTAAAAGAAAAACGACATTTTACTCCCTGAAAAAGTGCAGGAACATAAGATAAAAACGAGAACTTCAAGTAGGAGAGTTACCTGGAAAAAAGACAATGAATGCATTTATTAATAACAATAATAAAAATAAATATAAAAAGAAAAATATACATATATACATATATATGAGCACTCCGTCTACTGGCAGAGTATGTCTCTGTACTGACTAAAGATTTAGGTCACAAAACCAAAACCACTACTACCATCCTCTTCAGCACTATATTAAACCTTCCTCTTTCCTGCAGTGTAAAAGATAATTTTATACTCCTTAACCCTTCCTTACACCTAGTCACCCTGTTTACTGACTCCTCCTCTACCAGCCTGCTGCTACCATCCAAGTAGAGCACGCTGGTGTTTTTTCAATGAGAACGAGGCAGAGTTTACTGAGTCGACGTCCAGTACACACGTGTTTGACGACTGCTATACTCATGTCATCTTTCCATGTTTGCAGTGTTAATAGAAAATAAAATATTACAGAATTATAACGAACAAATAAATATTTGGCATAAAGTTGGAAACAATAATAGAATGGAAATTTGTTCAAGCAAAATAAAATGTTACAAATAGTTTAAAGCCAGCTTAGGATGTTTACGTAAACAAAATTTTAAATGTTTAAAAACAACAGAATTGACCTTTTTATGTAAAGTGCTCTCGTAAGAGATAACAGAAATAGTTTTGATATATACACGCATAAACCAGGAGAGTTTTGAGTCAGTCACTCGGAGATTGGAATTTGAATTGATAGGTTCGCTTACAACGACCTACGTCCACGGAGGCGTATAAGGTGCATATAGAAAATGTAGAAATATAGAGAGAAGTTGCAAACTCTGAAAAATTCACCGAAGAAACTATAAAATAAATAATGAAAATAATAAAACAAGGTGTCCTCGTCTACTACTTCGTATGCAAGCAAAATCTTCCTTGCAGAGTTTCGACCAGCGCAAACCGCCAACGGTCGGATAAAACAAAGTACACAATATAAGAAGGTAGACCTATTTTTATTTGTTCGCCACGCAGACAAGGACGTTTATACATATATTATGTAAACTGTTTCATTGTATGTTTATTTTCCAGTTGAATAGGTGTAAGAAGCGGAAACTATAAAAGTTTACAGGAACGGTCATGTTTTTATATAAGTGATGTTACATTAGATTGTTATTTGAATGTGTAACACGCACACGCGCACACATACACACGGACTCACATCGAAAAGGAACAGTCGTTTTCTTTTATACATACATTCAAGAGACATATAAGTTTATGTACATACACACTAGACAATATGGCGCTGCTCGTATAACAAACGTACATTGCACACTCGCTATGTCAAATTCATGTTTTTTATACACCCACTATGCAACACAATTAGCACACCAGCTTTATCTTTAATTCAATGTAAACACGCGTCTTGTTTTCCTAAACAATGGTTATCATAATTATTATTATTATTATTATTATTGTTATTATTATTATTATTATTATTATTATTATTATTATTATTATTATTATTATTATTATTATTGGCTCACAAGGAGCTTTCACACGGGTCTTCAGAGATCTTTCCCTGAAAACAGCCTGTGGTGTTCCCTGGAAGCTGAGTGACAACAAGTCTCCCCAGGTTTCCAGTACTCTCCATCTCTAACATTTGCAAATAAATTTGCATTATCACAACAGCTGCTTGCCATTGATTTCTTGTTGGCAGCAGCTAATTGTCTTTGCTGGAATTTGAGTGGCAATAAGCCTCCCCAAGGTCCCAGTTCTCTTCGCACTTATTCCGCTGAAGTCTGGTCAGTTCATCGGTCTTTCCTTCCTCCTTGACTCTACTTGGTTATTTGGTCTCGCTCTTTTTTTTTTCTTTTTTTTTTTTTTAAAGGGCAGTGATGTGGCTATGAAGGTAGGGTTGGGTTAGAGAACTTATAGATATGCGGTTTCAGTGTGCTTGGTTTCATGTAGTGTTTCATGTTTTGCCTTTGCAGCAGTTTGTCTGGCCCGCGCTTGTTGCTCCTGTGTGTTAGTTTCCACATTCAAGGATTTTTCTTAATATTTCGGCTGTTTTCATGATTGTTTTTCGTTGTATTTTTCCAGTCATTCCTTTGATTCCAATGTCTCCCCTTCTTTTTTCAAAGTTTTTGGGGAATTGTTCCTAGTGCTCCTACAATTATAGGCATTATTTTGATTTTCTTCATCTTCCATATCCCTTTCAGCTCTCTGGCTAGTTCTGTGTATTTGCTCCGTATCTCCTTTTCTTTGATATTTACCCTGTGGTCAGCTGGAACAGCAAAGTCTACGATTTGACAAGATTTTTCTTTCTTGTTAATTATTACGACATCCGGTCTTCTTACTTGGATGGGTTTATCAGTTTGTATGTTCATGTCCCATAGAACTTTGTGATTCTCGTTTTCAAGTACTGTTGCCGGCTTATGTTTGTACCACTTGTCTGTGCGTTCGAGATGCAGTTGTAGCATAATTCCCAGTGTACTACCCTTCCCATATGGTCGTGTCTGTTCTTGTATTCCTTTTGGGCAAGTTTGCTGCATTCATTTATTATATAGTTTATCGTCTCGTTTCTTCGTCCACACAGTCTGCATTTGCTATTTACTTGCGTTTTGTTGGTCTTTGCTTTGATGTGGTTGGTTTTTATCAAGTTGTCTTGTACTGCAGTTATTAGGGATTCAGTTTTTCGTCTTGTATGTCCTTTTCTCATCCATGTCCAAATGTTTTCGTTATTTTCATCTTTTGTCATCCTTATGAATCTTCCCTGTAGTTGTTCCTCTTTCACTTTTCTTTTCTTGTCTTATCCTTTGTTTCTCTGTTTTCTTTATTATTTTTTTCCGCGGCTCTCGCAGCTATGATTATTCTTTTAGTATTTTGCATTAAGTTTTTTTCTAGTTCTTTTTTTCTGTCATTCACACAGTCTTCTTTATTAACCAGTTCCCTCCCACTGTCTTTCCTTTTACGTAGAGTCGGTCAACATCGTCTTTTGTATGTAGTGTGTTGTGCATGGTCATGAGTTTCCTGGTCTTCTAATCGAGTTGTCTCATTTCTTCTTTCGTTCATCTATGAACGGTCCAGAGTATCTTACTAGTGATGTTGTGTAGCAAGGGTTCATATTGAATGGAGGCACATAACGGGACATGTATAACGGAACTCATAATACAAGAATAAAGATGGTGTTCTTTGTACATCATGACTTCTGTGATGATAATGAGGGAGACATTTAAATCGAACTGGGAAGATTCTTGAGGACTTCATATTAATACGGACTGGGAGATATATGATGCAACAGTTCTTATAACACATGGTGGGAATATTTCTGGGATATACATTATTGATGATTATGGGAAAGACACATAATACTTTGAAGAGTTATACAAAATTTGTTATAAGATGATGCTAAAACACATTTACCTTTTTGGTTGTGAGGAATGACGACACGAGACAAACAGTTATAAACATAGATAGTTCCTTTATTATTCAACCAGCCGATCGGTGATGTCAGGAACCCAATCCTTTTCGACTACATGGTCTACTCTTCTCCTTTCGCCTCTAAGGGGCCTCCACTCTCCAACTAAACAACAAGAAATATTCTTTGTTTATGGCGTATAGAAGTGTGGTTTTCAAACATGACTAATTTTCACGTGACTTTACCAACACACTTTCGGCAAACAAAGAATCCTCAATTTTAATTGTTTAATATCTAATCTATGTTTAAACAATATATTTTAACTCGCATTGTGCATTCATTTAACTGACATATTTAATATCCAGATTTATAAAATAATGGACAGTCGACTCTTTTTTCAACAGTAATAATATTTAACTATTTCTAATAGAATTAATAATGAACTGGGTTTCTAAGATTACAATTATCTATTATCTTTAACAATTGCCTACAAGGTTCGATTCTAGCCTTTTCCTAATATCATATTAACTTATCTAGTGTGTCTTCTTACTTACATGAGAAGGGGACAGCCCTTTCATGTAACAGTGATACTGCCCATATATTCATGCCTTTTATTAGGTTTCTGCTATATAATTTGGTTTCGAGAAGTTTTCTTGTTCACCTGAGGCATTTCTTTCCAATTCTCTCTTTCATTCTTCTTGCTTTGATAGTGTCTGCTTCCAGTACTCCTATCTATCTATAGGCGTCTTGTTTCCCTAGTGCCCTCATCTCCGTTTGGTTGGGTAGTTCTATGCCTTCTGTCGTGATAGTGAATCTCCTTGGAAGATACCTCTTTGTATGTTGATTTCTGGTATGTGTTGTTCATCAGCTGACAGTTCCAGTCTCCATTTTCTCATCGCATTTTCATTTACGTTGATGATCGTGCTTGGTATTTTATACATTTTTAGGCGTTCTATTATCCATGCTTGAAGGATCCTGTCGTACGCCTTTTTGTAGTCGATCAATGCCATGGCTAAGTTCTTTCTTCTTCTTTTCACCTCCTTTAGGATCGTTTGGTCTATATACAGCAGCTCATGTGTTCCTCTTTTTCTTTTTTGGCATCCCCGATTATTCAGGGAGTGGTAGATTTGTTCCCTCAGTTGTGCTGTCAGTATTTTCGCACGTGATAGCCTATAGTTGCTGGGGGGACGGTTCCTTTCTCTGTATCTTCTGTATCAAAGTAGGTCTGCCTTTGTCATCCAAGCTGGTACGTTTGTTTCCTGTATACATCTTTTCATGTTTTGAGCTAGTATTTCGCGTAGAGTTGTACATGTTTTGAACCAGTATGCATGTATTCTGCCGTATCCTGGTGCTCTCCAGTTTGACATTTTTTTCTATGGTTTTCTTTGTGGTTTCTTTGCTGATTTCATTCACTGTTCCTTCTTCTATTTGTTGTAACTCTTCCTTCATGTATTTCAGCGATTCGGAATTTCTGTTGTGATCTTTTCTGTTCTTCCCATATCTTACTCCAATAGAGTTTTGTTTCAGTTGGGTTTAGTCGTTCCGTTTTTGTTTTTTCCTCCGTTCACGTTTTGGTAGAATTGGCTTTCATTGTTTTCAAATGTCCTGTTTTGCTTGCATTGTTCAGATTTATATTTATATCGTTTTATTCCTTCTTTTTCTGCTATTTTTTGGTTTAGATCTTCGTGTTTCTTGTTTAGCCTCTTCGTGCTAGTCACATTTCAAGTTTTCAATCATTATTATTATTTTTATTATTATTATTATTATTATTATTATTATTATTATTATTATATACTCACTAGGAGTTCTCGCACAGGCCATCATTAAAGATTACTCACTAGTAATAACCGATGCTCCCTAGAATCTAATTGGCAAAGATCCCCAGCTTTCCAATACTTTCGACCCTTTCTGATAATCACTGCAAATGAATTTGCATCATCGCAACAGCCATTTCCGATTGACTTTTCGTTGATAATGACCACTGGCCTCACTCGAATTTGTTTGGCAATAATTTTCCAAAGGTCTGATTAGTGCTTTCTCTCCTCTGTCTTTCCATCCCCCTTGACTTTTCTTGACTATTTGACGTGATGCTTGTCATGGGGAGTAACTTACTATTTATACAGTTTTAGTTTTCTTGTTTCCATTTGGTGTAACTCTATTTTTTCTTATCCGTTTGTTGCAGTTTATAGAAACTGGAAGATTTTTCCTAATATTTGAGCAATTTTCATTTTTGTTATATGTTCGATCTTCTCAACAATCCTGTGATTCCAATTTCTCCCATTCTTTTTTCGAAGTTTTTCGGGATTATTTCTAGGTACCTCTACGATTATTGGCGTTATCTTGATTTTCTTCGTCTTTCATATGCCTTTCAGCTCTCTTGCCAATTTCGTATATTTGCTTCGCTTCTCTATCTCCTTGATATTCACTCTGAATTCTGCTGGAACAATGAAATCTACAATCTGAGAGGAATTTTCGCTCTTGTTATGACATATGATCTTCTTTTCTTGGATGGGTTTATCTGTGTGTACATCTCTGTCCCATTAGATTTTATGATTTATACTTGCAAGTACTGCTACCGGTTTGTCTATGTGTTCAAGATGAAGTTGTTTACATAGTTCCCACTGTATGCCACCACCTTTCCTTATATTCTTTTTAGGTTAATTGGCTGCATTTATTTATTATATGGTTTATCATTTCACCTATTAATCCACAGACTCTCGTTTTCTCATGCCTTGTGGATCTTTATTTTGATGTAGTTGCCTTATTTTGTGCGGTTGTTAATAGAGATTCACTTTCTATTTTTGAATGTATTCTTCGCAGCAAATTTTTCCAAGTGTTTTCGTGTCTCATTCTTTTTGTCATCCCTATGAATCGTCATGTAGTTGTTTCCCTTTTCATTTTTCTTTTCTCGTCTTATCCCTTGCCTTTTTGTTCTCTGTCTTGTTCAGTTTTTCAGTGTCCCTTGCTGCGATGATTAGCCTTTCAGTGTTCTGCTTTATGTATTCCATTTCTTTTTTGTACCATTCACACGGTTTTCGATATTAGCCAGTCCTCTACCTTCATCTTTCTTTTTTTTCATGCAATGCATTGTGCCTGATCATAAGTTTTCTGGTTTTCTGGTCGAGATGGCTCAGTTAATTATTCTTATATTCTTTTGGGGCTAGTTTGATGCAGTCACTTATTATATGATTTAGTGTTTCGTCAATTTGTCCAAAGAGTCTGTATTTGTTGTTTTCTTGTATATTGTTAATCTTGGCTTTGATATACTTTGCTCGCGTTATCTAGGGCAGCTGTTAGTAGCGATTCATTCTCTCTGTTTAGGTGTCATTTTAGTAGCCATGTTCATGTGTTTTCGTGGGGTTTATCTTTTGTCATCCTTATTAATCGGCAGTGAAGCTGTTTTACTTTACATATTTCATTTCCTGTCCTTTCCTTTATTTCTCTGAAATTCATCCTATTTGTTTTTACGATGTATCTTGCTTCGGTAGTAATCGTTTGTGTTCTGCGTTATGTATGTTTCTAATGCTTTTTGTATCATTCACACACTTTTTCATACTTACCATTCTTCTTTTTCCGTCTTTCCTTTTCACGTAGAATAGGTCAGAATCATGATTTAGATGTAATGCATGGCCATAAGTTTCTTGATGTTCTGGTCGAGATGCCTCAGTTCTTCTTTGCTTACGGATCGTATAAAGTATCTCACTAGTTACACTATGTGTATCTTTTTATTAAATAATTTAGTTTCTAGTTTTCCCGTTCTTTAATATTCTTTTTCTATTTTCATTTTCATTTTTATTGATTTGATAGTGTTTGCTTCTAGAGCTCCCAAGTGTTATTTTCACCCAGTGTATTTATTCTGCCCTTTGGTTCCATACGCTCCGTTGCTTCCAGTTTTCCATTTCTTATAACTAGCAGTGTTTATTTTTCATTTCCAAATTCCATTTGGATATTCTGGCTGAAAATTCTTGTGTTTATTAGCGTCTCTAGTGTCTTTTGGTTTATTATGAAACGTTTCATAATAAACGTCTATATACACTAGGTAGATCATTCTTTCAACTGTATTTGTAAACTTGTTCCCGATTTGTATTTTCTTAGTATATTGTTAAGAGGCACCATAGTTCTGCCTATAATAATATATGGTGATGGGGACTTCCTTCGGCGATACCGCTTTGTATTTTTATGTATTGTCCTTCAGCTGTCACTTCAAGTCTGTGTTCTCATTGCTTTTTCTATCAGATTGATAATCTTCTCTGGTATTTTTTACATTCTCAAACGCTTTATTATTCATGCTTGAGGGATCTGTCGTACCTTTTTTGAAGCCGATTTATCTTTTCATGTTTTGAATTAGCTTTTCCTGTAGAGTTGTGAATATTTTGAAACAGTATGCATGTATTCTATTAATGGTGACCTGGTGTTCTCCAGTTTGCATATTAGTAGTGGTAGTATCTATTTACCGTATATATTTCAAAGTTCAAACACAATATTATAAATAAACTTTAACTTATTCTTTTTAATCGAATTTAATCACTAAAACTTGCATTTCCTCGAACATTTTAAATGTTTTATTGTAAATAAATCGTTTGTTTATTGAAAATCTTTTAAAGGTTAATATCGAGGGTTGTTCTGAACTTAGTGCCTCCTATATTTTAACTAAAAAAGTTGAATAGCTACGAATACAATAGTGGTATCATTAAAACGAGCGACTTTTGAGCTGGTCGTGGTCTTCAAACTTGTGGGTGGTCTGGTATTGTCGTGTTACAAACAAATGTTTCCATTTTCTCTGGTTTTACACGAGCAATCCGGCTCTTCAGTTTTGTCAACGTTTCAACGTAACAGTCAGATTTGACAGTCAACTTTGATTCATAAAAAATCGAGAAGTTTGCGCCTGGTGCACATTACTTGGCCTGCAGACTCTGCGGCTTGAATTTCTTCTTTGCTGGGGAGCGTGAGTGGCACTGTTCCATCGACTGCCGTTTGAATTCCGATCTAAGAATCAGTCACCTTCGGCTTCATACTGATTCAACAAATTCTAACAGTTATTCCTTCGGGTGTCCTTTTGGTCCTGTGTGAGCTTTTGTGGGACCAACCTAGCACAAATTTTGCTGTATATTGGGGATGAAAACATCTTTTTCAGTTCACTGATTGATACTTACATCCACTCTACACGCATTTCATTCGATCAGTGCAGATAAATTAGTAGAGGTGCACAGTGTTTTCTTGGGTGGTGGTTGTGAATGAACATCTGAAGCGCGCTTATATGTCACTCACATTTCTGGTTCTACTCTGAAATCAACGAACCCACCTCCTACCTGTGTTGACATTAACTGCATCGGCTTCGTAAACGTTCAACAGGCGCCCTTGAATGTTGATCCGTTAAATATTCTGCATGGAAAAAATCAATGATGCATCCTTCCTTCTGACACACGTCTATGACAGTAGTTGCTTTCTTAAACTGTCAATATGTGCAAAAGAGAGATGAAATTTTCAGGTCATTGGTAACACATAAGTCATCATAACAATACAATTTACAACCCCTTTTTATCCATTCGGGTGAAATGAAATTAGAAGCATTATTTTCGAAATGATCTTCGTGTATATATATATATATATATATATATATATATATATATATATATATATATATATATATATATATATATATATATATATGTATATATATAGAGAGAGAGATTTAAATAGAAAACTTAAAGAAGGCAGCACATATGCTGGATGGAAACGACCTCCTAAACCATTCAAGTATTGAATTTAATTTGGAATCTATTACTCCACATTTATATGAGAGAAAATAAGAGAAAAAACAAAACAACAACAAAAAAAAAACATAATTAAAAAAGGTTTCTTTCTTTTGTTATTTTACTGAACCCAAGGGAGATAAACCAAAATAACCATTTTTTCTTAGAGTTGCCTACCTTCCACTGTGTTTCTAAAAAAAACGAAAATACACGTAAGATGTCTAAGTTTTTTACACTAATATTTACAATTAACAGAAGAATTCAGTTAAAAAATAGAATCAGAGGAAAATCTTAAAAAGTACCCTAGTGACCCCTAAAAATTCAATTCTTTTTTTTAATTTACGGACACACTCTCAAACTCAAGGTCCGATTTCTTGCAATACAGTGCTAACTCCTGTTCCTTAGTTGAATAAAACATGGAGTTTAAACGTGACGAAGGTCAAAGTATTTTATATATATATATATATATATATATATATATATATATATATATATATATATATATATATAGGCGTTGGCCGGTGGCAGTATCCCTCCCCCCGTAAAAAAACAATTAAACTACGATTGTTAGTGGGGGCCACTGCCGGCCCAGTAAAATAGCGGGCAACGGTGCGCGTGCCAAAATGAATGTACCGTACCGAAGTAACAACGTTAATATCTCTAAACCCATTCTTAACATGTGGATTTGATATGATTATTCTCTGCTTTCGCCCAACGTGTTAAGTAAAAGTAGGTAGTGTGACTTATTAGATAGCAATTGTTACCGTCTGCCTGTAATCTATAATTAAAAATAAAAGAATAGACTAAAAATTATTTATTACTCAGTGCATTTATTCCGGAGGGAACATTGTGTCACAAGGAAAAGAAACAACCAAAAAATACAGCGGCGGACCTGAACACTGATTTCCGTAACCTTTTAATTTTTCCTTTTCATTTGTCGCAATTTTTCCGTTGATTACCATCGAGTACAGGCTTAATTTTTACATTAAAAAATAAATTTTTAATGACTTTGTAATGATAACGTTCTAATAAATGGAACACATACCTTTTTTTACCGCGTCAGTTACTAATATTGCCCTTTGCCGTTAATTTTTCACTTTTCTGTTGGAAAGGTGTATACAATTTTTCCAAGGTATTATGGGAATGTGAAAGCTAAGCATGTAATCTATGATAAGTGTCGTAAAAATTTGCGAAAAATTGAAAAGAAAAAACCTAAATGCTAATGGCATCATTAACAACGGAAGTGGCGAAAAAGTGCTGTTCACTGTAGTAGAAAGTTATGATACGAAATTTAAGCTGTAAGCGCTAATAATCGCATGAAATTGTTTGCAAATAATAAAAAAAAAAACATTTTTAAGTAAATGTTGGTGGCAGCATTGTTCAGGTCCAACAATTTTTTAATTATTTTATTTTTTTTATTTATTTATTTATTTTTTGTAATTTTAAAGTTATGCCTGTAATCAATGATAATCGTCGGAAAATAAAGTACGAAAAACTGAAAAGGGTCAGCATTGTTCAAGTCCACTAAAGTAAGGGTGTACCTGAACGATTGGAACCTTCCCCTTACCAAAGTTGACGTTGTCGTCTTTTCTTTCAACTACTTGTGCAGATTATCGATTGGACCCTCGGCTACCAGGAAAGGCTGTACATTTAAAGATTTGGAAACGGGGTTTACGTTTCACATGCAACGTTATGGTAAATATGAAAAAGCTATATATTTAAAGATTTGGAAGGGGAATTTTTTGTTTCAATGTTCTTTTATAATATTGTAGCTTAATGTCCAAGCCGAAAAAGCTGAAAAGGTAAAAATATGTAACGGGGTACCAATTGTTAGGGTGAACCAATGTTTGTATTACAGAATGTGTTGTATCAAAAAATAAAAAGAAAACAAAACAGACAAATGCGGTTTCTGTAGTACGAATTGTTTTCAATGGGATAAAAACACGAGCGAAAGCTTTTTGTTGTGGTTAAAATTTGCGAAAGACAATATGTAAACTCGAGTCAAAAAAAAAAATAAAGGGAACGGAATACCAGTCTGTACTACGAAGTGTGTTCAATAGAAAAAATTCGATCGCAAGGGCTGTGTAATTTTTTTTTATTGTTTTGACGAAAGAGATTCCTCTAGTGGATCGCTTTTTTAAATTTTGTAAAATAAAGCAAGTAAACTGGTTATTGAACATTCGTTTAATGATTTTTCTCTCTCTTGTATTTTTCGATCTTACAAGACTGAACTGATTTATGAATTAAATGAAGTTGACGCCGGGCGAAATAATATGTCTTTTAATGACGCCATATTTTAATGTAAGTAACCGTTGGTTTGTAAAGTGAAGACCTGGATTCAAAAATATGAGAATTATCAGATCTCAGCAAATCAGACTGGACGTACTTTGGCGAGGGAGGCTTTATTATTTACGAATCACAAATTGGAAAGATAATGTTTAATCTATGTATGTATAAGCCAGTTACGATAAGTGTATTCACGAAATCTGTGGAACGTGTAGAATTCCTCCCGGTGACTACTAGTAGCAGTAGCAGGACTACATATTTAGAGAGACAAATAGAGACTCTTTTCTCTAACGATGTTTTGATTGTGACGGTGTTGCTTTTAGGAGATATGAATGTCTTTGAAATTGTGTTCGAAAGCTACATAAGATAGTGACTATTAGCCTAACTGTACTGTATTGAATTTGTATGCGGCGTCTGTTGTTGCAAACCTACGATATTTTGTCCAAAGAGGAATTTCTGCAGCTACTTTATTAATATAGAGAAAATTATGTATATAATTATATATATATATATATATATATATATATATATATATATATATATATATATATATGCTTGTGGAGTGAATGCAAAGCATTTTCAAAAAACGTCTAAAACATACTTTTCAGCCGACTAAATATATTCTAATTTGTTAGTGCCGCTTATAATGTAGAATAGCCTTTAGCTATGCAATTTAAATTCAATAAACAACATTTGTTTCTTAAATTGTCTCGTGAAACTTGAGGTTAAAATGTCCACTACGATTCGCTCTTATTGCCATCCGTTTTCATTACTTCGTCTAATGAGGCAAAAGCCATTCCTCGACATTTCAGTTAAGCGGGAAAGACGGACGAATCTGATCAGAGTTTTAACCGATGTAATTGCTCTATCGGAACATATATTTTATCAATGTTCCAAATCAGTTCTCTGAAAACTCATTAGTAAGAAGAACTAAGTAACTTCTTATTAACCTTTGAAGTGCAAACTCTGAAGATTCTTACGAACGATTCGGAGATTTCGCGAACGATATGGAGATCTGAAAAGTCTACGTGCATGTAAATATTTGTTATTTTCTTGAAAAAGATTTCTGCCTCAATAGAAAAGTGTTCGACAAAATGTTTAACCGGAAAATTATTTTTATCGAAAACTATTAATATTAAACTTTAAAAAGGAAGATACTAGAATTTAAACAAAAAATATTTTATTTACACCCAATCAGATGCGCCTTATGTACTAATAAAAATGTAATTGCACTTTTTAAGATTTTAAATATTTATAAATTATTTCATTATAAAAACGATTATTATATTGATTATAATTTTTGACAGAAGAAATAAAATGAATTACATATAAATCCTTTTTATAGTTTAATATTAATAATTTTTTAATTTAATTCTAGTATTTTTCTTTTTATAGTTTAATATTAATAGTTTTCGGTAAAATAATTTTCCAGTTAAACATTTTGTTGAACATCTTTCTGTTGAGGCAGAAATCTGTTTCAAGAAAATACCTAACATTTTAAAATTGTATTTATCAACAACATTAACAACAACAGAAATAATAGCATTATATTTATTAATAAAACGTGCTAAGGATCACATGAAAAGTATCACATAATGCAATATTTACACAAAAAGAATTAAAAATTTCTGAGTTTAAATGATTCATAAGAGTGCCAGCGTTCGCCTGCGGGGATGCAGTTACAACCCCATACCATGCTGAGGTAGTGGTTGGATTTTAAGGGAGAAGGCCAGCACTAATGTTTTTTGCTATTTCTATTGGATATATGGCCGAAGATTTTAAAAATAATCGGCTCGGTCGTTTCGGAGTCCAAAGGGCACAACGAGTCAGTTATAGATAAGTGCCTCTGTATGTATAAACTCGCAGGGAGATCCGACATTGCTTAGGACTGAATGAAGAATAACGAATGTTCCACACATATACTTTTATTTTCATCGATGTCGGTGTAATCGATTATGCATTATTTAAATCGATCAATTATCTGAAATAGTCAAAAACTTACTGCGATGCACAACGAGGAAATTCACTTTCGTCTTCACGGTTACTTAGTCCACCGTTTATTGTAGCCTACATTGCAGTATAGAGAACCTAATGTAGAATTTATGAAATTATTTTATATAATTTTTCTTTTGATATTAGTATATGTAACCTATGTATATTAGAATCTTACCATATACTAATATCCAAAAAAATTAGTAAACAAAAGACTAGATGTAATCCACGGGTGTTTGCACAGAAACAGATATTTAATTTCACGCACTAGAACAGATTAGAAAAAAAACAAGGGAGGTAATCCTAGATATAAAAAATGATACCACGAGAGTGACATCCCCTAAAACGGGTAATATAATACGTATTCAAACACCAAGCAAAAAACAATATTAAAATAAACACGCATAAATATAGGAATAAAATTATATAAAATTATATGATAATTGAAAAAAAACAAATAGGAAAAAAGGGATAATTAAAACAAAAATAAATAATTATTAAATAAAAAATAAAAATACGAAAGTACGGGTTAAAACTGAAAACTATCTTTACATAACAATAAAAGATGGAGGAAGTGAAGAAGCATGGCTGTGGAAATCCTTTTACTCGAATACGATATCCAGCATGTTAAAAATATAACTTTTGTTGTAAAAATCTAATGGATAAACATCTGAAGAAGTTGGTGGGGACAAGATATTTTTATGGAAACATAAATCGTAAAATTGCCAACTAACCAATGAAACAGCTGTAATGGAAAAAATCCAGGAAATAAACGAAGGTTATAAAAATGAAAACGTGAGTCTTTGAATTTTCAACAAAATTTTGCACTATATATGCTCTGTCCCTATTAAATAGATACATTGAGATTAACTCAAAATTAACGGTGACTGGTTTTAAAATAACCATCTAGACCCGTTAAACGAAAAGGGTATACATTGAAAGTAATGACATTTCAAAAACAAACTTTACAAAAATAAAAAAATAAAATATATGTATATACATACATATATATATATATATACATAGATATATATATATATATATATATATATATATATATATACAAACGAATATTACACAATTCCAATACTTTATTCTCATTGAAATCAGTAAAATCATCTATTTTTGCAATCAAATCGATTGATTGCCTGCTCTAGTCGACACACACTGTTGTGCACTAAAAACAACATTCATATGCTTCCCCTCAGTGACTTAATCCACAATACCCTGTAGTCTACTTTGAATTGCAGATAATTTACTGTTGAGTTTATAAAAATATTTTTATAATAGCTTTAATTTATGTCTAAAATGCAAAAGCCAAGTATCATGGTTCAATTGTGCTCTAAGTCATAACATTAATTTCAGACGCGTCTATATTTTGTATGTCGAGCCCTTCTGTCTGTGTAGTGATACAACTCCGCAAAATGGTCAAAATCAGTGTTCTTTCTTTAATCGGATTTTTTATACTTATCAGAGGCATTTCGATACAAAACATTTCTAAGAACACTAGCAGACACATAAAGTACTTTTGTGTGGAATTTCAAAAATATCGCCTCAGCGGTCTCGGAGTTCATGGGAAAAAACTCATACCTATCCACAGACAAAGTGTCTGAAAGTTGAAATGTAATGCGCGTATGCGCAGATTATGATGTTATCATTAGATCGCTCTGGACGGATGTCCCGGCATTTAATAATAAATGTATAAATTTCAACTGTAATTCTCGCGGTTTACGTTGACCGTGTGGTTTGTTCCATGTTTGTTGAGTCAGAGATGGTTTCGGGCCGGTTCGAATCTCCCAACCGGCTGTAATCGTAGCACCCTGTAATGTTTCCCGAAAGGATGAAACCCTAGTGTCTTTAGGTATTTACATTATTATAGTGATGATAAAATAAATGATAAAATTGTCACCCCAAAGAAAACAAGATTACAACTTAATTTTAAAACTGTAATTGATAAAATCAGGTATCTTGATTATCTAGTAGAGCTAATATCTATTCAATGTAGCCGACTGCAGCCTCAATCTGTCTTGATACGGGTCCGGGACTGGAAGCATACCTCTTCCACAAGTGCCGGCAGGAGCTCAGCGGATGACGGCAATCAGGCTGGCTTTGGTGTTGTGGGAGGTCATGTTGGTGATTTTCTCGACCTATGGCCAAACGTAGTAGTCCAGCGGGTTCAGGTCGGGGGAGGAGGGGAGAGCAGGGAAAGATAGGTACAAAGGCGAACTCTTTTTCTGAAACCAAGCCTAGGTCTCTTTGGACTTGTGGACCGACGCCGAATCCTGCTGCCACACCCACGGTCTGCCAGTGGCCATCTGATTGCACCAGGAGATCGCCACATTTTTCAGTACATCCACTTTGGTGTTGACTTTTAGGGCGACTTCGAAGATGTGAGGTAGCATTATGTAGCCCTCACTTGAAATCACACGAAATACCGCGGGTCGTTCGATGCGTTGAGCTGTGTTCTCAAGCCTTGAGCATGCCCTCAAGCGTTGAATCATTCGGATTTGCATTTTTGGGGTGATGGCAATGGTCCTGTTGTCATAACTTGGATTGGTAGAAAGCATGAAAGATACAACGACGCATACCCTATCTCGTTCGTTGAACATTCTGTCACTTTCAGACATGATAGAAGGCTCCTATTGCTCTTGGGATGTGTACACCACTGGCCAACTAGTAGGTGGTCTGCAACAAAAAATGAAAACCGGTTTGCACCAAACGGAAATGGAATCATGTCTGCTTTTCTAGGGCGAGAATTTTACCGTTCCACCCTGTATATATATATATATATATATATATATATATATATGTGTGTGTGTGTGTGTGTGTGTGTGTGTGTGTATGTGTGTGTGTTTATATATATATATATATATATATATATATATATATATATATATATATATATATATATATATATTATAAGGAAGTGCCGGTGGTGTTCTGGATTGAAAGTGGGTCAACGAATGTTTTACTCGCCCATACTTTTATTGTTATCGAAATCGCTGAAATCACCCATTTTTAATCAAATCGATTGATTTTTCTGCTCTAGTTAAGGACCCTTCACCTTCTGTAGTGTACCAGGGGTGAAGTTTGACATGTCTCCCCGCATTGACTTAGTCCACAGTACATTCTAGTCAACATTAGACTGTAGCGAATCTACTGCTGATTTTATATAAGTATATGTAAATAATGGCTCCACTTAAAGTTTAAAATGCAAAAATCAAGTACCATGGTTCAATTGTGACCTAACTAGAAACATTGATTCCGAATGCGCCTCTGCCATATCAACGAGCCAACTTTTGATTTAATGAAATCCCTTTTCTATAGGCACTTGAATTAAAGATAAACGTACAAAAGTCAAGTGTCATATTGAGCGTTGTGCTGTAAAAAAGAAACATTCATTTAGAACGCGATTTTATGGTCTAAGCCTTTCTACTTGTGCGGTGCTAAAACTTTTTTACTGCATTTGTAATCTTAGGTTGTATAAAAGTGTTAACTTTGGTTAAAATCGGACTTCATTTATTTATCAAATTTTTAGATTACCTTTTCTCGGTACGTATTGGACGCATTTAGATACAAAGCCTAATCGGTTTTCGGACTGAAATTTGGCTGTAAAGGGGTTAAAATTCAACGATTTTACCAAATTCCTCCGCCAATTTTTGATATAAACAATTGAAATTTTAGATATAGGTTCTTTGGACATGGATCTAAATCACTCAATTTGAGCCCAAAACAATACATTTTAAGGGGTCATAATAGGGATTAAAGTTATTTTTTTAAATTGACCTCTGCAGTCTCTATCAAATTACTCAGACAATTTCTGATCTAAAAATTTGAAATTTTACATAAAGGGTATTCAGAGATAGGGTAAGCTTTTTAATCGGTTTGGGTCGAAAATTTGAGCTACCAATATATAAATGTACGTATGTATGTATGTTTGCATGTCTGCCTAAAACTTGCGACAGAAGCGACAGATTTTCACAAGATCAGTATCGTTTTGAAGCTCAACCTTTCAGACGACAAATATCGAAAAATTGGCTAAAAATATTAATTTCTTCACCTTCAACTGAGGACTTTTCTACAGGAAAGGGTCGCTTTTTTTCGCCAATATTGTCGAAAGTCATTCCCTCTATTCGATTGTCTAGCCTTAATTTAAACCTTTCTTTTTGTTTTGGCGGTGGTCGTAACAGCAAAGCCGTCACGTTTTCACCTGGGCAACGCCGCGCTGAAATGCTAGTATATATATATATATATATATATATATATATATATATATATATATATATATATATATATATATCCACAGAACTATACATTTATTTATTCATTTCTGTGGAAATATTCTTTATTCATATATATTCCCTTTTTATATATACCAATCCTTATTCAAGAAGTTTAAGTACAGAGCATCTAATGGATTAATGACAAATGTGTTGTTATAAGGGACATAACTACGTCTCGAACCGGATAAGAAACAGTATATAAAAGAGCTACCATTTTAAGGTAGGGCGTTTTGTCTTGTTTGCAGCCTTGCGTCCTACCAGTCTCGTGCTTTACACTCTACAAGTGTACTTCGGTTAACCAAGCTTCACAGGAACGAGCTTTTAGCTCTCACACGCTAAGTCCCTTTTTTTACCTTCAGTTACATTTATCAAACTTCAAAAGCAAGTAGCCATTTTGTATTTGTATTATTGCGAAGTACTAATAAACCTTTTTGTTACGCATTCCACTCGGCGTATTTTGTCATATTATTACATACTGTTGAACAGGATATAACATGTGTCAACTGAATTAAAGGAATGAATTGTAAGATGGTCAACATAATCAAATTTGGAATATAGACTTTTGTCATTCATTCATGTGTCGGGTGTGTTTAAGAGGGTTCTTTCAAACATAAATCCTTTTATTTTTTTATAAAAACAGTTGAAGAATTCGGAATACAGGAATGGTACCATAAATGAGCAATTTATTTTTCTCTGTAGTCACCCTATTTCTCAATGAACATTTGCCAGTAATTCAATTACGTATCTTTGCTTCTGACGCACGTCAATGATAAGGTTTTTCTTAAGTTCTCACATTGTCAACATCTGCAACAAAGAGATGAAACTTCAGTTCATAAATGCATGTTTGCTATACCCTCTGATCCATTCGAGAGGAACAAAAATAGGAATTACTCTGTATGGAACGCCCCTCATATATAGAAAAAAAGGAATATATTATATACTAGACTACTAATGACCCGTTTGGTCAGTATAAGTTCTGGCTAGCTATAGAATACTGAGTATATTAATTATGGCAAAAATATGTGCGCTTGCGTGTACAACAATGAACACGCCTTTAACATAAGGAATAACATTGATTATTATCAGAAAAATTAGTTATTTGCAGAAAATTTAAATGCGGTATTCGTTTCCAGCATACTCGAAAACTTTAAAAGTTGTAATTTTAAAGGCAAATATAAGGTGGAAACCAAGTAAAAATTTACCAAAACTTCTATTTTATATTTGCTTTACAAAAGCAACATTATATACAGTTATGGTCATCCGTACCTAAAATTTGTCTGGCGTAACTTTCGCCGAATGACTTTGTAAACACAGAAGTGCGACTCTTAAGAAAATTTCTTATCACAAGTCAACGGCCATAACGTTTGATATAACGTTTGCCAATTTTTACAAGTCTATTGTTTAGCATAATCTCCAAAGTATTAATAAACATTTGCAAGTAATTTTAACGTTTTTAAACTGCTAATTACGGAATCTAATGCAATAAAAAGGATTTGAAATAATTTAAATCGTAAAAACTGAAGCAAACACGTAAGAAAATTAACTGCTATTACGTTTGGTTACAGTTACAATGAGAAATAGGATTTACAGATTAAATGGTCACGTCAAAAATGTACAGCTCGTATTTTTAAACTTCTTCTCCGGGACTTTCTTCCTCTATAACAACAAAATGAAAAAAAGAACTACGACCTGACTAACTACCCTGATGAAGCTATTTTTAGCAAAATATTGGACTTACAACACCAACAAAAGGACATAAAAATGATTTTATCATTTTCCTGACACATAAAGTTTTCAAAAGATTCGAATTTCTACTCAAAACAAGTGTCTTCAAATAGTGTGCAACTATTTTCTTATTTCAAATGGTAGAAGACTTTAAAATAGATTAAATCGTAAACAAATTTGTTTTCTTTTTGTTTGAAAACTATTTCAACTTGCAATGAAAAATACAAATAAAATTCATAAAATGCTGATGAAAAAAAAAGAGAAAGGACTTAGTTTTGTTTTTATTTGGATATTTGAAACGCGAAAAAATTGTCGATTAAAAAAAGCTTTCATGGCTTTGTTTTTATTTTATTTCGCATGTGCAGAATTTTTCAACCCAGAAGCTGTGAACTGGATAGATGATTTCAACGCATAAGAGACGATTTGAGTTTTATAATATAACTAGAAGATGTACCCGGCGTTGCTCGGTATTAAACGTAACGTTAAACTCCGTTATAAATGAAGTGAAAAACGGAAAGAAACCGAGACATGTACATGTGAGTATTATGGTTTTTCCTAAATAGTTCATATTTTGTAACTAATAAAAAATACTCGAGCTGAGATCGAAACCAAAACATAAAGACAGTGGATCAAGTACGATAACCATTATGCCAGCTTGATACGATCATCAAAAAGTGTTTTCAAGCCTACTTATTCTTAACATAAGGAATCTGTCATGTGAAACATTCGTGCATGCACATTCGTGAAGTAGTTGACAAGCAAATAAAAATCCGATGACCCCCCGCCACGTACAAATTTTTCAATTTGGATCTCTTAGCAGCCCTTTTCCGGATGAAAACCGGTTAAAAGTGTTCCACATGTTTGAATACTCTATATACCAAATTTCAAGTCAGTAGACTAAAAATTTGTTGAATATATAGGTTGAGAATTGTCCTCATACACACATTCTCACTTTTATAGACAACCCGTGACCCGTTTGGTTAGTAAATATTATAGCTAGCGATGGAATAGTGAGTATACAGCATTAATGTATAAAAGTGCAAGTGATTATACAGAATTAATGTATAAACGCGCAAAAATTGAATGCGCGAAAACAAATATGGCGACCAGTGAAAACAATACGGAATACATTCGATAATAAAGGTCTTAGTATCATCGCCCTTTAGATAAAATGAAAAATCCTTTATATGCCGATAAATAATAAAGGTCTTAGCATCATCTTTATATGCCGATAAATAATAGCATTATCTTTATATGCCGATAAATAACAGCATCATCTTTATATGCCGATAAATAATAAAGATCTTAGCATCATCGCCCTTTAGATTAAATGAAAAATCCTTTATATGCCGATAAAAAAAAGCAGAATGGATCTAGTTTTGTTTTTATTAGCATACTAGCATGGGTGCCCGGCGTTGCTCGGGTATTTGGAGGTGTATGTTGAACAAAAAAAAAAGCGGTCAATTTCTGGCCGAAAACCGATTTCGTAGCTTTTCCCAAATGTCAGTACCCTGTATATCAAATTTCAAGTCTGTAGACTAAAAATAGAGAGAGTTATTGTGTAGGGAAATGTACACAGACATACAGATAGACAGACAGACACGTTCACTTTTATAGATATATGACCCCCTAAAATTTATTAATTTGGGCTCAAATCAAGTTATTAAGTTAGATCCATGTCCACGGAACAAATATCTAAAATTTCAAGTATTTGGATCCAAAATTGTTGGAGAAGTTTGGTAGAGTTCTAAAATGGCAACTCGTTGAACTTTGACCCCTTAATCGCCAAATTTCTGGTCTAAACTCGATCACATCGAATTTTCCAAATCTCAGTACCCTGTATATCAAATTTCGAGTTTGTAGACTAAACATTGAGAGAGTTATTGCGTGAGGAAATGTACACACACAGATACACACACATACAGACACTTTCACTTTTATAGATATACTAGCATAGGTGCCCGGCGTTGCCCGGGTGTTTGGAGGTTTATGCTGAGAAAAAAATAAAAAATAAAAAATAAAATAAAAATAAACGGTAATTTTTTTTAACTTTGACCCCTATTATGACCCCTAAAAATTTATTGTTTTGGGCTACAACTGAATTATTAAGTTAGATCCATGTCCAAGGAACCTATATCTAAAATTTCAAATGTTTAAACCGAAAATTATCGGTGGAGTTTGGCAGAGTTCTCAAAGGTCAAATCGTTGAATTTTGACCCCTTAATAGCCAAGTTTCTGGTCGAAAACAGATCTCATCGATTTTTCCAAATCTCCGTACCCTGCATATCAAATTTCGAGTCTGTAGACTGAAAATTGACAGAGTTATTGCGTAGGGAAATGTACACAGACACACAGACACACAGACACGTTCACTTTTATAGATATACTAGCAATGGGTATCCGGCGTTGCCCGGGTGTTTGGAGGTGTATGCTGAGCAAAAAAAAAAAAAAAAAAAAGAACGGTCAATTTTTTTAAAACTTTGATCCCTATTATGACCCCTTAATATTTGTTGTTTTGGGCTCAAATCAAGTTATTAAGTTAGATCCATGTCCACGGAACAAATATCTAAAATGTAAAGTGTTTAGACCCAAAATTGTCGGAGGAGTTTGGTAGAGTTCTCAAAGGTCAAATCGTTGAATTTTGACCCCTTAACAGCGAAATTTCTGGTCTAAACCCGATCACATCGATTTTCCCAAATCTCAGTACCCTGTATATCAAATTTCGAGTCTGTAAACTAAAAATTGACAGAGTTATTGCGTAGGGAAATATACACAGACACACACACAGACGCACACACACATACATGCTCACTTCTATAGATAGATAGATAGATAGATAGATAGATAGATAGATAGATAGATAGATAGATATCTGTAAAAGTGAACGTGTCTGTGTGTATGCCTGTATCATAAACCAAAAGCGGATGAATGGTTTCACCGCCCACGTAATATGATTTGCGTTTTATAATCTAATAGATAGATAAATATATATTCTATAACTTCCTTAAATTTACACAAAATCTGGCTTAGTAGCTTTGTAGTTCATGCACAATAGAACTTTAAGATATAATATAATTTTAATTTAATAACTATTCTGAATTTTATTTAAAAAAACATTTATTTCAAACAATTTTTCTGCTCATACATGCATTCTCTTGATATAAAATTCAATGCATTTCAAAATGACTTCATCAGTAAATATTTTACTACCAGAAACACAAACACAATCGTCAACATCTTAACATAACATTGCACATTTATCTTATTTATCTGCTGTTCTCTGGCTAAAACATTTTAAAACATCTTGAATTTTTATTAAGAAACTAATGTATTGAAATGGATAAGACAATTGTCTGAATTAAAATGTTTTGGGAAACAAATTCACATCATTTACTAAATTATATATATATATATATATATATACATATATATATATATATATATATATATATATATATATATATATATATATATATATATATATATATATATATATACATGTCTGGGGGGTGTAGAGTACATGTATGTGTATATCAAGTAGAAATGAAGGTAAAGTACTTTTTTATATCCTTGTACGAATCCATACTTTCCTGTCGACCGATTAGCTTTAGATTTGTTAGAGACGTTACTCAGGTGGAAACGCCTTAAGTTATCCAATTTAAATTCAACACACAACGTTTGTTTCTTAAGTTGTCTAGTGAAACTTGAGGTTAAGATGTCTACTAAGATTCTCTAGACATAAAAACGACTCTTCTTGCAATCTGTTGTTTTCATTACTTGGTCAAGTGAAATCGTTTTTACCTGAGGCAAAAGAGATTCAATTTTCCAGTAAAACCAGGAAGACGGGCCGATTTTTTTTTTTTTAGCGGAAGTGAGTGTTCAAACAAGACATATATCATTTCATCAATATTTCAACTTAACTGAAAACTCATTAGCTAGAAGAACTAATCAACAAGTTTGCTGACCGACAAAGTGTATAACTGAATATTATTATAACCGTATTTGTTTTTAGATTTAGCAAACGATTTGGAGATTTCTGGATGCTTCTTTAACATGGAAAAATCAAAGATGTGTTTTTTAGTTGTTTCATCTGTTTCAAAAGTTATTTTGTAATATGAAATATTGGTTTTATTGGTTTGTTGAGAATACAATATCTTATCTTTTATCGCTCGAATAACAGAATAATGAAATAAATGATGTATACTTATTCTGAGGCCAAGATCGTTTCCTATCTCATCTATTCTTGTTGGTTTTGAAGATTTATTTTTTGTCTCTCTGTCAGATAAATGAGTTATGTTGCTAACGTTCTAGTTTTTCATACCAATTAGTCCCCATGTCGAATGGTAAAGGTTGATGAAGTTGTCAGTAAACGAAAATACTACGAAACGATTGAAAACGATAAATGAAATTTACAAATTTATGATTACGTAAGAAAACAGCTCAACGTATATTTGATGACATTGAACTTGAAGACGAGCGTGTTGTAGTTTGCAGGAAATCAGTTCGGTGGTAATTTGTACAACGGATGGAAAATTCATAGAAATTCCATCCCGCGTTCGCTACACAGAGAAAGAAGCCGTATTTATTTGTGATGATTGTAGCAAGATGATTTCTTGCAGTTATATATTGAGAGGAGCCAAATATTGGAGCTCAGCCGAGCAGTGACGGTTACATATGATGTTTCCATCAAACCCTGGAGAATCGGAGATCAACTTCCTTGCTGTCTAGATATTATACTGAATTCTTCCTTGCTGTCTAGATATCATACTGAATTTCTTAAACGTCAAAAACTAGGCAAATGTCTGTTTATTTTCAGTAAACTGATGGATTCGTATTTCCTCCATTGTAAAATATTGATGCGATATATCCTCGTTGCGTAGAGAATATTGCTACCAACACTCTGAATCGCTAATGTTGTTTTTATCAAACTTGCCACCCACATTTAATAGTTTTCTCATTGGCAAATATATATGCATGAGTGTGAATGCAATCCCTCCTGATATTTTTACCTTTTTGGCTATACAACGCAACTTGATCTTACAATTGGTCTATACAGGTTTATGAACTGTTTTGTTTTTTGGAATATCTGTTAAATCTGCGCGTTCAGCATCATTTGTAACTATACCGCATTTTAAGTTCGCATATTACATCTTAGCCGTTTTGTTCGATGACGACATCGAATCAGATTAACACTTATAAAGTCATTGCTTTGTTTGAACTATACGTTTCCCATCAGAAAACAATGCAAGACACAAAATTCAGATCTTTCATTGGTTTTAAAGATTTGCATCAGTTTCTTCACTGTTCTACCTGTAATTTGCAAACTTATAATCTGATTGGTTTCAAATATGTACATCTCCTATTTGAAAGTAATTACTTTGAAATAATTATGTGTTTTTTTGGAGGGGGGTGCTATTGTTTACGCCTAACGTTAGTGCTTTCTACATAAATTTAACTAATTTACTGTTAGGAATAGTATTCCTTTTGGAAAAATAAATGCCTGTCCAGTCCGCTATTATTAAGAAAAATATTCTTTCTCTTTCTGAAAAATAGATTTTCAATTAAGAACTTTTTAATTAAATGAAATGTTTTCTAAATTTTTTTCTTTAAAAGTGTAGTAATTTAATTAAAAAAAAACAATAAACATTCTGTCTTCTTATCGTAAAAATAATTGCCAGTTAAGTATTTGTACAATTAATAAAAAATAAGTCACTTTCTGAAGTGTGTTTAATAAAATTTTTACTTTTTAGTCGATAGGGTTTACATAATTTGATTAATTTAAAAATGTATCAAGTTTGATCTTTTTTGCTTTAGCGATATCAGATTATTCACCAATCACCATTTTTGCGGGTCGGATGATCTCAGCTTTTTAATATATGTGAAAGGTGAAAACGTACAGAAGAACATGGAGTACTTAAGCGTATTGTTATATAGAATTTATTTTTTATTCATGAGTAAAAAAGATCCCTTAATTTTCTTTGTTCATTAACAAAGTGTTTTCGTCGAGATGCCTTTGGAGATATATAACATGTATCAATTGTTGTTGTTCATAAAAGTGGAAACTCAGTTTTCTCATGACAATCGTTCGATGCTTAACTGATACGAGAAATAAGGACAATTCAGTACGAACCCGTGACATTTTAGACCGTTTTCTTTTCACATTAGAGGATTTAATGAATTTATAAAGAAAAAACATCAAAACGTTATCTTTTGTTTTCTAAGATCCTTTTATTCAAAACATATCCGAATGAACAAATAATTTCGGTTCCAAAATTAAACGCTGACTTTATTTTTATTTATTTTCTTTTTTACACACTCTTTCGCTATTCTTTAACGTCAATGCATCATTCTCAAATTTGTGAGCAATTTTACTGCTAAAAGCCCACATATAAAATCAATTTAAACTTTAGAAAACGAAAGTTTCTCTCATTTCAATATACATAGTTACCTGTAGAACGTATACCAGAAATAATAGATAAAACGTCATACACCATCTACCGTGACTATACAATTTCTGTAGTTACGTACCTAGAAAACAGAGCTATTAAACCTGACGTAGTTATATGGGGCATGAAGATTAAAGAAGTAACCTTAGTAGAAGTTAGTGTATCCAATGATGTCCGGTTAAACAGGGCTGAGAGAGAAAAGATAATGAAGTACCAATGTCTTATGACATGAAAAGAAACTAGAATCTTAGGAATAATATCTGATTCGTGAGAAATAATTTTTAAAATTATCTGGAAAATATACCCGGTGAACAAACTGCAAGAGAGGTGCAAATAATTGCGCTTAAAAAGATGGTTAGATTCTTAAAAAAGATCTCTCGGTTGGAATGTATGATACAATGGGTGAACGTCTGGCATCCGATAGGAAGCCTCTTCCCCAGTTAGAACAAAGTAATAGCATTTTTTCAAATGTCATCTATTAATAATTCAATGTATTTAATAAATACGAAAGCCCCAATAACAGTAGTTGAAACTGATGAATTGAAGGGTTGTTGAATTATAGTTGAGAGGAAAGAAACAACTGCCAAATCATCAAATAATATTAACATCGGTTTGATTATACCTTTATATTTTTCCATTTTTCTTATTATCTTCTATGTGATGGGGTCGAAATTGTTGATATAGGTCCCATAAGTACTACTCGTAAAATTTTGATCGGTCCGGACGGACATTCTCAGTGCGGGATAGTGAAACACTAGTAAGAGAGACGGACAGTAGAAAGTTTTAGCAGCAGCAGATCTATGTAAGCGTCTGCTAGCTCTGGTATGTATAACTTCTACAATTATCAAAAAAGCAATGGTTACGTTTGTTACACAACCACGACGCTATGCTGCCGATTAACTATGCATAATGTCGACTCAAGTGCAATCTTCCAACAACTCAAAACAACATAACTTTCCCAGTTCCGAGATCAGACAAATCTTAGCATAAATAATTAAATCACAATGGGAATACACCATGAAACAAATGTACAAAGCCATTTAATATATATATGCAAGCCATTTAATATATATATATATATATATATATATATATATATATAATTTCAGCTCCAACATAAGAAAAATGAAAAAATAAATAAAACGTATACTCAAGTGAAAGCTTTTTGTTCTCTTTATAAGGTCTGTTTAACTATATATATGTATGTGTGTACGTGTGTTTGTCTGTGTATTCAAAGATAGATGTTAGTCATTTATGCACAAACTTAAAAGAAGAACATAGTTAACATTAATAATAGGATACAAATACAGGCAGGAACACATATTTATATATATATATATATATATATATATATATATATATATATATATATGTGTGTGTACATTTTAATATTATATTATATATACTTTGAATGTACATATACAAAAAATATATCTTTTAAACTGCCAGATCTACTCACGTTCAATCAAAATAGAGTGCACTTTCAGAGCATCTCTATCATTTGTAAACAATTTAATTACCGCAAATGTATTTATAGCACATTCATGTTATTTTATTTGATATAAAGTACGCCTTACACGTGGTTCGTTTAATAGTATACTAAACAACCATCATTGATTTTAAAATAATTCTGTTTCTTCTTTTAACTTTGAGTCTTTTTTCTAAGAAAAAATCTTTTATGGATTTACATTGGACTCTGGAGTGTTATTATTTGATATACTATTCAAGGAAACACATGTAAGACGTATCATATACCAAACAAAATCATATAAATGTGCTATAAATATACTTCTAATATTTGAATTGTTTACTGATTATATATATATATATATATATATATATATATATATATATATATATATATAAATTGTGTGTGTAAGAGAGTGTGAATCATATTGCTTCTTACAATATAAAAAAAACTAGAAACCGTTTATCCATTAAAGTTTTATTATGTTTAGATCCGGCATGATTTGAATGAGAAAAATAATTCTGTAACATTTTTTTTTTTGATGTTCCTTAATAATTTGTTTTAGAACGGAAAAGATATATTCAATATCAACAGTGAGATTTCGATTTGCGATTGACTTCTAACCGACAAACGGACAAAGAAATCTCGCCATTTAACAATATTTTCATATATTTGTTTCAGTGCACAGATACCATTGTCTTTATCTTAAAAAACGGTGACTAAAAATTGAAATGTATATTTTTAAGATGTATACAGGCAATCCAAGCGTCTTGAATTAAAATTTATTTAGAGTAGCATAGTAGACCGAACCCCTTATAGAGATACAAGACCCCAGCAACTTCATCGCCCATGCTAAATACCAAATCTAGCAGTCGGTTAAACCTATCTGCTACGAGTAAAACTTTCCACTGTCGCTCTCACTAATATTTCACTGATCGTAGCTGAGGATACCGGTCCGAACCGGTAAAAACGTTGCATTAACGTTATTGTAATGTTCGTTTTTTAAACGTTAGCATAGACGTAACTAATTATGCTATTTTAATCTTAAGAGTAGCAGACGGAATCTCTTATATATAGACGCAACTTTTTTCAACTTATAAATTGACGTACAAATGAAAATATAATGACATACAAATCGGCGGACAGATTGCCATATAGAGATGCCTACATGAATCTACAATACGATACGTGCCTTTCATCTGCGCGTTGAGAAAGTTAAATATTTCACACGTAAGCATATTATCGATAGACTGACCAGAGTAATAATTATTTAGACTGAAATATCATTTGTTGTAAGTAATGATGGTGGTGTCTGTGCACTGTAAATAATATATGAAAAGATAATTAAATGGCGCAAAATAGATTTCTTTGTTTGTTTGTCGATTATCTATAAAAATATAATGTAATCCAAATTAAAGCCGCTTGCAACAACTGTGGTGGGCGTAATACATCGATCTGCAGATTTTAATTAGTTAATAATAATGAAAAACTATATCAAATTTCCAGCTTTAATCCAAATTAAAAATCTTGCAAACAGGTGTTGGATTACAGTCAGCCATAACAAAACGAAGACAATAAATATCCTACAGACACTCAAATTAGCCAATCGGAATCATTGTCGGGAAATGCAAACCAACTACATTTGTGCTGACGTCGAGATTGCCTTGAAATGCATTCGAGATGGCCGAACATTACGAGATAAAACCTCGTAAATATCAATTTCCTGATATAATTCAATTGAAAACATAAAACTACAAAGTGTCATAATGAAGAGCCCAGAGAAAGACAGCGGACCAATAAGGAATGATTCGAAAATTCGGCAAATTACCATAATACCTTGACTAGCAATAAAAGTAGGTGTTGCTGCTTATTAAACACTGGCATGTACCCCCAATCCAAGGAAATTTGAAGTAAACAGGACACTTGGAGGGACGAAAGACTATAGGAGAATTGTATTTTTTAATTTTATTTTCAATTAGCAAGACCCTTTAACCGGCGTTACCCGGTTATAGCCTCCCCCTCCACGAGAAATATTAAAGGTCGGCTGTTGTTGTTGTTTTCTAACACCAATCTCCTCATGGTAGAACGGCTTTCGGAATAGACATTTTGTGATCCGGTGGTGGGTTGTCCGAAAGTGACCGAATAGAATAATTTGGTAGTTGTAGTGCCGGTGGGTTAGTGCATACTACTCTGGCGGGCAGGGTATGGTTCAGAGTATGGTAGTTTTGTTAGCAATACTGGAGTTTATGTGTGTGACTGTTGAATAGCAGAGGTACATATTTAAGAGATGACGGAGACATATATAGCAATGATGAGGGAGAGAAGACATTTATACAGTTCTGGGACGCTTGGGACTTCATATATATACTGACTGGTGATGTATAGAAATTCTTAACACAGAGGAGAGGAGATGCATAATCCTCGAAGGGTTAAACAATGTCCATTATAGATAATGATAATAACAATTACCTTTTCTGTTTTAACTGAATGATGACATGTGACAACACGTACAAAACATGATAATGACTTCCTTATTTATCGGACCGACCGGTCGACTGACGTCACGAATTTACTTGTATCTATATGGTTAATCTTCTAACCCTCACCCTCTAAGGGGACCCTCCCTTGACCATGTCAACTCTTGGCTGATCAACTCTCTCCAACCGACTGACTCTAACTGACGACCCCATAGAACTATATGGAGAATTGACCTTTGTCTATGACGTCAAAAGTGTGTTTTTCAAGCGTGACTAATTTCACCAAAACACACTTCTGCGAACAAAGGAATCCTCTCCTAACCTATTTTTTAACCTAACCTATTTTTAACAATATATTTTTAATTTTCATTGTTCATTCTTTTACTGACATATTTAATATTCAGATTTCTAAAAGAATCAAAATAGCCTTAATGTACCATTGCATTACTTAGCTTTGATTCGATTCTAGGCTTATCCTAATCTCCTTTCCACTTATTTAATATTCTTCTTATTTACATGGAAAGGGGACAGCCTTTACCTGTAACATCACATGACTGTCCCAGGGAGCGATTGGGCTCCTCACAAGGAGGAACTCAAGACTCCCGAAATGCTGGAGAAACCGGCAGATATGATTTCCTTTATTCTTTAATTATCGTCTGTGTGCCCGGGCAACGGCAAAAGACCTTGCTGAGAGAAAGATTGGATTGTGATTTTCATTGTTAGGAAATACTTAACAATATTATTTGTGTGTGTGTGTGTTTGTGTGTGTGTATGTGTGTGTGTGTAAATTGTAATCCGAAAATGAAATGACTCAACATTGAGACTATAGTTTGAGTACAATGCCCGTGACCCAGAGATCGCGGAAGTGACCTTTTCAGGGCCCGACAGCGCTTGCAAAATCACAGGTGCAACCGGAGAAGATAGAGCCTGTCCTAGGAGTGATGTAACTAGACTCGATTGGTCCAGGATGGGGCCCCGGCTTTCCCCTCACCTCACTATATGAACAGGTCCACAGCGTCGAAACCGCAGATTGAGCTGAGTTTTGGAGCAGAGTCAAGCACAGTCGAAGAATCGCCACACCCCTCTCTTCCCGCATTATTCCATCGAGATACCGAGAGAAATTAACCTATTTCGGACTAAGCGGAGTCTGGTATCTTACTACATATATTTGTATATCTTATCTTGAATTTAATCAGTAAAATAGAGAACCGAGTTTTTTTCTTTCTTTGGTGTGCATGAAATTGCTTTTCTTCTATCCGACAGATCGACGAAGCAGCAACATACCAACCCGATCGTGAAATTAAGACCAACCAAATCGATTGACGGGTCCTGCCACGCTAAGATACCTTGCTGACCTACGAAGGGCGGGTCACAGATGGCGAAATACTCTCGAACTATCTGTCACTTGTAGTCACCTGCACGATACGATGTAAATGGTTATGAAAAAAGAAACGATATAAATAGGACTTATTTTTCTTAAAACAATAATCAGTAAAAATTATGAAACAGAAATTTCCTATAAGTGTGTCAGAAATTTTTTCGCAGACATTTGTTAATATATATACCTATAAGAAAATAAATTTGATGAAAATTATAGGAAAACAGTTTATTAAATTTAGTGACCTATTTGCGTTAAAACAAAACAATAAATATTAGTTTTAAGTGCTGAAAGTACGCTAGGTACCTCCAAAATGCACTACAGAATTATTCTCCCCATATGTGTAATGTTATGACCCTTTAGGCTGTGATCATAGCATAGTATTTGTTAACTGTGGCAAGCGGGGTCAATGATCAAAACATTATTATTATTGTTATTCTTATTAATTGATTTGAGCGACGGATGGTCGCTGGATCAGTTATTATGATTAGAGGAATAAACAATTAACTTGCGGAAGAAATGATTGACGTGTGATCGCAAAAGGAATGTGAAAATAGAAAATATATTATTTTGGGGTTTTGAATAAATAACTAGCTGTGGACATTAGGTTGGTCTGAGACACGTAATTAGGTGAACTAAGAGAACACGTGATGTAGGTAGTTTTGGAGAGATTCAGAGAGTTGAGGATTGACCACCAGAACGGACAGACGTCTAGATATGGGTGGACAGACAGCTAGGGAGCGAGCTGTAAGAATAGAAAATGTAAACAAACTGCAGATCCTGTGAAAACCAATTGAGACAACTGTAATAAATATATATTACAAAAATATAAATAGTTGTTTTAATGGTTTCACAAATAAGAACAAATGTCTCAGTTGAATGGTGCTGATCGTTTCATGGTTCGTCACGGAGCAGCGGGAAGATACAGAAGAACTCTTCAAGAAAAAAGGTATGAAGCATATATTATTCTTCTTACATATGATCTGTAAAAATATCCCGTGCGATAAGTCTGATACAACATTATTCAGTTTACACATCAATATCATGTCCTCCGGCTAAACAACATACATACGATTTATACCTGTATTATCTGTCTGTTAAAAGAACAATATCTCACATCCACTAGATAACTCATGACACGTTTTAATATATCATCTCCTCCAATATAAACCAATATACAACATATGTAACACGATGTAACTTTATTATAAATTAATATTATCAATATAACTTCTGTACCATTTAAAAGAAGGGAAAAATAAAAGATTTTCCATCGTACGAAAATAATGAAATTGCGAGACGAAAATCGTATTTACATAATTGGCGCTTTAAAATAACGTTCCCATATAGTAAGCATTCCGAACGTGAAAACATATCCGTGTTTAATAAATCTAGCAAAAATCAACTAACAGTCAGATGTTCGTGAAATTTTCGATACTTATCCATTTTGTAATTAAATTACATATATGATTCAGTTTCCGTAAAATGTATGAGGGGAACTAATTTTTTTAGTGCGTGTCCCTCCCCCTTTTTTTTCGAAATTTGAACAAAATATATTTTAATTGATCGAAATTTCTATTTATTATGAAACATAAAAGTTCCAATAATAAAAAGGTATCTATTTTTCAAAAGTTTAAATACACGATTTTGATAAAAAAAATTTACCTTAAAGTTGCAATTCAAAAATTGATATAAATTTAATATTATTATTTTATTTTTAATAGCGTGTTTTCTAATTAACATATACTAGTATCTGTTGAATTTTCAAGAAAAAGAAACTTCCTAAAAATTCCAGTAAATAAAATGCTAATGTTGTTTACAATTATTTTTAAATAATAAGTTATAAAATAAACATGACTCTTGCCATCTATTTCATTGCCAGATTAAAATCGATTAGGAAAAGTAACCTTTTGAGACCACTATCATATCTATTTTTTTTTCTTTTTAGCCAATAGTTATGGAAAGCGGTAATTAACCAAATGAACAGTTGTACATATTTAGTAAAACCGTATTTCATATTTAATGTACAAATGTTTATAATATTATTAATCCTTAAACAGTGTAAATCTTAAGACCTAAAAAAATCATAACAATAATTAATTATTAATTGCAGTTTGAAGAAGAGAAACGAAGGTTTTAAAAAGTCGTTAATCACTTTAGTTGCTCTATACTTCGTATCGTTAACACAAGTCTGGCGTCACGGGATTATGCGCTCCATTCTTCACAATTGTTTGACAGTGCTTAAAGTACGTAAAAAAACGTGTAGTATCTATCTATCTATCTTTCTCCCTCTCTATTTTGGGAAGTAGTAGTCGGACGTAGTAAGGTGAGCGCGAAGCGAGCAAACAACTAGGCCACTTGGCTAACTTTATTAACTTAGCAGAGAGTAATTGATGTACGAATAAGAAAGGAGTGGGAGAGAGTGAAAGAGAGAGGGTACATAGTAATGACGGGAGTGGGTGTAGGAAGACGGAGGTTTATGTACGTTTAATCGCAAAATTCTGTGGCTGAATGAATAAAATGAAACACAAAATGACTTGTAATAGTATAGGAAAAGTCCTGTAATGCAAAGGTAATGTAGATAATTTAGAAAAAAATAAATAGAAGCGAATCGATTTGTAAATAAATTGCGGAAAGTTTGTAAGTGTGGATCCGTCCGTTTAATAATAGAAGATGCGAATATCAGAATAGAAGAATGTCTACGTCTCATCCAATCAGCGGTGGCGGATATCAGTAAGGGAGAAATTATTATTTAGAAGTAAGAAAGTGTGGCATTGTATCTGTATGTAGATATTAAAAAGTTAAGAGCGGTGCAAACCCAGCAGATTATGAATAAGTGGAGATGGCGTCGGTGTCTAGTGGGAGTAGTGATAGTACAGAAGAGGTAGGGAGAAAATATGATCTACTTCTTCTGTAGATGTTGAGATTGTGACCGTGGCGCTCCTCGGAAATAACGTAATATTTTAATCTCACACGTAGAAGTGTGTGTACAGATGTTCTAAATTTACATAAGATAGTGGGTAATAGGCTGAACATAATAAATGCACATGCAAACCTAGTGTACTTTGGTTCAGAGGGGGAAATCTGCGGCTCTTTTATTATATATAGGGATAATATAATTAATTAAATTCTCCGGAATATTTCTTTGACGGTTTTCAATTCTAACAAATTCTAAGACTCTATGCACTAACGTCTGAATAAGACCGATCTTCCCAGAAGTGGGTACAAATTAACGCCAGTTCAAACATAGGCCGGTAAATATCGGCTTGTGGTAGACTGTTGTAAGAAAATAACTCTTACTGCGTTTAACTAAACATCCAGGAAAGGCAAGCAACCGTTATTCTCGTTCTCCATAGTAAATAATAACGTTGTATGGAGAAAATTGAGTTTGTTGAAAAAATATTGCCTTATTTTCAGAGGCAAAACTGCAAAGGTGTCGTCGACGTATCAGAAATATATTGATGGCTTCGATACATCATTAAACAATAGTGACTCGTGAAATCCCACAAAAATGTCAGCTAATGCAGGACCAAGGGGACTTCCCATGTAAACCCCATCGCTCTGACGTTGTCGAAGCTGAATTCTACTGCTTTAGTCCAGATCATCATGAGTTCAACAAATATTGCCCCGGGGAATGTGGGGTGGGGTTTAAATTGCTATTATAAAGAAAGTTGGCACAAATATGATTAGTCCCTTGTAGTGGGACGTTTGTAAATAAACTAGAAACGACGATTGAGCACATAAAGTTGTTTTCAACACCGGGTTGCACATATATTATTAGTTTTTTTTTTTTTACATGGCCTCCGGTCACTCGAGGATAAAGGTTATTGAATGTATATTATCAATGGGATAATATCGTTGTAATCGTTAGTAATGGACATTTGGTAAATTGGATTACTTAAAGGGATGGTTCATTAAGAATTTGTTTATGTTGAACTTGAAGAGAGCCAAATTGTAGTCAGCTTGGAAACAGGCAAACGACAGAGAGTTCCACGGACGTGCAGTTCTAAGAAAGAAGCTTCGTTCATGGAATCTACGTTTTTGGTTTAGGCAGATGAAGAGTGGGGAAAATTATTGACAGTAGTTTCAGATAGACGAATGTTTTTCGCAAAAGATGGAAATAACAATAAAACAATGACAGGCTTGCGACGTTTCTTCTGTGGGAAAAAGGTTGCAGGGAAGAGAAAAGGCATCCACCACTAAGCTATGAAGTATATTTTGAACTCTATCAAGGCAGGATAAGCTGCTTCTAGCAGCTCCTGCCCAGATGTGGCAATAGTACTCAATCCTTGGACGGACTTGACTTTTATATAGATAGAGAATTGTATCAGCAGTGAAATATCTACTGGAGTGGTAGAAGGATCCCACAATTTTTCCAGCAACATTATCAACAGATTTGATGTATGTGTTCCATTTTAGATCAGGAGTAAAGGTCAAGCCCAGAATCTTGTCAAAACATAGAGCCTCTCCAAGGCGAGAGCCATCCATTTCAATTGATGCCAGATGGGAATCAGAGCGTAGATGATGTAAAGATAGAAGCTTGGTTTTCCATGCAATAAAAAGTAACAAGCCACCTCTTCCCCCATTGTGCCACGTGCTCAAGATCAGAAGAGAGAAAATCAGAGAGAACTTGGTCGTTTACGGCCTTTGTAAATATTTTTTTATTCGTATTCCAACCCGTCTCTTTTTTTTCTCTCTCTCGATAAAATTTACACGCACACTCCTTTAAGTCTCTGCTTTTATGTGATACTTTTCATTAATTTTTTGCATAGACCAACGATTAACTCCTGATGAGTTTATTAGTAAAAGAGGGCCCTAGAGTTTTGCCGGCTATTTTCTTTTATGCATATATATACATATATATATATATATATATATATATATATATATATATTGTTTTTCTCTTCTTAGAATCTATTATTACCAATTTTTACCAAACATAAAAATGCCAATTAGTAAACAAACAAAATATTTGGTGTTGTTTATTAGCAGCAACACCTATTTTTATTGCTAGTCAACGCATTATGGTAATTTGGCGAACTTTCGGACAATTCCTTATTGGTTTGTTGTCTTTCTCTGGGCCCTTTAGTATGAAACTTTTTAGTTTTATATTTTCAATTTAATTATGGCAGGAAATTGATATTTACGAGGTTTTATCTCGGTCAGCTCGAATGCATTTCAAGGCAATCTCGATGTCAGCACAAATGTATTTGGTTTGCATTTCCGACGATGATTCCGATTGGCTAATTTGAGTGTCTGTGGGATATCGATTGTCTTCGTTTTGTTATGGCTGAATGTAATCCAACACTGATTTACAATATCTTTTATTTGAGTTAAAGCTGGAAATTTGATATAGTTTTTCATTATTATTAACAAATCGATGTATTACGCCCACCACAGTTGTTATAATCTCCAAAATCGTGATCTTGTCTGAATTTACAAAGCACTATTTCATCATTAGTTTTGTATAGTAACTGAAAACAATTAAATCGAAAAGATTTTAATATACAGAATAATAAATCTATATTTAATTAAGAATATCTTTTAAATTGTTTATTAAAATTATCTTTATTCATTATTTATTTTAACGTAATCCCTCATTGGGGAGCTTTAGAACCCCCAGGGGTCTGGGAGAGGCCGAGTAACTATGCTAGATAGCTAATTGCTTCCGGGTGACGCCAGATACCCCGAGAATTTAAAATAGAGAATATAAATATGTATATTTTATTTCATGTCAAAATAGATATTGTTTGAAACCAGAGAAATATATTTTGCAGTTAAAGTTGATGACAGGAAACTTGAAGCATAACATTGTCTGGCCTTGATGAACTCAAAGTCGGATGTCAGAACTGACATTTGACCTTAGGGGCTCATGAGAATTAATATGTCTGTAGATCTCAGATCCCAGATTCGGGAATTGCACACACGCAAACTGTGGCGTTTTGATTTCGTGGCGAAATCTTATTGGCTGGGGAGACTTCCACCCCATCCACATACCTCACTATATATACGACTGTCGCGCGAAAATTAGAAGAGTTTCGAGAGATTGCTTTTTGATTTCGGGGAGAACAGATCGTATAGAGACGCGAACAGAGTATAGAGACGCGACTCTTCCTCCTTCCCCTCATCTCCACCCGTCTGACGCTGTCTGTGAAGAGATTTGAGACTTTGAAAAACTTACTAAGAACTAAATGATATTTGTAAAAACATTTGTACATAAGTTTGTGAAATCAATTCTGTAGAATAGAGTTTAACGTTTTTGTTTTTCTTCTTGTCTGCGGCTTCGATATTCGCTTTCAGCATACAGGATTCAATGTAACAACCCTCAGAGAAGGACTAACCGATACGAGCCGAGAATTCCAGATAAACAGGGGTTCTAGCTAAGCTTCATCAGAAAAGGTGTTACATTGTAACAAATTTATTTATTTATGATAAATGAATTTAATTGTTTTCTTGATGTTTTTTTAATTAGTTTTCCTATTTTGACATGTTAATTCCGATTTACTAAGTCAATTTAAAAAAAAATTTATTTTGTTTTGTTGTTCAATATACGTTGCATTAACTTGTTTTCTGTTATTTTTTAAATCTAATATGTAAACGGGTATATGTCTGTCTGCCAGTCTGTCGGTCTAGCTGTCTGAAACTAAAAGTCACAGAGCAGCGCTAAAGGCCCCAAATGCTAGGATTTTTTACGGGCCATTTTTTATGGGTCTTTAGCCGGTTATAATTGTTTTAAGGGGTAAAAAATGGGTAAAAATTGAAAAAAAAATCGTTAAACTTGTTGTACATTCGTCTTAGTTTAGTCTTAATTTTTAAATTGTGACCGCTTTATGTACGTGTCGCGTTAGTACGGTGGTAAAGTCATTAGCTTTGTATGCTTCGATTTCGATTCTAGCGGATGGCACCTAATCACTTTTTTTGTTAATTTTTGACATCACGACTCTATAATATATACGATATCTGGACGAATTAAAATATAATATTTAAGCGTATTTTACGCCCGGGAAAAGTCGGTCGCCCCTCTCCGCTCGTTTATTAATAAAATATTGCATGGTAATTTCAGACTAGAGAACGGATTTTGAAATTACACCGTCTACAAAAATATCACGTGACCTTACTTTTCCGAGGCTATAGATGTAGGACTGCTCAAATACATGAGTACTAATATTTTTGCTGTAGCCAGGTTTACAAGAACAGTGATTAGCCCAGCAGGAAATGAGTGGTGTTGGCGTAAGGAGCACAGGAATTTGTTGGACGATTTCGTGCTGCTATCTCTGTTTTTCTGTCTTACCATTTATATCACATGAGCAAGACGTGGATCGTTGTTTTTATCAATTCTCAAGTGGCATGATAATTCTACTAGGGATGCTTGCTGAGATTGATACTTTACTGCTTTTAACAAATAAATTCCTATAGAACCTCCAATATTATCTGTTATTATCAATTCTATTGGAGAGAATGGACCAAGTTTAATTATAAAAGAGAACGGATACCGATCATGCGTTCCCCATTTCAGTCACTAGTATAAACGCAGGCGTAGGTTGGACATGATATTGTCTATATGATCAAAACTTTTATTATATATATATATATATATATATATATATATATATATATATATATATTATGTAAAGTAGTCGGAAAAATATACTTATATTTTTTTTACTATTATATTTTTCTTGCAGAAAATAAAGTAAAATCTGTATCAAGCTTAATTTTTTAGGTAATATGTCTAGATTAGTTATTAATATTTATTTGTTTCTACAGTAATATGGGAGACAGTTTTTAATGATAATTAACTTAGAGCATATTCATAAAAATATGAAGATTAAGGATCCAAACATGCGGTTATGGTGGAGAGTATGCAATACCCACGTGTTTCTACATAAAAGACAGACAGAACACGTTTGTTTGAGAGGCAGAAGGTAAAGGATAATAACAGGAATAAAAACAATGTTGCCTAGGGACGTCGATTTATTTTTTCCACTTTTATTCATCACAAACCAATCACATTGCAACTGAGGTACATGTAGTTATTGTAATTAGGGATCGCATTTATAGGAACATCTTAAATCGGAATCAGCGAACCTTTTGTCTGTATTGCATTTAAATTTCTGCATGTAAGTCACCGAAACGGGAAGCAGGGAGGTATTTCCAATAGCAAACTGCCAGAAGAAAGACGTTATTAGTAGTAGATTCCTGGTATTTGTGGACCCCTACAGGAAAGAAGTGGTTTAGATAATATTGGTCTTTTTTTTTCTCTACGAGTGAATAAAATGATACTTTTTATTATTAGCGTTGTATTTTCATGGATATTTCTATTTTTCGTACACATCCAACATTAAACTATTTTAAACCATTTTCAATGCATCTTTAAAATCGTGACACGTGTGGGTCAGTTTATTATTTTAGCAAATCAACACACGCGTATTCAATGCGTATTCATCATCGAATTGTATACATCTTGTCTTGCCAGATTTTTTTTCATATTTTTAAGAATATAAGGAATTTCTAAAAAGCTAGATCACCAAAAAAGAATTCATAGAATAATCAATACGAAGAATGTGAATATGGAGAGCAAATAAGGGATTGTTCATAGACTTTATGCAGAAGAAATTGTATAAAAAAAACATCCAATGTTTGAGATCTTGGGAAATAGAGGCCTCCATTGCTAGAGAGAGAGAGTAGTAGCAGGTTTGTTTTATTTTTTGCTATATAAACGTTTTTATAATTTATTCAGATGAAACATATATTTTATAAAATCAAATTATAATAGTATATACCCACTCCTTGATGGGTGTTAATAAAGCAGCTGGTAACGTCCATTTCCATTTGTACAAGTTGTCTTCCAAATTTTTGCTAGTACGAAGAAGCATATTTGTGAATTCTTATTTCTTAATAAAATACTTTTTATTTGAATGAATAGAAAATGTAATTACGATGAATGCATTTTTATTGGCAACAAACATTAGAAATGGTTTTAAGCAAAAGTAATTCGTTTTGAAGCTAATATCAAATCCGCTTTAGGTCAACTTTTGCAGATTATCAAAAAAACAAAAACGGTTAATTAGTTAAGAGAAAAGGAGTTGAATTTCCATGGAGTTGTTCTACCTTACATTCTAATAATGTTCGTTTCTTTGTGTCTGGTGGTAGTTTGATTAAACAGATATTACTGTATTTGTGTTTATAAGTGTTGTGTCTGTATCAATAACAACACGAACGCAGAAAGTAAAGGTAAAACAAATATATTAAGATGAAAAGATAATACATATTTACAAAGGTGCAGTTGTACTGCAGTTGGAAGATTGTCCGGCAGAGGGCGTGTTAAAGTCTTTCATGGAGCAACCGGCACATGCGTCTTGCCTATCCGGCGTTCGAACACAGCTCTCCGGTCTTGCTTACTTTATACCTTTATCTATCTCTTGTTCACCCACGTATGCTAATTAGTGGGCGTCTCCACAACACCCCCCTCCCAAGATTTGAAGTCGTGTAGATTTCAATATCTTTTCCTTTTGGGGTTCATTATCATTGGGTCTATAGCCTTTCTTTTCCTTCCCGATCTCCTCGGTTCGGGCATGGTCTGTGGTAGTTCAATATTAAACGTTTCGTATACTATATCAATTGGATCTTCCTGTTCCTCAGGTTTGTCATGTCCGTTGTCCTTCCTATGACGTTTTCTCAATTGATTTTGGTGTCTTTTGTTCATCCCTTTTGTACCTTTTATCATGTAGACCAAGTCACCGATACGTTTATTTACCGTACCTGACTCCCAATATGACATATTATTTTTTAAAACATTTAAAATATACCTGATCACCAGGTTTAAACTTTTTACACGATGTGTGTGTCGTTTTATATACGACTGCTTGCTTTGGTATTAATTTATCAAGTGTTGAGTTTATTTTTCTATAACGTAGATGTTTTATTTGAAAATCATAATTTAGCAAGATCGTACCCCAACGGAGTAACCGATTTGCCGTATATACTGGTAAGCCCTTTTTTGCGCCAAAAATAGTCACTAGGGGCTTGTGATCTATTTCCAGTATAAAATGTCTCCCGTACAGATAACGGTGGAATTTCGTCACCGCGAAAATAATGCTTAATGCTTCCTTTTCTATTTGGGAGTAAGCCTCCTCTAACGGAATTAGGGTCCTTGAAGCGTGCGCTATAGGTTTCTTCGTTCCATCTGGCATGATATGCTGTATACAAGCTCCTATACCATACGAGCTAGCGTCACTCGCAACAATTATTTGTAATTTTGGGTCGTAATAAGTTAAGGATAAATCTGACGTCAAAGTCTTTTTAATTTCCTCAAATGAGTCTTGACATTCTTTGGTCCATATCCATGGTGTTTCTTTCTTTAATAATTCGTTCAGCGGAGCTCTTTAGTCGTGCATGCCTTTGATAAATACTTGGTTGTAGTTCGCGAGGTCTAAAAAGCTCTGTAAAGTCGTCACGTTATGTGGTGCTGACATGTTCCTAATTGCTATCGCTCTTTCTGGATCAGGGCGTCGACCATCTTTACTTATTATTTGTCCTAAATACTTAATTTTGTCTAGACAAAACTCACATTTGTTTTCTTTCACCTTGAATCCGTACTCGTTTATTCTTGTGAACACTTGGTTTAAATACTCTATATGTTCACTTATGGACGCGCTCCTTATGATTATGTCATCCAGGTATGCACAAGCACAATCTAAACCGTTCAGCATTGTATCCATTGCTTGCTGGAATATCGCCGGCGCGACTTTTATCCCGAACGGTAATCGGTTATACTTGAATAACCCTTTGTGTGTGTTAATGTATAAAATCTTTGAGCATTTTTCTTCTATCGGAATTTGCAAATAGGCGTCGGACAAATCTACTTTTGAAAAAATTTTCCCACCATTTAGTTTCGCAAAAATCTCTTCGGGGCTTGGTAAAGGGTAATGGTGATCTTGTAGCATATTATTTAATCTGGTTGAAAAGTCTCCGCAGACTCGAATTGGTTCCGATTTCTTCTTTACGTACACCGTAGGCGCAGCCCAAACGCTAGTTTCGATTTTCGATAAAATGCCCGTTCTTTCAAGTCTGTCTAATTCGCTATCTATTTTGTCTAATCCGGCGAACGGCACGTTCCGTTTTTTCTTAAATACTGGTGTTGCATCCTTTTTTTTAGCTCGAACCAAGCTTTAAATTTATTACATCTTCCCAGTCCTGTAGTAAATATTTCTGGGAATTCGTTCTTTAGTTCATTTTTAATATTTTCTGACGTTGCGGTACACCTGGTTATTTTTTTTACAAAAAGCGTGCATCGGTTTATCCCAAAGGTTGAATTTTTCAATAAAATATGTTCCCAATAAATTCTCGCTTTCTTTAATTGCGAAGATTTTCAATTTCTTCATCGTGCCATTTAAATTATTGGGCAGGACGACTTCTCCTTCGAATTTGATTTCGTCTCCTGTCACCGTTCTTGCACCCTTACTTGACTTTTTCAGAGTAAGTTTATCCAGTTTTTTCCAAGTGCTAACGTTTATTACCGAAAAATCTGCTCCAGAATCAAGTTGAAATTTTATTTGTTTGCCGAAAATATTAACCAACACATATTTTCGTAAATTGTATTTCTCTTTGTCGTTTGTTCTCATTTGGTGTACTCTATATTTTGTTCTGCAACAAATACTCTTATGTCCGACTTTGTCGCAATTGAAGCATCTGATATTTTTGTAAGGACAATCCTTTCCCCAATGTTTTTCATCACATCTTCCGCAATTATTACTTGGTCCCGATTTTCCTTTGACTTGAATCGTAATTTCATTTTCTGTAATTAGAGTTTGAGTATTTATAACTCGCGTAATCGTTTGGATTTTGACGAGTCTCACACTTTCTTTGCCCTGCGTTTCTGCCAGATTTTTTAATCTTCCTTATGTACGACATTCCTGCTTCTTCTATATCTCTGGAGTCTTTTTTAGGAATACTGCCCTTTGACAATCTTCTGCTAACTTTTGCAGTGTCAGACCTTGTTCTGTCTCTAATTTTGAGAGAACGCGTCTTCGGATCTCTGATTTTTTTGTAGAAACTAGCCCCTGTGCAAAAATTAAACATTTGAAGTCGTCCACCGTAAGTTCCGATAATTTAAAATTGTCGCAGTGTTTATTCACTACTGACGCATATGTCAGGTAGTCCTTCTCCTCCATTTTCTTAAGGTTCATACACGACCATCTCTTATGAAAAAGAGACATGTTGGGTCCGAATAACTCCTTAAGAAGTTTTACGGTCTCAGCGAAGTCTAACTGATTCGTTCTCCTTGGCAATATGAAATCAACAAATTTGCAATGTTCACTTGTACTAAGCTTTCGAAGTAATAAACTTACTTTCTTTGCGTTTGACCAGCTTTCGCAATCTGTTTCGAAAATATCTTCATACCTCTTGAAGTATGCCTCAAAAGTTTTGTCCTCTTCCGGTAGGTACGTGAACACATCTATGCTATTCACAATTGTTGCGTTGGAAAAAGTCGTATTGCTTTCCTGTGCAGAATTAGTCGTTAATCTTTCCAACAAATCTTTTTGACCAAGTTGCATTTGCTCTATACATTTAAGAAGCCGTTCATTCTGTCTTTCGTCTGTTTCTTGTAGTTCTTTTTTTCTGTAATTTGTCTCTTTCTTGTTGTCTTTCGTCTCTTTCTTGTTGACGCCTTCTCTGTACTTCGTCTCTTGTTGACGCATTTGCATTTCCGCGAATAACTTGATAAGATTCTTCATTTTGCTTTTCAAATTAGTAAATCAGTCACTTTTACAATTTCCTTTCTTTAATAACTACGAACAGGCGATTCCTTTTGTTACGTTATTAATTACGTACAAGAAAGAAAAAAATCCCTTCTTAGTACACTGAGAAAAAAAAATCACTTTTTCTTTCAAAACAGTCCACCTAATAAGTTCACGGTATCCTAGCGAAACACTTTTTTTGTGTGTGTGCACTTTGCAGAAAGGGTTACTGTAACTTTCAAGTTTTTTTTTTATTCTCGTAGGCACTTAGAAATAAAATGCTTGCTGTTTTTTTTGTTTTTTTTTTTTCAAGTGTCCCGGATTTTGAATTTCCTTTTCAAGTAGTCACAAAAAAAATCTTGGTGTTTTGCAAGTATCCAGCGCTTGAATATCGCGTTCGACAATTTCGTAGTTGCTGTGTTTTAACCATTGAATTCCCGAGTGAATTATTTTTTTCAATCTTTGACAAGTAAGTATTTCCCGAATACCACTGTTGAGTTTGATAGTGTATTTTCTCACGCGTAAATCTTTTTCCGAAATCCCGTCGCCACTGTTATGTCTGAATCAATAACAACATGAACGCAGAAAGTAAAGGTAAAACAAATATATTAAGACGAAAAGATAATACATATTTACAAAGGTGCAGTTTTACTGCAGTTGGAAGATTGTCCGGCAGAGGGCGTGTTAAAGTCTTTCATGGGCAACCGGCACATGCGTCTTGCCTATCCGACGTTCGAACACAGCTCTCCGGTCTTGCTGACTTGATACCTTTATCTATATCTTGTTCACCCACGTATGCTAATTAGTGGGCGTCTCCACAACAATAAGATAGTGAGAAATTAAAATATATGATATACAAATGGCTATAGATTCTGGCTGTTTTACAATTTTACTATTTTACTATGTATTTTAATAAAGTTTACATTGAAACCTATCACAAAGATATTTAAGTATAGTTTTGAAACGTCAATTTAACTGTTGAAGTGGTTATTTTCTATTTAAAATCAACGCACATATTAACCATCATGCGTGACTAATATGATCAGCAATCAGTTACATCACCTCGATCAATTGTATACAAATTATTTTCAATCACTGATACCAAAGTCTTAATAATATTATAAATATTTCATATTTTATATTGTAATAGATTTAGTTATGCCTGTTAATAACCATAATCGCATTTGTTTAATGTTCATATTTACGTAGATAGTTAAACTAAAATGGTTGGTTTGGTTTGATTTCGTTCACATCATCAATAGCTCATTGCATCCATAAGCAAGTTGTGAAATTGAATTATCATGGTTCTAATTATTCTATTTGGTACAAATATCTGATTTTGACAGAATTCTTTGTAGCAATATCATTCGTAGAAATCCGATGGATTATTTATAGTGTTGGATAATCTTTCGTTTCTTCGTGAATCTAAAAATGTCAGTCGAAATGTCTTGCTTAAAAAATGTCTTTAGATCACCGACTTGATACTGTCTGGAAGAGATTTCTTTAAAACTAATACATTTCATCAACACATGCTCTATAGTAACAGCAACAAATTGAATATCTAAACCTTTTTAGATTATAAATAAATTCGTATGCTTTTATTTGTTCCGTGCGGCTAAAAAGCGTTTTCTTATTGCGTTCGAGTTTAATTTCGATAGCTCGATTCTCAATCAGCCACCACCATTAACAGTTAATGACGGCCCTCATCAGCGAAAACGAAGAAAACCAGGTATAAAGTCTAAAGTTGACAAAGGACACTCACCTATATTATAATTGCGATAACGTCTGTAAATTGAACTTAGTCTGGTTTAATGAAAAAGAAAATAACATAAAGATTGATATCAAAAAGTTTTTAATATATATAAAACTTGCAGGGTGATTTGACGTTGCCCTGGATGGAATGATGATCAACGAAAATTCCACACTTCCTAATTTTATTGTCATCGAAATTGGTAGAATCGCCTATATTTCAATCAAATCGATTAATTTCCTGCTCTAGCTGGGATAACACCGTAGTGCACCGAGAGAAAGCTTCGCATGCCTCCCTGTAGTGACTTAGCCCACAATACAGTGTAGTCTACATTGCACGGTAGAGAAACTACTTTTTATTTTTGATGTAATGGAATAACCTAACATCCCTTCATAGATTAAATGAATTATAGATATATAGACCCTCTCGCGTGACTGAGAGAGAAGGAAAAAGACAGGAAGAGAATAAGCAAAGATGTCAGTAACTCTTATTTCACATGTATTCTCTTGTAAATAAACTCTTTTATCTTTCACCCATAACCCCGTGTTTCTTGCTGCATTCTTCATTTAAAGTAAGGATATAACAATTTTATAAAAATGTGGATGTATAATGGCTTGAATGAAAGTTTAAAATTAAAAAGTCAAGCATCATGGTGTAGTTGTGCTCTAAACATAGACAATCATTTCGAACGCGCTCCTGTCATATCAAATAACCTACTGTTGATTTTATATTTCGGGCCTTTCTCCTTGTGTGGCAATAAAACTTCTCAAAATCACTTGCGATGTTAGGCTGTGTAAGGTGTAAACTTTGGTTAAAATCGACTGTTCTTTCTTTCACTGGATTATTTCGATTATCGATTATTGATTATTGATTATTGATTATTGATACTCATCAAAGAAATTCCGGTACAAAACCTATCTAAGAACACCCTGCCATGCAGAATGTACTTTCGTGTGAAATTTCATAAAAATCGGCCCAGCCGCTTAAGAGTCCATAAGGAACGAACTCTCAGACACAGTTTCTTTCATATAATAGTAGAGATATAGATAGGGATAAGGAAGAAGATGCACTGTTACCTTTGATTTCATATTTCATGAATTTATTTTTATTTTCTTTAAATAAAGAGCACATTGCTTACATTATAATGATGTCCTGTTATTATATTGCTAAAATAATACTTTAAAGATGGTTATTTTATTTTAAAATGTGCGAAATTATCTTCTTCTATTATAACGTTTTTTTTTGTTTGTTTGTTTTTTGTTTGGAGGGGGGGTCTAACATGCTTGCATCAATAAATTTTGAAAGTCACAACTACAGGTCAGATTTTTTGTTTTTTCTTCGGTTTTGTGGTCTTCGCTTCTCTCTCATAAGATTGCCATTTAAATACGATGTAAAATAATCTTAAGTTTCGCATAAAAAATGCAAACACATTATCGGCTACGCTTGCCTTCGTAATTGATACTTGCTAAAAAAGAGATAACTCTTACAGTAGCTTCATTATCATATATGCTTTTTGTAGAACCTTTATCTCTAGCTGTATAAGAATCAGATGGAGTACTGCTGTTTTATCAGAGGAGATTCCACTTGGAATACTATTTCACCCTTGGTATAGTATCAACTCTATACTGTATAATTATGTTCATGCTATGTGCTCGACTGAGCTCCAATCCCTGGTATTCCTTGTAAATCATTTAGAGCGAATACGTGGCTAGTTACAACTATAGTAAATACTCTTCCTTTCTCTATTTGTGCAAAATAAAAACAAACTTCCATTAACAAGGTTTCTTTCCTAGAATCTTGTATATGTTAAACAAAATACCCGGCGATAGCTTTCCAACCGACTACCACGTAGTTTTCATTGCAAGCAAGCACTTGTTAATTCGTTCTCTTACTCTTTGTTACATTCCTCCCGTTGTTTTAATCCCTCGTTGTGGCGTTCGTCGTCCAACTCTTAACTCTTATTCTCGAGTTGCACTCAAAAAGCAACCTATTAAGATAAGAAAATGCCAATATATTGTACACATATCAACATGATTATTTTTTTTAATTATAGAAACTTTGAAAGAAATTAATAATTTTAAATTAAAAAAAGTTAAAATTAGATATTAAATCGGTTCAATGAAAATATTCCTTTGTAAAATCAAATGTATTGGTTAATTAATTAGGAAGTTGTATTGCGAGTTCTCTCAAGCATAATTTCTTTTCTCGGGAATCTCGAATAGCTCTAATTATTTGGTTACGATATAAAGAGTCATCTAACACCTGATGACAGAATCAGTTTCTTTTAATCGCCCCGCATGTTTAGTAGAGGAAATATGTTTGATTCTGACAACATTTTCACATTTTACGTCACCAAAAGGAAGTCCAGGTGTCAATTAACAAGTTAATAACGAAAGAAGATTAATAAGGTGCTGTGTGGAACGCAGCGTTCTAAATTAATGAGAGAACTCAATAATTCAAATATGAATTATGAAAAAATGTTTTTATTTTATTTATTTATTTTATGTATTTTTTTTTTACAAAAATAATTAAAGACGTGAACATTTGGTCTAGGATCAAATTTAATGCAAAACCAACACAAATTTTATTAAAATACAAGAATGAAAATAAAAGAAAAAATGTAATAAACAGTTTGGGTTCGTTTCAGTCGTGCAAAGAGATGTCAAATGGCATGTTACGTAATTGAATCTGCCCATCAAACTGAGAGCCAGATTAATTATTTAAAAAGGGAGAGGGCAAAAACAGAGCTTACATTTTTTTACAACAACTAATTAAAGATGTAAACACCTGGTGTAGAATCGAATCCAATACATAACCAGCACGTTATTAAAAAGAATGAAAAATAATAAGAAAAATGGTAATAACGGATTTTCTCTGCTTCAGTCTTGCAAAGTGAGATTTTAAATTAAGTAAATGAATGTTGCACGAAATCGCAAAGAAAGGAAATATAACAAAGCGAATATAAACGATTCTTCCTGAACAGGCATTCGAAGCTAACAGCCGGATAAGTGGCCATTTGGACAAATAAAATTATGATAATGTGTCTTGTAATAGACAAAAGAAAACTAAGAGTGATTGGTGTAAATAATTAATAGAAATTAGAAAAGATTTGCCAAACAAAACCTTTAAGAGGAGAAATATTTTGGGGCGCCATCTGGTTTCATCCTAAAATGTATCGGCTTGGGAAATTGGGCAATCACCCATATTTAGTCATTCGAGGCATTTCTTGTTTTCTACATCATGACACGTGATAGGAAATAGATGGTGTTAGTCAATTCAGCGACCTCGAATAATTACGTTCCACGATTTATTGCTTTGTTTTATTTAAATATTTTCTTTGAATATAATAAATAAGAATATTCTTAAACTGATCTATTTCCAAATATATGTATTTACTTTTATGGTCATCTTCAAATATGTTTATTTCACCCAATTACATTTCTCAGTTTCTTATTTACTCCATTTTTGTAGATATATTCATTATTTCTCTGAAAATGTGGGAAAAGTTATTGCATGTGAAATATACATAATGTGCTACATTTCATTTCGTTTGAAAAATCTACGTGAAAAATTCACAAATTCCTATCACGTGTCATGACGTAGACTACCAGCAATTGTTCGCCGAGAATTCTAATGGAAAATGTTAATTTTTAATTTTCAGAAATATTTTTCGCATTTAAATGTTACGTAATTGAGTCAGCCAATCAAATAAATTATACATAACTATGAGCTAAAAACTGGAGCTATAGTTCGTAATTCTGTCGAGTGAAGTATAGTTCGAGTAGAATGACAGGTGTGCGTGTCTTAAAACTTAAATGGAACTGACAAATTCTCTTCAAAATGGTTTATGTAAAATTACAAATTAATGGCAATTAGGCGGAGGAAACATATGGTTTGAGACTAAACTAAACCCTGATTAACCCGCATGCACGCTTTTTTTTTTCAATATAAACCCTGTGTATCACTGTATTGCAAGTCAGTGTTTTTATAATTTTGAAATTGCTATGAAACTCAGATAAGTGGAATTTGATGCACTGGAAAAGCATAATCAGGTGCCTTATTTCTCTGATTTTTGTGGTATTTGAACAAATATTTTGAAAATAATGCTAATTTTTCTATTTTTTTGGTAATTTTAAGTATGTATCACTTTATTGCAAGTGTCTAGAAATGTCTATTTTCGGTAATAAAACATATTATAACTTCATATTTCTATTTATATGAAATAAAGAACATATCCAGTAACAATATTAGACAAAAATAAGAACGAGTCCACATTATTTTGTTTGAAGAAATATTTATTTATCAACATTAACTCCCATGCTTTAAAATCACTTTGAATTGCCTTTTGTAATCTGATGATGTCAATCAACGGATTTGTGATGATGTGATGTTAAAGGAAACTTCCAAAATCTTCCTCCAAAATTCATCCTTCGACGAAAATTGAACTTCTTCTTCATAAATGTTCATATTTATTATTAACTAGAGCTGCTCAGTTGGGTTTATATCTGGAGAACAAAGTGGTCATGTCATCAAATTTTCTCCATTTATGCCTAATGACTTAAGGTAGCATGTCGTAGCCTTGGTTGAGGGGATGGCGCATTGTCGTGCATAAAATCAATTTGCAGTGATGCGCCAATGGTAGGTCATCAAGCCATGGTGACAAATGCTCATTTAAAATAAAATATAAGACTGGCTTTTCAGTTTGACACCTTCTAACACTCAAAATGGTCCAATAAGTTCATCACAGGTTATTCCAGTCCAAAACATGACACCCCCACCTTCCTGTTAACGACGGAATCGATGAGGGGTGGGGAATCCAAGAAGACTCCAAACTTTGGCCCATCCATCTAGTCAATCAAGGGTTGCTCTGGCCCTATCAGTGAAAAGAACATTTTCAAGACTGGTTTTCATGTATTTTTGAGCCCAAGCCAAACATTTTTCCTTATGAGTTTAGTTTAAAATAGGTTTTGCTATGGGTTTAATGCTTCTTGACATTTCATTTAAGATATTGCAGCGTGTATTTCTGGACAAGGAAAGGATTACAAATATTATTGGTGTTGATGTTTTATACACATATTATTAATAGTGAAGTTTTATAAAAATGTTGATGTCAAATATAGCAGCACTGTTTCTGTCCGGTTGCTTGATAAGTTGACAACGAATTTTTCTCAAATCACGAGCAGGAACTGTGTTTTTGTCCTTTCTAGATTTAATGTTTGGATTTTCAACGAATGAAGACAATGTTCTTTGATCTCTTCCAAGCTCCTTGGCTAGATCTATTAGAGATAAACCTTCTGCAAGACATGCAACAATACGTTTCTTTTCACTAGCTGTAAATCGACCCTTTCTATGCATTCTGGGAGATGTGCAATAAAGTGAAAATTACTAGAAAATAGAAAAATTAGCATAATTTTCGAAATATTTGTTAAAATTCTACAAAAATCAGGGAAATAAGACCTTTTGTTATGCTATTAAAGTGTACCAAATTCCACTTATCTGCGTTTCATCGCAATTTCAAAATTCAAAAAATATATGACCGCAATAGAGCAGTACACAGAGTTTAATATTGGGATTTTCGTCTTTTAGAGAGATCAATAGTGAATTACTGGAACACACCGTCGCACGGCTCCTTACACTGAACACCGAAACTCTAATTATGAAGTCAGAAAAATTTCCAGAATCGTAAGTCTGATAAATGAACTTAAAATTTATGCATTATTTTCGATGAAAATCTTAAAATTTTAGCGCATACACAGATTTCCGGAAATTTATTTTAGTTTCAGACAAATATTAAAGATGTTGTTGTATACAGATACTAGCATGGGTGCCCGGCGTTACCTGGGTGTATGTTGAGCAAAAACAAAAAAGTGGTTGTTGAAAGGCAGACTCGAACCCGTACCGTGAAGGAGGAAAAGAACGAAAAAACCCCTGACATCTTTGCTGTTACGACCACCGCCAAACCGGAAGTTATCTGAGTAATTTGGTAGAGACCGCAGAGGTCAATTTCTTTTAATTTGACCCCTATTATGACCCCTTTAACATTTGCTGTTTAGGCTCAAATGAAGTTATTAAGTTAGATCCATGTCCAAGGAACCTATATCTAAAATTTCAATTGTTTATACCCCAAAATTGGTGGAGGGGTTTGGTAGAGTTCTCAAAGATCAAATCGTTGAACTTTGACCCCTTAACAGCCAAACGAATTACAAAGATTTTCCCAAATTTCAGTACCCTGTATATCAAATTTCGGGTCTGTAGACTTAAAATTGAGAAAGTTAATGCGTAGGGAAATGTACACAGACAGACACACACACACACAAAGACAGACACTTTCACTTTTATAGATATATAGACTTTTATGAAAAAAAATCAATTTAGGTAATTTGATTATCTAATAGAGCTCACATTTATTCAATGTAGCCGCATTCAGCCTAAATAACCGCCTGGAGACGGGTCCAGAAATGGAAACATGCCTTTTACACAAGCGCCGGCGGGAGCTCTGCAGAATACTCGGCGGCTGGTGGCGATCAGTCTGGCTTTGGTGTTGTGGAAGGTCATGTTTGTGATTTCTCGACGTATGACCAAACGAAGCAGTCCAGTGATTTTAGGTCAGAGTAGGAGGGGACCAGTGAGAGAAGGGTACAAAGTCGTAGTACTCCTTCTGAAGCCCAGCCTGAGTTTCTTTGGAAGTGCGGCGGCGCCGAGTCCTGCTGCCACATACAGTGTCTGCCAGCGGCCACCTAATTTCACCAGAGGATCACCATACTCTTCAGTACATCCAAGTACACTTTTTGTTGACTTTCAAGCCGATTTCGGAGATGTGAGCTGCCATGATGTGGCCCTTACCTGAAGCAACACCAAAAACCATTTCTGTGACCAAAAGTTTTCATCACTCTGGATACATCCCTGTTATTCATGGCAATCCAGCGATGTATTTTGAGGGTGCTGACAATGGTCCTGCTTTTATAACTTAGATCGGTAAGAAAGCATGAGTTTTACAGCGGCGCATCTCCAATCTCGCTCGTTGAACATTGTGTCAATTTCAGACATGATGGAAGGCTTCTATCGTCCTTGGGATTTGTACACAGCTGGCCAATTAGTCTGCAACAAAAATAGAAAAACAGTTTTCCTCAAACGGAAATGGAATAATGTCGTCTTTCCTAGGGGTCAATTTTATCATTCCACTCTGTATACATAGTGTGTGTATTTCATTGTTTATGTGTAGAGAATAGTGTCCCTTAAATTATAATGGATACTAAATAGTGAATAAAGAAGTAGAATTTAGCATTCTAATATAATTAATATATATATATATATATATATATATATATATATATATATATATATCAAGCAAGCTACACTGATCATCTGAGAAAGAAAACAGACACTTTTTGATTATAACACGATACCCATTCGAACATGTTATTCATTATGCAAATGTGGTTTATACAACGTATTTAGTTGCATGCTATACTCAAAACATATTCTACTTAACTAAGATTGTCACAAGTACAAATCCAGGACATGATAGAAATGAGAGCTAAAATATGATTTACAACTTACCTAATCGCTTTACCGTGACGACGCCTGCGCGTTGCCTACTTGCCTTTATGTCAAGGAGATTAGATATGATTACTTTTTCTTTTCATGTTCTGGCCCTCTCTCTCTCTCTCTCTCTCTCTCTCTCTCTCTCTCTCTCTCTCTCCTTTCTCCGACGTATGAAGTAGCACCTGAGGTTTTGAGGTTACGTAATTTTGTTTCTTTGCGTGTAAGAGAATAGATTACATCGCTCATTCCGGGGAAAACGCTAACAACAAACACAAGTTATTTGCTCATACAGCAACGCCTTCGCATTAACATCAAGAAGGATAATGAATAAGTAAAAGAAAGGAATACTTTACACACTAGCATCGTAAAAGAAAACAATAGTAACGCAAATTGAATATGTTTAAGTGGACTCAAAATATTCTATAGAAATAAAAAAATATGTACTATAAATGAAACACTTAAATTATTGCTGCATAGATGTGGATAGCCCATTTCCACGATGTGGTCCACTTCTGGGTCTTCTGGTCATACTCTGTGAAGAAATCAGGCTCGGTAATAATGATAACCACGAAATTGGTCCTTTGAAATGTGGAAAAGTTACATCATCGAAACTAGACACAGCTACTCCCCCCAGTCGCTTGATTGTGTCCAGCCCAAGCAATAGATCAAATCCCAGTAAGTATCCATCCACAACTAAGACTCTTGTGCTAATGCTTCGCGTTGCACCAAGGTTCACTAACACCACCTCTATTCGACAGCAGCTAAGTGTGCTTCTATCTGTTGTGAGCACATGCGTCACTTTCTTCGCCCATTCCTTGCAACACAACTTGTGGAGTCTGTGCATCTATTATCCACTAGTTCTGTACGTGCTGGTTCATTGACGTGAATAGTTTATACCGGAAATGCGCGATTTATACCAGTTTGGGGGATTAAATTGGCGTTGAATTCTAACCCCCTTGCTCGTTTCTCGGACAAAATCGAGCAATGTGCGCACGCCACTGATATCGATAGCACGTGATATTTTTCCGGGGCTTGACGCTTAATTCTCTGACCGTCCCCCTATCCAATAGACAATCGCTTGCCCTATGATTGAGTCCATTACAATTATAACACCGCCGTGAAGTATTCGTCTCCTTAGTTGTGATTTATGTCGACCGTGCAGCTAATGCAACTTGCTCTGGAACTACTGTGCAGTTCTTTAAAATGACATTAGCCCGCGCCAGCACATGTGATAGACCTAGGTTATCCATCTGGGGGGATGCTCGTAACAAGTCTTCCGCATGTTCAGGCAATCCAGCAATGAATGCATATTGCAAGAATTGATCAATTCTTGCAATATGCAGGGAAAGGATCCAAGGCAAACGCTGTGTACAGGGTTTATTTTATAAAGTCCAAATTCGTCCGCCTTTCCTCACTTAACTGCTGGTACACAGCATATGCACCGCCGGACAAACTCATCGGAATGAGGAACTCGATGCGCTTCATCTCACCCAGCGTACATATCAATTCAGCTTTCTCCAACCACTTCATTATTGACGGTCCGGATTCACTTCCATCGAATGCGGATTTGAGCTTTGGGTCGATGATATCCGAAATAGCTTGTTGCTTCACGAGGAAAGAGAGAACGACAAGGAAATATAAATGTGTATGTATATTTATATTACACGTGCCAACACGGTCCTCAGTAAGTTCATTCACGCAATCCCGAACACCTCCGACGATTCGGCACGACACGTTCCCGATCAACACTGTTAATCGACATGACACGATCCTGAACAATACCGTTGAATTGATACGCCACGATCACAAACAACACCGTCGATCTAAACGACACGAGGCGTTTGTTAATGAGGCGAATGTGCTTGTTTTTATACTGCATAACAAATCAAATCTTGGTGCAATATTTGACACTGCTGGACATAAAATTTCATCAACATTTTGTTAACAATGAACGGTGTGGGGATTTAATATGTGTCAAAGCTGAAAAAGTAATTTCACATGAATATGTAGTGTTGAATGGCAAAAGAATGTTTAATGCCATATCAGAGATTGTGAAAAGGTCAGTCTAGGGCTTTTTTGGAAAATGTAGTTTTAATTTTGAGTCACTCGAAAGCTCAGCAAATTTTTCTTGAGTTTTGTATGACAGATAGCCAATCTCACTCAAGCCAATCGGAAATGGTTTTTGAATCCAAGGTAACTTTTTAAAATCAATAGTTTTTGCAAAATATTTACGAAAATATGTTTCTAAAGCTTTTAAATGATCAATATTTTTTTGTGATTTAGTGTTAATAATAATTTTTCTCGATTATAATTCTATCAATAAACTTTCAATTATATCATTGGAAATAAATATATTGCAATTTCTTCATATAAGAGACAAGCTGAGATCATTCAATTGCTCAAAATTATCTGACAGATAGCACAGCATGGAAAACCATTGACCATTTTGAAAAAAAGAAGCAAGATCAGATGTTTGTTCAGTTAAAAATATTCTGATTTCATCCTTAAATAACCATAAACTTATTAAATTTGCTCTTTGGATATCGACCTTACTTCTGCATATAATAATAAAATTGTATAGTGGAAATCTGTATCCTTATAGATATTGTAAAATAAGCGGCTCTTAAGGGAATGAGTCTTAAGAAAATGTATAATCTAAACAGCATCCTGAAGCACATTATTTAATTCTGGTGCTAAATTTTTGTTGCAAGGGCCTCCTGATGAATAAGGCAGTGAGTAAAATCCATGTGATTATATTTATTAGCCTAAAATATAATTTGAAACCAATATTTTGCCCTTCATCGCTTTTGCGCCTCTGTGCATACTTCACAGCAATTTTTCCATTCTAATCCTTCAGTCTTAAGAAATTCGTTAACTTTGAAATATATGTCTTTCCCTTAATATAGTCTTTTAAAGAGTAGCAAAATAATAAATCCTCGTTTTCTTTATATACGTACCTGACATATACCAACAACTCAGCCAAAGTAATATCAGTTGTTTCGTCCAACTTAATTGAAACTATTGGCCTTTTTTTAATTCTTTCAATTAGTTGCACAAATTGATTCAGTTAATTTCAGAAACTCTATTCGCGACAGTTTCGTTTGACAGAAGAAGTTTTCGATTATCATCACTATATTACTTCCGTGAAGTATTTCTACCGTTTTAGTAGCAGCAATTAATACAAGATCTTCTCCAATGGTGAACGGCTTTTCCATTTTAGCAATACAATATGAAACTTCATATAACGTGAATAAATATTTTATTAACCTTTAGAAATTTTACTAAAGAATCTCTTTCTAAACTTAAAGACTTTGCAAGTCTTTCAAAATATTCTTTTGGGTGATTTGTGCACGAAGTATGTTTTGATTTAAGATCTTTTTGTTTTTAAATTTTGATGGTTTCATTACAAATCAAACAATGAGTTTTTCATAAAAATTTCTAAATGTTAACCCAAATTGAAGGAAAGACTTATCACATTTCCTTTTCTGCACAGTATATTCTGTTTTTCAACATTAATTCCGCTTGAAAAGATTTTGTGGCATTTTCATCTGCATCATGACTAGGGAAATGACGACAACATATTCTTTACATTGTTTTGACTCGAGTATATATCCGACACAGTTAGACATAATTAATCAACCGAGAAACACATCACTCTATATGATATTAATGGATATATACCTGACAATCTAAACAAAGAAAAGAATATGCTCTTGTCATAGACCTAATCATGGCCCTTCTTATTTAAGTTAAACCACTTATCCATGGCTAAAAAGATTTTAATCTTGAAATATATATATATATATATATATATGTATATATATATATATATATATATATATATAACAAAATAACATATTGCATACCGTTATATGAAAATGCGCGCTAGCAGATTTTAAATTTAAATCATGAATTATGACAAATGACATTTTAAAAATATTTCTTACAAATATATCACGCATTAATTAATTTGCGAATCAATAAATCTATTATTATAACAACTCTATTTTGTAAGATACCAACTCCATTCTGCAGATTTTTTAATTCTCACGACCCCAAGATTTCGCTAAGCGACCCCATTTCAGGTCACGACTCATAGTTTAAGAAGGCTTGATCTAAGTAATCAAATTGTGTTCATTCAATTCATCATTCTCAAACCTCTTATATTTTTCATCAACTAACTGACGATTAATTCACATTATAAACTCTTGTCGTTAAGAAAATTTGGACCATGATAATTGGCGGTTTATTAGTATAAAACTTACTATTAAATAGTGTGTCAATCGCAATATTTTAATCTATATTGTATGCAGTGATATACAAGGTGAATGCTATGTGGTTCTATAGGCACAGAACAAATTTCGTGAAAATTCTCGTTGCGTTAATTGAGGTTTTGATGCTAGAGATTAGCTTTAAGGACGTACCCACGTGCGTTGCTTGTGGAAGTTCAATATCGGATAAGAGAAATAAAGCTGTGTGGGTTATGGTTTTCATAAAATCTGGAGTGAATATTCCTTTGGCGTTGAACCACGGAATCCAACTGTTGATTTAAGATTCCGTCCAAATAAAAGTCGCTACATAAAAACATCATCTGTCGCCAATGTTATTTCTAACAGCATAACTTTTTTCTGCATTAAATCTTTTAAAACATTATACGCTACTGTATCAAGCAGCCTTCCTTTCTGCTTGTCTCTTTCTACTTTTGTCTTGTGTTACGTTCAAATTGTGTAACAATTAAAAATATGGACGATATGAAATATGGTTTTCGGAAAATTATATTTTCCTTTATTTTCAACAATAACAAAATAAACAAATAAGGTGATTTACAAATATTTACAACGATAACAAAACAAACGAAAAAAGGTCAGTTAATAAACATACAGTTATTATGGATTACTACTATCTATCACAAATTAAAATACGGCTTGTTGAAACTCGAGGTCGAAAACTAGAATGACGAAGTGGAGCGTTACGAGGGTAAGGAAGAAGAGGAATCAAATAAGAACTGCTAACCAGCCAGTCTTAGCGTGGCTATTCACTATATTAACAACGAAATTCAATGACAATAAAATTTCTTTTGGTTTTTCTTTTTAAAGTTTTGTCAATGAGAATTTTACAAAATTGTATTTACCACTAGTCCAGAGGGCTTTTTCTGCAACTTTCCGTGGGTTGGAGGGGTGTATTTTTTTTCTTTGTGTGTTTTGGATTCTTTCGGCTGGATATATCTGTGAATCATAGACCGGAGTTATCTTGACGGATCCAAGTTGATAACTGATTTGCTTCCCTCTCCACTTATATGGCATCTTAACCCATTCTAGATTATTGCAGAACCCTCTGGGACTTTCCAGATACTTCTAAAACCTTCTACTCTTTCTACTACTATACTCTGGCCTTTAAACTATCTCGTGAATTAAAACTTTTCAGGTTTGATCATTAGGGATGCCTAGAATACGATAGCACACATTTTAAACAGTTTTATTGATTTTTTATTATTTTATAGAAATGCTGCCTCCTAACACTTGCAACGTGCTGCTGCTCAGTATGGAAACAGGAATAAAATAATGCATTAAAGCTGATGAATGATTACAACGTTATTTCGTTGCCGACAGATAATCAATTTTGATATTATGAAGATGGATGTGTTAACAATCCGACATCTCATGCGTAATTCTTACGTAATTCATAAAAAGTATAAGCAACAACTAATTATAGTTGAGACAAACCGAAAGGATAAATGTTATATTTACAAAAAAATCAGTTTCTATATCTCTCCCAGAGAGGGTTAAAAAGAAAATTACCAACCTATTATGCCCCGCTCTGTTTACCAAACGCCAACCCATATATCATCGACGAAATATTGCATCCCTATGTTTATTTTACAAGTATTTTAATGGGCGGTGCTCTAGCACTATCAGAAAATAGTGAATAATTCCACCCCATCTTTCCAAGCTTATAACTCCTCGAAAAATGTAATTCAAGCCCTAATTTTTTTTTTCAATTAAAGGAGCAAGGACCAAGGTTTCATTTTAAAAAAAAAACTCAAAAACCATGTGTTTTTCTTTTTAAAAAAAAAGGTTTTAAACTTCGGACTTTACAGGTAATTTTCTAAAAAACGGGGGGGTTTAAATTTGAATATATTATTTATTGACCTTTTCTCTTCAATTTGTGATATATAAAACTATTCAACATAAATTAATTATTTACTTTTTAATACACATTTCAAAATGAGAGGCGTGAATTATTCGACCCCCTGTCTTTCCAAGCTTATAACTCCTCGAAAAATGTAATTCAAGCCCTAATTTTTTTCAATTAAAGGAGCAAGGACCAAGGTTTCATTAAAAAAAAACAAAAAAAAACAATGTGTTTTTTTTAAAAAGGTTTTAAACTTCGGACTTTACAGGTAAATTTCTAAAAAAAACGGGGTTTTTTGGTTTTAAATTTGAATATATTATTTATTGACCTTTTCTCTTCAATTTGTGATATATAAAACTATTCAACATAAATTAATTATTTACTTTTTAAGAGAAACTTGAAAATGGGGGGGCGTGAATTTAAAAAAAAACGTTTGTCTAAAATATTATATTCGGTTTATTGGAAAGAACATAAAATTTCACATTGACCCTGAAAATATCGTAAAAATAGAATCAATAGAAAAATTTTGATAGATTTTTAAAGTTTAAAAATTGAAAAATATTGAGTTCGGAAAATTCATTACTGTTTTTTAAAAAAAAGTATTTCTATTACTTTTAAAACAACTGTAATAGTTTATTTTGGAAGTATAATCCATAAAGAAAATAAATAACACACTTTTAACAGAGAAATTACGAGATTTTTATATTTTATTCGCAGTTTCGTGTTAGGGGTGTCAAAAATTCCTACAAAAATTCTGATACTGCTAGCGGTGCTCCGACGAACTTCAAGCTCTTGTACTCCTTGGATATAAATACTCCCGACAACCCAAAAAGCAACAAAATCCCACTCCTACAAAATAGAGATCCCTAGAGGTCGGAAATTCCTCAACTCTAATAGTTTCTTCCGTCGAATTGTTAGACTTTGGAATTATCCCTCAGATTCTTGCTTCCCTGGCGGTAGTAACATGCTGAAGTTCAAGTGTAATATAGAGACATCTTGCAGCTCAACTCCCAACGTTGTATCTCCGCAAATTTTCTTCCAAATAGTAACCCCTTAAATCCAAGTGACAATGTGCTTTGTTTGGGGAGAAATATCACTAAAAGGTTGTTTTAAAATATTGAGAGACTATTCCTACGTAATATATTTTATTATTTAGATTTTTGTGAGGGAAATATTATAGTTTCATAAACGATGTGTTCAGTTAAGCAGTAGAGAACAAAGATTAGAGATTAACACGATACACGACAAAATGTTTTTTGAAATTCTTCATTTTCGGTCCTCATCAATTTTGATTCTTTTATTTCATTTCAGTTGATTTACAGGGATCACATTTTACTCGTATTAAAACATAATTGTTGTTGATTATTTGTCTACGTTATTTTTTCTGATGCTATTAAATCAGTTAAAGTTTTCTTTACAAACATTTATTTTAAAATTAATAAACAATTTTGCTAAGAAAATTGGTGAAAAATTGTGGTTTGTAAAAAAGGTAAAAGAATATTGCGTCATCAAGTGGAAGTCACTAAGCACATGTCGGCTTCCATAGTAAAAATAGTAGAGATTTTTCAAAGCCATTAAGGCATTTGTTTTCTGTAGTTAATGATAGTATAATTCTCCGCGAATAGATCAACTTTCCGGAGTAGTAAGATTCAGTAACAATGGCTTCCAGGCATTTTAAATAAGTTTAGTGTCCAACTATCTTATAAATTGTGTATTATAGCCTTGTCCATATTGTAAAATTAGAATTGAATTACCTGACCTGTTATCGGTTACGTTATTAAGAACCGTAAATCAATTTTTATTACAATAAAGAAATTTTATTTTCACTTGCATAAAATGTAAACAAACAAAGCTAATATCATTCATCAAATATGAAATTTAAAAATGCATTATTGGTTATTTAAAACAAGTCATGACAAGGAACTACGAGATAAAATAAAAATAATTAAAAATTATGCGGCTAGAAAATTAACCGGAAACAGTTGTGAGATAAGGAAACACTTATTCAATAATACGTCCTCTAGGGGAAAGTTTCGAAAATAAGACGAGTTTGAATGTTCAAAGCGAACATGACGTCGAATAAAGAAAACGGAAATTACATATAATTTTGTGAATATTAAAAATATGAAGAAAAATGCCATGACAGTTTCTAGAGGAATAATCAATGGACATAAAAATAATTGAAAAATTATATGGAACGTCAGTTATACTTGCGACTATATTTATATGTAACAAATGTATTGAGGGGCAGACTCAAAACCAACGGTCTTGACATAGTTGAAACGAATGGCACTTTGATACGTTCTTATTTTCACTGCAGATGTAAAATAGAAGACATATCTAATATGTCGATAAAGTTGTTGGAAAAATAGTTAGATAATATTACCGTTAAAGGAAATACCTGATTTGATGTGATCCTCTAGCTATACTAAATCAGATACGTCCTCTGATGGAATGCTATTCGACACATCTAAGAAGATGACGTCCAGGGCATTTCTCCTGCCTTGACAGATTACAAAATTGATTTCGCTATCAAGTGAAGTGATCTCGTCTATTTATTACAGCTTCTTTTTTACAGAACAAACATTATTAGTCTTTCTCTAAAGAAAATATACGACTGAGCTCAAATCTCTGATTTGTTTCAAGACACTGACAGCAAGAACTCGTCTTTATACCATAACTGAATAAATACTTTTTATTTTTGTGTGTGCTAAGCAGAATTTTCATGAACGGAGTTTCTCGTCAAAACTTTTAATCTATAGAGCATATTACCACAGGACTTTTTCCCTACCGAATATAACATGGTTGCATTTCAATCTAATGTCAGCAAATACTTTTCATAAGTAAAAGAAATCAAACCTTTTCATATTATCAATTACTTTCAATCCTCTGATAATATTATTGATCATGGCACAGACAACTCATTTCGTTAACAAAAGGACTTCCAATTAATGTCAAATATTTTACAGATACACTTTTGATGAAACTTTTCAGAGCTTTAAGATACTTTTGGTACGTAGTTTTTGTTTCTGATATATACAGTAGATAAGTCAGGATATTTGCCTAATACACGTTGATTTTTTGATTTTCACACTTATTTCTACATCTAGCCAGACATGTTTTTCAAGCCTACCAAAAGCTGAACTAGTTTTGGCTATTATGTTAGTTATTTCACCATATACGGTTTCACCTCTACTCAGCAAATTACCAAGACAACAAAGGTATCAGTGACATTTAATATCTTCCTTCCCTTGGATATATTAAACATTCTTAGCAATTTCACATCTATCCAAAGATTGAATTTTTTGCTGTTTTTTGTTTTAACCAATTATATAGAGTAATAATAAAAATAAATAAAAAATAAATTATAGCTTTATAACAATATGATTCACTTGATAAGTTTGCATTGGAAAAGCCAGTCACATATTTTAACTAGTAAATAAGATGAACGAACACATACTACATATCTCCTTCAAAATAAAGAGGTAATTCCTTGGAAGATAGTATCATGACGAATAAATGTATAGTACACTACTAACTCCAATGAGGAAATATATGTTACGATGGTCTTATGCCAATACAACATATACTACACTACTCCACAAGAAAATGGTAATCCGTGAAATTGTTGTTTATTAACAACTTAACACATACTACACTATCTTATCAAAAGGAGATGGTAATCCCAAGGAGGATGATATAAAGACTACAGAATAGATACTACCCTACTCCTCCAAAAAGAGAAGTAGTAATGTTTGGAAGGATAGTACCATGACAACAAGAAAGCTACTACAATACTTCCCATTGAAAAAAAGGATAGTTTCGGCTTTAGATATACAAGTATTTGTATGGTTTGGTTTCTCTTTAATAATAAATAAGAATAAAATGTTTTCGAATTCTGTTGCATTATTTCAAAACATTCATTTGAAAATGTACCTAATCCGAATTTACTTATGAAAAGCCAAAGACTAGAATAATCTTGAAGGATACAGTGCACAACGTTTCAGTGGACACGTTTCATTGATAAATATATTCATTAAGCCATAAAATTGCTTTTATATTGTCTTACTTTCATTTTTTTATTCTGGTAATAATATGTCAATAGTTCTGTAAAATACCAAGTTTAACTATGGGATTTGTCTGTCAATATCAATAAATCCAACAACATTCTTGTGGTTAAATACAATGACCCCACAACTCAATCTTCACTCTTCAATCCTGCAGTCCAATGCACTTCTGACAGCAATTGCTTCTGCCAAACAAAAAAGACACCCTCTCTCCCAAATACAGGCATTTTATAGGAAAAAACCGTCCAAAGTTATTTGCATACTCTTCCCATGATCTCTAGTCTATAAATAGACGCAGTGGCCATTCGCTTTTTCTTCTTTCTTCTTTCACTCTCTGAAGCGGGCGGTGCCAGTGGTAAAAGGTTTGCACGATTCTCTTCTTCTTCTTCTTCTTCTTCTTTCTTCTTTTACTCTCTGAAGCGGGCGGTGCCAGTGGTAAAAGGTTTGCACGATTTTTTTTTTTTTTTTTTTTTTTTTTACTATACGCCCCCATGATCATTAAAGATCATTCACATCTCATAATCCCGTGTCCAGATCGGCGCATTGCGTTCTCTTTGCGGTCTCTGCGTCGGCACCGGTTCATCTTCATCACTCCCTGGCTCAGTACCACCATCCTCATCACCTAAATGGACCACACGCCTTAAATCTAAAACATGTCGTGGCATTCCATTGACACTTAAGTTGTTTGGGGATTGCACTCCTGTTATCACTCCTCTCCCCCACTGCGTTGTGCATCGGGCATTAGGCGGTTTGACCCAAACTTCTCCTATTTGGATTCTGGCTGGTCCTTGATCATTAATTTCCGGTGACATGTCTCTAGGATGCCTCCATTCGTAATTAAAGATTGCTCTATGTGGTACTGTGTCATCTCTTTGCCCGACCTTAGGGGACATGTTGTACCAAAATGTGGCCTCTTCAGGCGATATTCTTCCTCTCTCAGCTATTGCTTTCATGGTCCGATGATGTCGCTCCACAATGCCATTTCCTCCAGGTCTGTAGGCTGCCCTGTAATAACTTTTAATCTTCCATTTTTTTAGCATCGTCTGAAAGATTTCTGAGCGAAAAACAGTGCCGTTGTCCATTATCACCTCCCTTACTAGACCTCGTTCAAGCATCACCTTTTCTAATTCAGCTGCAACTGCAGATGCGGCTTCCACTCGCAGTTCCTTCCATATCGCCAGTCTACTTGGCCCACAATCAATTATTGATAAGTACGCCCCCCCTCGGTAGTGTGCTATGTCAATAGCTAGTCTCGTCCAGTTCGTTAAAACTCTAATTTCCCCAGGATTATGTATATTTGGGGTAGGATCGATCGATTGACACCGAACACAGTTCTTTACTATCATCTGAATTTCTTCCCGTTTTACATTCGGATCCACTTGCCTCACCAAATATAATGTTCTCTCCACCCCCATGTGATGCATGTCAGGCAACTCTTTAATTTCTCCAATTCCAAGACAGCATATCGGCGCCTCCTCTTTCTCAATTAACCACTGTTTTTTATCCGTGTTAGCGCATCTGCCTTGTTTCTTTCAGAAGGCACAAACACTGCTTTTATTTGCAGTTTCAATTCAGACATCAACTCTCTAAGCATCCCTAATCTCCGCTTTATTATCACTTCTTCGGCACCCTTTGTTCGTATTCTGCCACTCTCCTCCACAGTAGAGTTCACCCAACTGAGTACAGTGGCTGAATCAGTTATTATTTCAATATTTGTCAGTCTCCATTTGATAGCTAAATTGACACCCTTTAGAACAGCATCTAATTCAGCTATGTTAATGTGATTAAAGTCATCACTTTTCCTCAGCCAAGTTGCATCTTCCGCCACCACACCGCCAATCTCGACAACCACGCCAGTTACAACATTGCTTGCATCACACCACACGACTCCTGTGCTCACTTCAGGTATGTGCCAAGCGCCATTAACAGGGTCTTCTTTTTTCACCTCAGCTAGAACCTCCTGCATCACTTTCATGGTTCTGCAATCAACCCTTTCTTCCCAATCCATTCCATTTGCTCTTCTTTTCACATAACTGCATGCTAATCGCAGCCATCCAGCAATTGGATAGTGCCCCAATAATTTACCACAGATCGAAAATAGCTCCCGCCTACTAATTTCTCCTCCCATCTCTGGGATCTCGTTGCCTCTCCTGAACATTAGTGCACCCATCTTATTTTTCATAAGCTTAAGGCCCAGTGCCGCTCCTCCGTCCAGGGATTCCGAAGATTTTGTTGCTAACCCAAAACTCTTCAAATGTTCCACAACTTCCTGTGTCGATATTTTCGTTACGTCTACAATTATATCATCAATGTATGAATCAGTGGCCTCTTTCGTCCTACTTCCAAAACGGTTCAACTCACGAAAGTCGAACACTGGCCTAACTTTCCCTTTTGTGGCCTGAAATACTGCCATCAATGGCAACACGCCTTTTCTTTCTCCTTTCCATGGTAACAGAATACCATCCGATATCCATCTTTCCACCTCTTTCTCGAATTCTAATTTCTTATCGCCTTCCAGAGAGTTTTTATAATATTGGACTTTGTTCTGCAATACTGGAGGCTCTCCCTTCCATGTCCATCTTACTGTCCATTTATCTCCATCGAAGTTTGCTTCAAAGTCTTTATCCTCGATTTTGCAAACATTCAGCTGATGGGCAGCCACGGCACATTGTATATCTCCAAACTTCACTTTGGCTTTCTTTATAGTTACACCTCCCAGCTCATTAATCACGTCCATTCCAATTATGACGTCGATCCCATCAACGATGTTATTCATCAAGATTGCCCTCACCTTTACGTGCATTCCACAGACTTTTATCTCCACTTATCTGGCTCCTTTACATTCTATATTCCTCCCATCAACTGCTTTCACTGTACCGCTCCTTCCATATTCCGTCAAAAGTTTGGAATTGATTAAAGAAGTGGTGCACCCAGTATCGACAAGTGCAGTCATTACAGAATCATTCACCTCTACTTCTATTATAGGAAGAGGCCAGTATCGCGCCTTCATTTCATTGTTAGGGTAGCTTGCGGCGCAGAAGCTCCCCCTTGCCCGTTTCCCTGAATCTGAGGACAATATCTCGCAATGTGGCCAAATTTTCCACAATTGTAGCATGTTGCCCTGGCCCTAGGGATCTCTGTGCAATCTTTTTTTAGGTGTGGTCCTTGACATCTAAAGCACCGAACGCTTGGTTCTTTCTTTCCCTTATTAGTCTCATTAGTTTGCGCACTTGCGGCCAATGTCCGAGTTTCTACGACCCTTTTGCTGACTAAAAGCCGTGCAGTCGGTATCAGTTTGCTGACATCCATTCTCTCTATGTTCGGTAGCTGCTGTAATGCCACAGATACATCGTCTGGGAATCCAGTTATGAATGCCAGTTTGGCTGTATGTTCCAGCCCTCTTCCCAGATATCCCGCCAGTCCAGCCAATCTTTTGATTTTATTAGCATAAACATCCACGGATTCTCCTGTCCACTTAAATCGTTGCAGTTTTTCGTATGCCTCAAAAGGCCCCTCAGTGAAAGCGGTCACGAGTCTCATCTCTATCAGTTCTGCATCTTTTTCTGCATTATTCATCTCAAGATAGAGAGCGAGTGCATCTCCCTGCAAAAAAAGTGGAATAAAACTGGCAAGGTCTGGCACATGTTGAAGCTTAGCCACCAGTTTTACTTTATTTATCCATCCGACTACATCACCTTCTCCACTAAAAGGTGGTATCACATCTTTTCCCAATCTCAACATCCCAGATTCCATGATCTGTTCTTTGCCGAAATAGCTTGTGGTTAAATACAATGACCCCACAACTCAATCTTCACTCTTCAATCCTGCAGTCCAATGCACTTCTGACAGCAATTGCTTCTGCCAAACAAAAAAGACACCCTCTCTCCCAAATACAGGCATTTTATAGGAAAAAACCGTCCAAAGTTATTTGCATACTCTTCCCATGATCTCTAGTCTATAAATAGACGCAGTGGCCATTCTCTTTTTCTTCTTTCTTCTTTCACTCTCTGAAGCGGGCGGTGCCAGTGGTAAAAGGTTTGCACGATTTTTTTTTTTTTTTTTTTTTTTACTACATTCATTTTTTTATTCTGGTAATAATATGTCAATGGTTCTGTAAAATACCAAGTTTAACTATGGGATTTGTCTGTCAATGTCAATAAATCCAACGGCATTCTAATTTGCTGTTTACTTAACACTCAATTTGATTGTTACCTAACTTGATTGTTAACCGAGTTGATTGATTCTGAACATGACGATGCAGTTCAAAGACATGAGCGTTGTGATCGATTCCTTTTTACTGCTACTTCCCAATGCATCCAGGTGGCAAATAAACTCCGCAGTGTAGTCTATATTTACTATTGTTCCTTTAACTCGACATTTTTTGCCGCGGTACATAAATCTAGTGCGGCTCATTCAGATTTCAACTCCATTATCTCGCTCGAGATATCTAGTACGTGGAGCGAGTTTAGATGTTGGTATTGCGATTCATTCATGGGCTCCACAAAGCTCTAAGGGCAACGATTAGAGGCTCTTAAAATATATTTGCCAGAACGTAGGCGGATGCCTGGTGACTTCATTAACATGTGCCAAACTTTCAACCGTTATCTGATCAGCCCATCTCTATGATTTTTATCCTTTCGATCTTTCCTGAATCAATTTTCTTGACAGACTTTCTTTACATAACTGGTGGCTGGTTGCCGGGAAAAATATCCTATATTGCCCTCTTTTTTTCGAATATTATCATGATCTGTTAATATTAAACCTCTTTCTTGTGTCTTTATTCATTTGTGTTTCTCTATCTATGTATATATATGTGTGTGTGTGTGTGTGTGTGTGTGTGTGTGTGTGTGTGTGTGTGTGATAGAAGAATAGCTGTTAAAAAACGAGTATAAGCCATAGATACAGCAATAGTTGGGTATAGTACGGTTTCACTATGCTATAATGTATGGAAAAATAACTGTGCTCACTGTGATATAGAATATAGTTATATAGTCTATGATTAATAAGAAGGTCAATAGTTTATGATACTACCAAATATTTTTATATAATCGCCAATCTCGCAAACACCGATCACTTTAAAATTTTAATTCTTGATATAATCAAACGATTATGTGAAACATTTTTTGTATTAAAATTTTTATATATAACTTAATTTAAAAGATTGGGGTGCGAGAATATATTTCATAAAAACACACTTGATATATATATATATATGGATCCAATAAATGCAATATAATTTTTCTCATGTTACTTATCTTGTTATCTAGGATATATGTTCGAAAATTTGTAATGATTCATTCATTACTAAGGAAATTATCTTCTGCACATACGCCCGCACGCACACACGGATATACACGCAAACACACACGTATACACACAAATACACACACATAGACTTATCTAATGTTGTGTTAAACGTTTTGGAAATTTTCTGATTATAATGTTTAAATGTATTTTTTCGTGTTCGTGACTTTGTTGTTCACTTTCATTCATTTTGTTTTGTTTTGAAATTGTGTGGCTACAACAAACGACAATGTTTTCGTTACAGTTTGTTGAACGTTGGTTAGACGAAAAGAAAAAATATAGGCATTCGCTAAAATAAATAATAAATAAATACACTATGTTTTCTGACTGATTTATTCTTATGTCGTTGGAATGCATTCAACCAGTATCTGAAGCCAGCAACGTAATTTAATTGAGCTTTTTGTTTGAAACAATTTGAACGATTTTATAAGGGATATTTACCTTCAAAATATATTTTTATATAAACTCAGATATATATATATATATATATATATATATTATAATCAATCCGTATTCCTGTCTGTTTGCGTTTGTTTACAATGACGTCATAGCATATATTATATGTAAATGTTATGACGTCATAGCAGATAACATCACATATGACGTCACGGCACATGACGTTATGAATGTCGTTATATAGGTAGGAAAACATATATAATGCTAACTCGATTGTAAAGAAATTAATGGTAAGAGACTTGGTGGAGAAGACTACACGAAATAACTGGCAAAATTCAACTTCAGCAAAGTTATTAAAAGAGAAATATCAGGCATAGTTGACATTCTATCATCTCTGTAATGTAAAACGAAACCATGATAATATATTAGGGAATAATTTCATGTTTTCTTATAAGCAACATTTCTTATTAATAGCAGGTCACGATATGTAATTCCCTAATTTGAGGAACGGAAAACTCAAATAAAACATTTGAACATGGCAGCAGAAAATAACAAATAATAGACATTGGCTTTTTCAAGGTCATCTTATTAATGGTGATACCTACTGTGGAATTGCTTTATTCCCCAACTGATATACGGCACAGTTTTGTTTTGTTTTTCAGAAAGATAATGTCGATTATAATTTTGTTCTGTGACATTAAAAATATTTTAATCAGAAATTTCCTAACAGAGTATAAGAGATGAACGATTTTCTGTACTTAACAAGATTCGCCTCAGATTTTTGAAGGGAAACAATTATGTAATAACTCATTAGTTCGAAGATGCTGCACTCCTATTTCTTGTTCTCTTCCGATGAAGAAGCAGTCCTTCACGACTGAGACAATTTTTTTTATTTTTGTACCTTTTTTCTCCACGTTAATAACCGACCCTGGTGTCTAGCTCTGTCCTGTGGGGAGCCATTGTAAATAGGTACTATATATCGTCAAATTATTTTAAATAACTTCAAAATCATATTACTAAAGATATTGCACATGCAGAAGTGAAACTCTCATTCGCCTTCCTATCAACACTACAAAGAAACTTCCTTTCTTTATCTTATTTTTCTAAAATCAAACGGAACTTCTATGAACAAAGTTTCTTTCCGGAACTTCTAACTGGAACACGTTTCATATAAACCACAACTTACTTGGGTTCAAGTCCAATGAACCTAAATATATGTCGAGTCGTCCCATGAATTAATCATACTTTTCTATCCTTCCATAGTGATATTACATCAGCCAATTCAAAATCTCATTAGCCCTTACCTCCAAGTTAATTTTGGCATTAGTCCATTTAATATATAAAAAAGAATAGCAAAATAGTTTATATTTTCTTCTGTTAAAATACTTTTAAAGACCCTTTCTAGCTTAAATACTTAAAATATTATACGGTTCATATTATATACAGATGTTATTTTTTGTGACTAATATTATTAAACTAACGGCATATTAAGTTCGCGGAATTGAATATTAGTAAAGAACACAAGGTGAAAAATGAAATAGGTATATGTTGATTGCTATTTCATCTCATATAGTTGACTGCGACTTGGATTAGTGTCATAAACTGGTGCTATTCACTAAACTTTCATATTACCTTTGGTGTATCTTCGTTGGAACTTTTCAAGTTCTAAATGACCGTAACATGCTCTTGCAGTATACGTATAAAATGAACTTTTATCCGCGTAGCTCATTTTTATCTAAATGCCAAATCTATGTATACTCTATATGTTTTCTTATTACAGTGGTTGAGTAAACTACGATTATTTGTGTGCGCGTTGCATTTAAGGAACATTAATAATTTATTTCACAGTTATATGTGTTTTGCTTAAAGTTCACATATTTTCTGTTGCATTTTCCTAATTTTGTGCAACTTTTCTGTGTATTTTTTGTTTATTTAAATTGTATTTCTCTTACGTATTTTGTATAGTATATTCAATGTTGAAGAATTTTTTTTAAAACCAACTTATATATACCATACAGATTTCTTAGTTCATAGTAAAAATTCAATAAGGGCTCCATGCATTTTCAATATGACGTATCCTAAGAAAATGGAAGATTATATACGGTCAAAATGTTGTTAATATAGCAATCAATCTCAGGATAGCTGGCTGAACCGAATAATGCAAATTGGTGCTGATGCAGAGAGTGATCCGCGCTATTTTTAAATGCTATTTCCAAGTTTAATTAAAGTTTTATGATTGTAAGGTTAAAGTACAAAATATGTACAAAACACTCTCCCCATGTTAAGAATAACGTTATTATTTTATAATAACGTTATTATTTCAGCACGGATCACTCTGTGCATCAGTATCTGCATATATATATATATATATATATATATATATATATATATATATATATATATAAGTGAAAGTGTCGGTCTGTCTGTCCGTGTATCTATCTGGCTGTGTACATTTCCCTACACAATATCTCTGTCAATTTTCAGTCTACAGACTCAAAATTTAATATAGAGGAGATTGAGATTTGGAAACACCTTTGTAATTCATTTTCGACCAGAAATTTGGCTGTCAAGGAGTCAAAATTCAACGATTTGACCTTTTAGAACTCTACCAAACTCCTCCGACAATTTTCGGTCAAAACACTTTAAATTTTAGATATAGGTTCCTTGGACATAGATCTAACTTAATAATTTTATTTCAGCCCAAAATAATAAATGTTAAGGACTCATAATAAGGGTCAAAGTTTTAAAAAAATTTACCTCAGCGGTCTCTACCAAATTACTCAGACAATTTCTGCTCTAAACATTTGAAATTTTATATAAAGGGTATTGAGAGATAGGGCAAGTTTTTTAATCGGTTTGGGTCGAACATTTGAGCTACCAATATATAAATGTATGTATGTTTACATATCTGCCTAAAACTTTCAACACAGGCGACGGATTTTCACAAGATCAGTATCGTTTTTTAAGCTTAACCTTTCAGACGACAAATATCGAAAAATTGGCTAATTGGCTAAAAACATTAATTTCTTCACCTTCAACTGGACACGATATTGTCGAAAGTCATCCCCTCTTTTCGATTGTCTAGCCTTAATTTAAAGCTACGTCAATTTCTGGTTGGCGCTTGTCGTAACAGCAAAGACGTCACGTTTTCCCCCATTCTTTTCCTCCTTCACGGTACGGGTTCGAGCCTGCCTTCCTACTACCACTTTTTTTCTTTTTGCTCAACACACACCTCCAAAAACTCGGGCAATTCCGGGCACCCATGCTAGTATATATATATATATATATATATATATATATATATATATATATATATATATATATATATATAGTCTGTTTATTATACAAACATTATTGATTACATATATGCATTCAAGTTTCGGTGGACTCCCTATTTAAAGAAACAAACCTCCTCAGACGAAAGAAGTCCCCATGATAGAATTCTCCGTGCGAGAGTGTTAATTTTAGTCCATGAATAACGGCTCCATATTTAAAAATAAAAACAATTATCAGCAGGAGTGTCGCGTTTGCCGCACAACATTAAAATAATGAATGAATGACAATTCTTTTTTACTTTACCTGCACTTGAAGCGTTGGGTGTTAGATGAAAATTGAAAATAATTACGTATATACGTTTCGAAGACTAAACCAAGCTCTAGTCCATCACCTTACAGATGCTAAACTTCTGACTGGCCAACAATATGGATTTAGGCAAGCTCGTTCCAGAGCAGAAATCCTAACTGTAATCTCAGAACGTATATACCAGTCACTGGACAAAGCGAGGGAGGGTAGAGCGATAGCTCTAGATATATCTAAGGCTTTTGACAGGGTATGGCATGAGGGTCTTCTCAAGAAAATCAGATCATACGGCATCACTGGAAGAATACATAACATAATTAGATCCTTCTTGGATAAGAGAAAAATCCAGGTTGTCTTTGACAGTTGTACATCTAAACAATATGATATAAATGCAGGAGTGCCTCAGGGGTCTATCCTTGGACCTCTGCTATTCTTAATATTCATAAATGACCTCCTTGACAAAATTGTTTGTGAGATGGGTATGTATGCAGACGCCACCATGCTCTATAACAGACACGACAGGAAAACAAATGAACACATATCTAAAGAAATAGCAAAAACACTAAAGGATGACCTCCGATCCGTAGTGGAATGGGGACAAAAATGGATGGTCACTTTGAATGCTGCCAAGACTAAACTTGTTTCCTTCAATAATAACAAGAACCCTTCCCTACCGCCAATAGCAATGGCCAATGACTCTTTATCTGAAAGTACATCTTTTAAACTCCTTGGCCTAACGTTCACAGGAAAAATGAGTTGGAACAATTACATTGAGAACATTTTCAGGGTCGCTGCGAAGAAGGTGGGTTCTCTCTCCCGTGCTAGAAAGCTACTAACGCCTGAAAGTATCCTATACTTCTATAAGGCCACTATTCGTCCATGTATAGAGTATTGTTGTCATATTTGGGCTGGTGCATCTGCTACTAGTCTCTCACTCCTAGACAAGGTTCAAAAGAGAGTCGCCAATCTGATAGGTCCTGAACTGTCATCTAAACTTCAGCCTCTGTCCCATCGACGAAATGTTACATCCCTCTGCCTGTTCTACAAGTACTTTAACCAAGAATGCTCTGACGAACTGCAAGCGCTTGTGCCCCCTCGACGTAAATACCGCCAACAAACCCGACAAGCAGCTAAATTCTACCCCTTCACAGTAGAGATCCCTAGATGCAAGAGAGCCTTCTACTCCAGTAGTTTCTTCCCCAGAACAGCTAGACTTTGGAATTCCCTTCCTGACATGCAGAAGTTCAAGTGTAACGTGAACCGACATGTTGCTGCCCAACTTCCTACACAGTACCCCTGATGCTTATGTCCCTGATAGTAGCGCCCTACAATAAAGTGGCAATGCGCCTTGTTTGGGGTGAAAATGCAATAAAAAAAATAAAAAATAAAAATTATTTTATTTTTATGGTCATTTTTATGCTGATGAGTTTTTTGTTTTTTGTTTTTTTTTTATGACTGTATTTATTTTTTATTTTCAAATATTGAGTCGTTATCAAGACCCACGGACTAACAATACTAATCTCGTACGCAGAATTGCACCATCCGGTCAAGAAAAAGAGAAAAAAAAATGACTCTGTATTGATAGGATGTGTAGCATCGAAATATATCTGATAAAAGCAAATTAATTTGTTTATATATATATATATATATATATATATATATATATATATATATATAGTTTTTGTTTTTTGTAGACAACATACACATTAGGTAAGTTGAACCGGTTCCTCCGAAGGAGGAAGTATCGAGGGAATATTAAATTCACAGGCACTGAGAAAACTAAACTTTACTTGATTTCGGTGAACTAAGGCGAACCGGTGTGTTAAAGTAATTATGCCATATATATATATATATATATATATATATATATATATATATATATATATATATATATATATATATATATATATATATATATGGGGGTGCATCTGTGTGTGTATATACATATGGCTTTTTTCTTTTGTTTTTGATATCCGTGACATTTTAATAAATGAAAAACACATTTTAATTACAAGAATTTAACTCGTTCTACTGAGAACCGATGCGTTTTTCTAATGGAAAATATAATGTCGTTGTTGTCTTTGTTTCATGTGTTCTGTTTTGTTTTTTGTTTGCTTTGTTTTGTTATCCGTGGCAATTTTTTAAAATAAAAATAAAAATACGTTTTATTTACAAGAATTTTAATTTCCAATTCATATATGTGTGTGTTTGAACTGTTTGATAAAGGTTACTTCATTTTTAAAAATTCTTTTCGAGAGTAGAGTTATTAGAAAGCCTACGTTAAATAAAATTAGCGATATATGTGTTTTTCGGTTGAAAGAAAACGGATAAGTAGGGAGAGGTAATCAAGAGCTTTCCTGGGTTGTTATTTGACGTGAATAGATCTATAAAATGTAGGAGTTATCGTATGTTTATGTGTAATTTATTTGCCACAAGTGTATTTTATGCTACTGTGTGTGTTTGGGTGTGTCTTTCCGTTACAATAATGAAAAACGTGCTAAACGAAACCGTTGTTGTGTTCAAGAAAAGAGAGAAAGCGAATAGCAAGTAAGAAAGCTCTGCCGTTTTGGTTGAATTCGAAAACAGATTCTTGACTCTATTTCTATAATGAGGCGTTTGCTTGAATTGTTTTATTGAAAACTAATTTCAGGCGTTTTCTTTCTATAAAGAAGACTCTTGAATTTGGTTTTACAATACTAACATTGGTGATATTAAGATTTCCATCATTTCTGACAGAAGATATACACTTGCATGTTTATGCGTGGTCGTGTGTTTTAATTTAACTATATATGCATATATAAATTTTCTCAATTATAATGTGATCCATGCATTTGAACTTTGCGAGATAAAATCGAGAAAATAAGCTGTCAAATATTGCTTTCATCGAGACCTTAAAGAAATCGACGGATCATGTGACAAAAGCAAAGAAAAAAAGAATCAATAAATAAATAAATGCTCGGAATTGCAATAACCAAAGAAAATATCATAGAATTCTAGTTTGAATTCCGGAACTTTGAATCAGAGCAGAAAAGTGACTTACAAATACGATGGTTTTCTTGATCAGCAATTATAATTGGACACGATATAGAACCTTTTCAGATCGACATTTCGAACATATAATACATAGATCACGACGGGAATTTATGACTTTTTCGATGACACTTTTTCTGGTATTTTTTATATTAGAAAATGACACCGGACATTATCAATCGGCATTCCGTTAAGCCAATTTTCTTTTCCTTGAGATTATTTTTATTACCAGCAAGCCGCCCGGCATTGTCCGGTCGTAAAATACGCTTAAATATGATATTTTGATTAATGCAGATTTCGTATTTATTATTATTTTATATCAGACCCAATATATAGTAATGATTTAAAAAGTTTAAAAAAAAATAACTCGTGTGCCACCACCAAGAATCAAAACCAAAACGTTTAGCTTACGATTTACTTTTTCCTTTGACGTTAATGCCTGCGCTGTGAAGACATGTTCGCTGCAAGGCTAAAAATGAAAACATGAACCAATAGCTACTACTTTACACATGCATATTCGTAATTCCGTCTTTCGACCTTCACCTGACAAATTCCATTTTTTTTTTCATTTTCAGACTTTTGCATCGATTTTGTCCGGCTAAAACCCAAATATAAAGTTTCGCATGGGTTCAAATACCTGAAATATTAAGTTTCATGTCTGTAGACCAAAATCTGACAGAGCAGTTTGGTTGGAAAATTTTTTAAACAAATATATATACGCATAAATAAATATATATAGAAAGAGGTTTGTGTTTACTATACTATAACCTTTTTACGCAAATATTACGCAAGTATAAATCATGTAGAATATCTGCGTGAATATAATTACACGTAATAGTTACCTAAAGATTATCATACCATAAATAAACCGAAAAACTAATTAGGGATTAACTAAAATGAATGTTTAAAAGAATATGCAAATTAGCTAGATCTTTTGTAGATGAATGCAATTCCGCGAGCTATATATATAACAAAGTTGTATTTTCTTTTTAAATAAATAGAAAAAAGTGTTCTTACTATGATTATCAATACACAAAAGAAATAAATGAATAAATTTATTATTATTATTATTATTATTATTATTATTATTATTATTTACTAATGTCACACAGATCATCATCAAAGATTTCTCTTTGAAAACAACTTGTGGCGTTCTCTGGAGACTGAGTTACAAGTCTCCCCAGATTTCCAGTACGCTCCACCTCTTTCGATTACCTTTGCAGATGAACTTGCGTTATTGCAACAGTCACTTACTATTGATTTCTTGTTCGTAGCGATCATTAATCTTTACTTTCCTAAGTTTCAGGTTTTTTAACTTATCCAGCGGAGGTCTGGCTTGTGCTTTCTTTCCTCGCTTTCCCCATCCGCCTTAACTATCCCCACTTAGTTGATGTGGTGCCAGTTTATGGTGACACACAAACACACTAGAAAAGACGTGCAGGGGGTCAACTTACAGTTTTCATGATTTCATGTGATGTTCCTTTGTGTTTACATCTGCAACAGTTTCTATATGTCCGACTTGTGCCTGTAACATGTGTATTAGTTTCCGTATCCATACTTTTTTTGTTATTTTAGTCGTTTATATTATTGTTATATGTTATATCTCGGGCGAGGTGTTAATCAAAACATAAGAATAAGCGAAGTAAAAATTTTAAAACTTAAAAAAATCGAAAAAAAACACAAAAAACTAACGTAAGGCAAACGAACGATGTTGAAAAAAGAAAACGCGAAAAAGAAAACAGAAAAACGAACGTTAAAAATCCTTTAAAAAATCTGAAAATAAAAACAAAAAAAAACACGTGAAAAATGGCTTCAATAACCCCGGGGGTACCCGGCGTTGCCCGGGTGTTTTTTGGTGTGTGCGGTCGGACGGGGTGGGGGGATTAATGAAAACCTAAGATTAAGCGAAGTAAAAAAACAGAAAAACGAACGTTAAAACATGTGAAAAACACGTGAAAATGGCTTAAATAACCCTGCTTCAATATTAAAATTTTAAAAATCGAAAAAAAGGCATCTCATACCACGATTCGAAACCAAAATGTTTGAATAATTAGGTTGCGCTCTAATTAACTGAGCTAAGACGACGTCGCCGAAATTGTGTTGCTTTTTCAAATATTTAAAGTAAATCAGGTTCGTATGACGCATGCATAGAACCGAACTCACACATGATGATCGCAACGTCTTGTCAGACGAGTGCCACTCCCTCAGACATTTAAAATCCATAAGCCCAAATGCCTGAGGGAGTATCTATACACAGATGCTGTTACAGAGTCTAAGCTTTGTACGACAGCTAAGTCTCTCTCTCGGTTCAAAATGTTGAGATCCAGCAACAAGCAAGAGCAAGATAGCCAGCAACAAATTAAACTGCAGACCAGCTTAATGCGGGTACTGGTCTCCCGCTTTATGGTTTTTTAAATCAGAAATTTGCTTCTCCTAGAAAGGTTGCCTTCACCACGGCTTACGGGAGCCCTCTCCACCTCAATACACATATACACACACACACAAATATACACGGTGCTGGTTGGCCGTTGACCCAGAAAAAGAGTTCATTCGCCCTTTGTGTCAGGTCATGTCATATGCTACTGGTACCATGTAACCCAGTACTACCTGCCTCATGGTCGGGTCACCGGCGACTAAACTGGTTCCCCCACCAGACTTGTTTGGTGAGGAGGGTGGCTAGTCTCCCTGGAGGATTAAAAACAAGAACTCACACATACAAACATATATACACACACAGAGATTTTCGTTTTTATGTATATTACTAGGGTGGGGGTACCCGGCGTTGCCCGGGTGTTTCGAGGTGTGTGTGCTCGGGCGGGGGGGGGATCAAAACATAATATAAGCGAAGTAAATATTTAAAAAACACACAAAAAAACTAACGTAAGGCAAACGAACGATGTTAAATTTAAAAATCGGAAAAACAAAAAAAAACGCGAAACAGAAAAACGAACATTAAAAATTCGTTAAAAACCTGAAAAATAACACCCCTAAAAAAAACACGTGAAAAAATGGCTTAAATGAACCTGCTTCAATATCAAAATTTAAAAAATCGAAAAATAAAAGACATCTCCCACCACGATTCGAACCCAAAACCTTTAGATAATGAGGCCGCGCTCTTAGCAACAGAGCTAAGACGACGTCCACGAAATTAGGTCGTTTTTTCAATCTTTAAACTAAATCAGGTTCCGACGTCATTTGCGCATGCGTAGAACCGAACTCGTCATGAGAGGGCAGTTTTTGATGACCCCCCCCCCTGTAGAAAACTGCTGATTTCAGGGTGTAGAAATTAACGTTTATGGCCAATTTTTCGATATTTGTCGGGCAAAGGTTGGAAGTTTAAAATGATACCGATCTGGTGAAAATCCGTGACTCGTGTCAAAAGTGTTTGCGAGGCATACAAACACACATACAAACATACATACATACATTTTCGCTTTTATATATATATACTAGCGGGGGTACCCGGCGTTGCCCGGATGTTTGGAGATGTGTGTGGTGTTAAATAAAAAAGAAACCGGGGGTAGGATCAAACCCGAAGCCCTAAAGTGAGGTTTGAAAATAAAATCGGCCAGCCAGAATGAGTTACTGAAAGATGTTTGAATTTATTTAAGTAAGAACCAAATTGATAGGTGCGCGCACGGAAGTCGTCGAGCGTTACGACGACGACGACGACGACAACGACGGTCAATGACCAGGTTTTTTTGTTATAAGCGAAGTAAAAAAAGAAAACAACGTTAAAACTTAAGCGGGGGGGGGTAATCAAAACATCGAAAAAAACACAAAATATAACGTCAGGCAAACGAACGATATTAAATGTAAAAATCGAAAAAACAAAAAAAAAAATAGAAAAACGAACACGTGAAAAATGGCTTAAATAAGCCTGTTTCGATATTAAAATTTGAAAAATCGGTGGGTGTGTGGTCGGGGGTGGATAAGCGAAGTAAAAAAAAAACAGAAAAACGAACGTTACGTGAAAAATAGCTTAAATAACACTGGTTCAATATTAAAATTTAAATAATCGAAAAAAAAAGACATCTCACACCACGATTCGAACCCAAAACGTTTAGATAATGAGGCTGCGCTTAGATACCGAACCAACGAGCTAACCAACTGAGCTAACGCGACGTACATGAAATTTAGTCAGTTTTTCAACTATTTAAAGTAAATCAGGATATGATGTAGAACCGGTCGTCGTCACGAGAGGACCATTTTTGTTGACACCCCTGTCGAAAACTGTCGATTTTGGGGTGAAAAAATGAACGTTTTTGGCCAATCTTTCGATATTTTTGAGCGAAGTATGGAGCTTCGATATGATACTGCGTTTGTGAATTGTCGTCGTGTCTGTGGAAACTTTTTAGCGGACACACATACATACATACAAACAAACATACATACACATATTTTCGCTTTTATATTTATAGATAGACTAGCGGGGTGTACACGGCGTTGCCCGGGTGTTTCGAGGTGTGTGTCCTCGGGCGATGGGGGGTAATCAAAATATAAGAATAAGCGAAGTAAATATTTTTAAATATTAAATAAAAATTAAAAAAATCGAAAAAACAAAAAATAACTAACGTAAGGCAAACGAACAATGTTAAATGTAAAAATCGAAAAAAACAAAAAAGAAAACAGAGAAACAAACGTTAAAACTCCTTTAAAAAATCTGAAAATAACCCCCCCCAAAAAGAAAACACGCGAAAATGGCTTAAATAACCCTGTTTCAATATTAAAATTCAAAAAATGGAAAAAGCGGGGGTTACACTGCGTTGCCCGGGTGTTTTTGGGTGTGTGTGGTCGGACGGGGTGGGGGTGTTAATGAAAACCTAAGAATAAGGGATTTAAAAAAAAACAGAAAAAAAAACCGTTAAAAAATCTGAAAAACACGTGAAAATGGCTAAAATAACCCTGCTTCAATATTAAAATTTAAAAAATCGAAAAAAAAAAGAAGACATCTCACACCACGATTCGAACCCAAAATATATATATATGATAATTTGTGTATGTCTATTTGTTTTATTTCTATTTATTTTCTATTATTATTGTTAATTTTAAAATTATTTTGTATCGCTATTCTAAAGTAAAGTTTATCCAGTGTACATAGTTGTTCGTTATTTCTCTCCTATAGTTTGATAGATGTTGGGGTTCTTTAAAGTATAGGATAGCCAATTCTTCATGAAGGCATAGTCTACATGGATCGTCTAGGTCCTACATGTGTTTGCTTTTGTTACTATTTTCAATTCGTCCGCTTTCTTTGAGTTCCAAATATTGGTTTGCTAACTCATTTATGCTTCTGATATATATATATATATATATATATATATATATATATATATATATATATATATATATATATATATATATATTAGTACTCTCTGTTAAGTTAGATCGTTTGCCATTAGCAAAGACGCTTGCTATTCATAAAGGTGGGATAAAATGAAATTAACAAAGGCACTATCCAGGTCCATTCATTTTCACTAATACAAGATGTCGTTTCCTATGTTTAGCATATTAAAAGAGTCAGTGACATTTCGCTAAGAATTAATCAATCTACGCCGTATAGAGTTAACCTTATCTGTTCTGCTATGTCTGCTGCATTGACATAACAACTTCGCATGTGAACTAATTGACGGAGCTGAAATGTTAAACAGATGATAGAAACAAATGTTTGCTAAGTGGGCAAAATAACAGGGATGATTTATGAGATGCTATTTTCGATCTCCTGTGTCCAGAGCAGCGTTTTCCGTCGAGGAGAGCCTTTCTGGAAATGGAAACAATGTAGCTGGTTGCAATATTAACGATATTTCTTATAATGTCATTTATATATAAATGCACTTGATGAAAACCTAGAAGTGTCATAACATTTCCCATACTTGTCATGAATTGCAACACAAAGAAAAATGATTGATACATTTCAAACTTATAAATGATAACATCAACAGACTACGAAAAACCCAAGCACAAGTCCATCTGATCTCAATTATCCTCGGTTTAATAATCCATTATGTTTTCTTTTGAAAAATCACATATTTCATGTATGTGAAGCTTTCTGTCTTTTTCTCTCTTTCATATATATATATGTATGTATATATGTGTGCGTGTGTATATATATATATGTGTGTGTGTGTGTGTGTGTGTGTGTGTGTGTGTGTGTGTGTGTGTGTGTGTGTGTTGTGAGAATATTATGTTTTTCTACACAAATAGAGTCACTGCATATTAGTATATATTACAAGTTATAGTTATTAATATGCGGCGACCGGATTAATGTAATTAGAATAAATATGCCCACAAGCTTAATTTGTAGAGAATTTACATCTATAAATTTATAATGTTTGTAAGGTTGTTAATTTATAGGTGTTTATCCGGTGAAGCTAAGGCGCTTATAAGATCGTACATATTAGCAAGCAGAGCTATATTTTAATATAAAGTTTAATATATACAAATACATACATTCCAGATTAGACATAAAAGTTCGATAGGAAACACCTTAAGGGTTACATCGACCGAAACGTTGCATTAAACTTGTAGAAAAGAAGGTTGTTGATGCCTTCGATACAAAGATTACGGCATAATCGCGTTGACACACAATTTGACACACAATTTGTCAGCAGATCACCGAAGTTAAACAACGGCGAGCCTAGTTAGTACCAGATGGAGACTTATTGGCCTGTACTGAGAGGGGGATAAGCGATAACCTGAATTTTTGATGCCAGATGCAAGGCATACTGATGAGATTTTCCAGGGTGATGGGAAGCAATTCTCCCTAAGACAACGTTTAAATAGTTTTGTAAGTATGGGCGCTAGTTCTGGATGAAGTTTTTTTATTACTATAATTGGAATACCGTCAGGGTCGGTTGCTTTACCGGAATCAAGGTTTTTGATTAGCTTGGCAACATCACGTACAGATATTTGCATATTACATAGCGTTTTTTTTCTGATACAGGAGGAGATATTGGGGGTTGGCGGCCTTGGTCACAAAGGGTAGAATTAGCTGCAAAGTTCTTGGCAAAGAGTTTGGCTTTGTCTGATGCTGACGAAATTACCTCAGGTCCATTGATGATAGTTTGGATAGAACACACGCTTCTGTTCAGGATTCTATTTGCTATTTGCCAAAACCGATGGGAACCGAGCCGCTGCTTTGGACTTGACGAACTGAGCATACAACTCTCTTGCGTTCTTTATTACTTTCTTACAATGGTTTCTGGCAGTCCTGAAAGCGACTTTAGTTACCATACATCTATTACGTTGGAAGCAGTGGAAAAAGTGATTACTGTGCGCAATAGCAGCAATACATTCTGGAGAGAAGCATGGCTGGCTGGTAGGATTTTGCTGAAACATTTTCAAGGGTATGAAACGGTCTATACCTACAATTAACCATTCCGTCAGGTCTGATACTATGAAGAACACATCATTTTTAAACATGGAACGCAGAGGTAGATCAATATAAATGCACGGAAGGTATCCCAGTCAGCAATAGTGTATCGATATACTGTACGATGGAGAGGTACGTCTGAGGATTTATTACATTTCATTTTTATCTTAATTGATACAACAGAGTGGTCGGAAGATCCAAGAGGAGACAGAACGGAAACTGAACATAGTTCAGGGCAAGTTGTGAGAAAAAGGTCTAGAAGACTCGCATACTGGCCGTCATCGTCGGGCACACGGGTGGGTTCGTGGACAATCTGAGTAAGGTCCTAAGCAATGTAGAAATCATGACAAAACCTCCCCTCATCATCGGTCTTGTTTGAGTCGGGTAACCATTCCACATTGTGAACATTGAATCTCCACATACGTGACTGTTAGCTGAAGGATAAGCAGATAGGACTTGGTCAATTTTCTCAGATATGCTTTTAAAGATAGTAACTCCGCTGTTGCGGGGGTGATAGAGAGTAAATATAAATGCAGTAGTGTAAGCTAGTGCAACCCGGAAGCACATATAGGGTAAGTTAGGATCTTCTCTGGAGATGTCCTTACCACATGGAAAGTCATCTTTAATATAGACACATATTCCATGCCCATGGCAATCTTGAGGGTCAGATTTGGAAGTTAAGTTAAAGTATCCTTTAATTACGAACTCATCTAGGGAAATAGTCTGTCCGTTGCCAGTTTCGCTTAAAAATAAAAATAAAAAAATAAATCGTATCATTTGTATTTATCCATAGGTTAAGATTGTATGTAGATTTAATATGGTTGTTAATTCTGTCACAAATATTTTTGATGATCCTACCTATTTCGAGTCTAGTTTGATTAATAAGTCTGGTTGTAGATTTGTTAATAAAGTTTGTGATCTTTTAAGAGTATACTTCTTTATTACTTATTTTACTTACACTATTGCTAATTTCCAGTTTATCTGTTATTGCCTTACTGTCTTCATTTATTTTTCTAATTATGTCTGATTTTTACTTTTTAAAAGTTTTAGTAATGTTTTTCTTAATAAGTTTATGGTATTCTAGTTTGGTAAGTTTGTAAAAGTTCTGTGTTTTGTCTGCCTTTATGAAGAGGTAATTAGAATCGTTTATGTTACCAATGGTAGAATCCATCCGTTTTTGAGATTGGTTTTTCTTTTTGTGGAAAGTTAGTTTTGTAATAATATTCATGAGGTCGTTTTCAAAATTATCCTGTTGCTCTACGTGTGGTGCTGTATCGCAGTTTTACCAAAATAATCCCTGTTTTTTTCATTCGGGATTTATTCAGGAAGAAATGCCCTTTCAATTTCATGCGTCTAAGAAGTTCTTCAGTCTTCCTCATTAAGATAAGTAAATAATTCCTGTTGCTGGTAGTTGTGATATTCTGTAGGGATGTTCGAAAATTAATTATTTCTATGTTTACCGCACATAATGGATTTTAATCGCAAATGTTAAGTTAAATATAATTCATTTTAATTTTCATTTCAATATTCTAATATTATTTGCTTACATATATACTTATATCTGCATTATAATATCTCTGTACGCATGATTATTTCTGTAGTTGTCCGTCTGTGTATATTTATAATGTGCATGTGCATATATGTGGGTGTATACGTAGATGCATGTGTTAATATATATATATATATATATATATATATATATATATATATATATATATATATATATATATATATATATATAAATCAAACGTTTCGTTTGTTCAAAGTCGAAAAACTAGAAGTTTTTCTCGGAGTTGTTTTTATATAAGAAAATATGATTGCTTTTTCTTTATTAAAACCGTGATAGTCATTAGCGTTGTGCATTAAATAACAATTTATTTTTTTTTTAAAGTTCATTTTAACTTTTGGTTCACCTCCACAATTTTTAACATAAGTAGGTAGCAGTTGTTTATTCTAAAAGCCGTTTTTAACATGAGGAGAACGGGGGTATTTATTGCAAAGGCCGTTTTTTTACGTGGGGAGTGTCACCGATGACGAATAACATTCAAAACAAAGAAATAAAGCATAATTAATCCCCACCTGATCAAACTTATTCTAACAAACTCGAAAGTACACTTTTTTCGGAGTTGTTTTATATTAAAAAAAATATGATTGATTTTTCTTTATTAAAACCGTGGTGCTTTATTATTTATTTATTTATTAAAACCGTGGTGCTTTATTATTTATTTATTTATTAAAATATTGGTGCTTTATTATTTATTTATTTATTTATTAAAACATTGGTGCTTTTTTATTTATTTATTTATTAAAACATTGGTGCTTTATTATTTATTTATTAAAACATTGGTGCTTTATTATTTATTTATTTATTTATTAAAACATTGGTGCTTTATTATTTATTTATTTATTTATTAAAACCGTGGTGCTTTATTATTTATTTATTAAAACATCGGGGCTTTATTTTTATTTATTTATTAAAACCGCGGTGCTTTATTATTTATTTATTTATTAAAATATTGGTGCTTTATTATTTATTTATTTATTAAAACATTGGTGCTTTATTATTTATTTATTTATTAAAACCGTGGTGCTTTATTATTTATTTATTTATTAAAATATTGGTGCTTTATTATTTATTTATTTATTTATTTATTAAAACATTGGTGCTTTATTATTTATTTATTTATTTATTAAAACCGTGGTGATTTATTATTTATTTATTTATTAAAACATTGGTGCTTTATTATTTATTTATTTATTTATTTATTAAAACATTGGTGCTTTATTATTTATTTATTTATTAAAATATTGGTTCTTTATTATTTATTTATTTATTTATTAAAACCGTGGTGCTTTATTATTTATTTATTTATTAAAACATTGGTGCTTTATTATATATTTATTTATTAAAACATTGGTGCTTTATTATTTATTTATTTATTAAAACCGTGGTTCTTTATTATTTATTTATTTATTAAAATATTGGTGCGTTATTATTTATTTATTTATTAAAACATTGGTGTTTTATTATTTATTTATTTATTTTTTAAAATATTGGTTCTTTATTATTTATTTATTTATTAAAACATTGGTGCTTTATTATTTATTTATTTATTAAAACATTGGTGCTTTATTATTTATTTATTTATTTATTTATTAAAACCGTGGTGCTTTATTATTTATTTATTTATTAAAACCGTGGTGCTTTATTATTTATTTATTTATTAAAACATTGGTGCTTTATTATTTATTTATTTATTAAAACATTGGTGCTTTATTATTTATTTATTTATTAAAACATTGGTGCTTTATTATTTATTTATTAAAACATCGGTGCTTTATTATTTATTTATTTATTTATTTATTAAAACCGTGGTGCTTTATTATTCATTTATTTATTAAAACATTGGTGCTATATTATTTATTTATTCATTAAAACATTGGTGCTTTATTATTTATTTATTTATTAAAATATTGGTGCTTTATTATTTATTTATTCATTTATTTATTAAAACATTGGTGCTTTATTATTTATTTTATTATTAAAACCGTGGTGCTTTATTATTCATTTATTTATTAAAACATTGGTGCTTTATTATTTATTTATTAAAACCGTAGTGCTTTATTATTTATTTATTTATTAAAACATTGGATCTTTATTATTCATTTATTTATTAAAACATTGGTGCTCAAAAGTTGTGCTTTAAACCAACAACTTATTTTAAACAAAAAAAGTTACTTTTTACTTTTGGTCCACTTCCATAATTTTTAACATGGGTAGGTAGCGGTTATTTATTCTTAAAGCCGTACTTAACATGGGAGGACGGGGGGTATTTATTCCAAAAGCCGTTTTTTACATGGAGAGGTTAGGGGTGTTTATTCTGAAATCCATTCTTAACATGGGAAGATGAGGGTGTTTATTCTTAATGCCGTTCTTACCATGGGGAGATTGTCGGTTTTTATTCCAAAAGCCGTTCTTATTATTTATTCACGGTCACATATATTCGGTGGGTTCTTACACTGTTTTGTATAGTTTTTTAGTTTTTTACTTTTACCAAACTTAACATTTTCACGACTCCACGACCATTTCTCTGTTTCAAATACATCGATAAACACTGTATGCTTTTCCGAGCTGATTAAACCTTTTACATTAAGTAAAAATACTTACAAATTATCCACTTATGTAGAAACGTAACTTACCTTACCTTTACTTTCATTTATTTGTTTTTGGACAACTTTTCGAATCTATGTATAGTACCCCCCCCCCAAATATTATTCGAATTTTTTTATTACAAAAACCACAAAGAAAAACACTCGATTAACCCGTTTCAACATGTTAGCAACGTTCGGCTTAATCCAATGACTACTGGTCGAATCCAAGCCATGATTGATGGAAACTCCTAAGAATCCAGTTCAGATTCCGCAAGGGTACCGTTTTTTTTTTTTTCATTTTCGTATTTTTTTTAAACACTTTTGGAATGGATTGCTGTACTAAGAATATAAGAAACATGCATTTTTTTTCTTTTTTTTTAGATTTTTTTCTAAGTCGTCTGTTTCTTTGACTGAAACAGATGGCTATTTTTAGCAACCATATGTAACTGTTTACCCTCAAGTATAAATAAATATGTTGCTCTTTTTATTGAGCACTATCTAACAACCTCGTTGTCTTCATTAGTCTCGACTTTTGAACACCTCAATCCTGAATATATATATATATATATATGCATATATATATATATATAAGAACAATTAACCAAGTTTGAGGGAGAATTAAATGGGGATATAACAAACATGCGTATGACATGTATCAATCTTAAAGTGGATTAGGGTTGAGGGAAATATTCTAGTATGTGGAGAAAGTGTTTGTAAGTAATATGTGTGATCAAATGGAATGATTTTCGTGAACATTTTATTGACAAAGTATTGACAAAGATGGTGTAGTTTTGGATTTAGTAAATATTATCATTTTGTGGATAGGTGTATTATTGTAGGATATTAATGTAGTTAGTGTAAGAATCGTGTCTAATAAGGATTTACAAGGGGTAGTCAGCAAGTGAAAAAGGAGGTGTGATTTGTAATGTCTACAATTTATTGATGTTTCCTGTTTTTTATTCAAGAGTTTTTTTCTATCTTTAAATTTCGTGATAAAGAGTGCTTCATTTAAGCAAGGAAAATAAGGTGAATTAAGTGATTGGCAAGTATTGGTTTTAAAGATTCCCCAGCTAACAATTGGTGATAAGTTTTTCTTGTTACTTCATTGTAATATACAGTCAATGATGTTTTATTACTATAATTAGGACGTGGGAAGGAACTTTTATGGCCTTTTTACCTTTGTTTAAAAGTATTGCTAGTTCGACATATGTAGAATTTGTTAATGGTAGCATCCTCTTTTTGCTCTAATGCTAGCTAGATATATCACAGAGATGTTAAGGCAGTTTTATTTGACGGGAAATTTATTCATACAACTACCTGATTTTATCATTTTATTCCTCTGATTATATTCTGTGTTATGATTTAAAATATTATTATGTTTTTTTTTCAACTATAGCTTAATTTAATAGTATTTTTATTAACTATTTTGTGAAGGATGCTGTTGGAGGGGAAGTATAGCTTAATGAGATTTATGAATTTTTTCCCCAAGGTTGGTTTAGACCATTAGATTAAAGGGTTCATGTAAACCAAATGATTTTGCTTTTACGAGTTTTTCTTAGCATAGAAGTTTTAATAACTATATACATGTTGTTTTCCATTATTATTTTAACAAAGGAGCAAATAAATGCATAAACAAATAAATAAATATAAAATTTACGAATGTAATGGTTCATATGACTGTAGGTGGAGTAGGTTGGCAGGAGCCGTAGGACGGTAGCAACCAGCAAGAAAATTCCCCCCTTCTTTTTCTTTCCTTCTCTTCTCCTCCAACTTCTCCTCCTTTCTTTCCGCATTCTCTTTTTCTCTTCTCTTTTTCTCTCCTCTTCTTCCTTACGTCTCTTCCTTTTTCCTCCCTCTCTCTTGACAGATGAATATTAGTTTGATAGGGTGTAACGAGAATGGGCAGAAAAAGTACACATTGCTCCTTATGTAAAAACAATATATGTGTGTGTGTGTGTGTGTGTGTGTGTGTGTGTGTGTGTGTGTGTGTGTGTGTGTGAGTATGTGTGAGAATGTGTGTGAGAACACTTCTCAACCTATATACTCATACTATACACTTTATTTTGAAATTTTAATCGACGTTTCTATCATTGAAATCCTAATTCTGGCTGTCATATCGCGTTCGCCAACTTCCGGCATTTCAAAATAACATGGCAAACGGACGAACACGTGGACTCTTCATTTACGGTTTTTTTGCTTCAACTTAACGTGATGGCGAGCAAAAAAAAAGAAGAAAAATGTATAAAATGCTGAGGATAAAGTATAGTTCCGAAATATAAATTTGAAACAAATAAATATTGCGTTTTAACATGGCTTTCAAACGTATCTAATATGTATCTGACTTTACAATTCAATCAACTCTTCTATCATGGAAATCACAATCCTGGTATATATATATATACATATATATATATATATATATGTATATATATATATATATATATATATATATATATATATATATATATACATGTATATATATATATATATATATATATATATATATATATATATAAGTAAATTTTTGGTACAACAGAATGGAAGGATAAATTTTAGAGGAAACATCATTTAATTTAAATACCAAAAAACAAGAAATGGGCAAATGAAAATAAATTTTTTTTTTTTTCCTTAAGGCCTTATCGTCTGACCCTCTAAGAGGAGACGTCAGAATGATAGATTAAAAACTAAGAAAAACGAATGAGGGAAGTGGGGAATTTTGGTTGCAGTTGGAAGAACAGTGAGAGAAAAAAAAAAAAAAAAAAAAAAAAAAATTAAAATTCTCACTGTTCAGGTGGTTTTAAATCAATGAATATCTCCAACTGATGTCTAAGAATCTTTTGTCTACACAGGCTAGGTCGAGAGTTGTTAATAACTAACGCCTCAATGATATTGAGGTGATAGTTCGACCTAGCACTGTATAAAACAGAAAACCACCCATCGGAATATTGATCGGCACACCTATTTATACTCAACAAGTGATCGCCAATGGCAGACTCATGAGCCTGGGAGTGCCCGGATGCTCTCAAAACCTGGTGTAGTCGAATATCCCGAGGGATATGTTGGGATATTCTCATTTCTAATCTTTGGGACGTTTTGCCAACGTAGTCAGCTCCACACTGACAGACGAATTTATAAACAACAGAGTTCTTTTGAATGGTTGGCAAAACATCTTTACGAAAAGAAGAGAAAAAGGTTCGAGTTGTGTAAACTACTCGAAGCATAGTAGCTGGAAAACACCGTTGAGTAACAGAGTGCTAGGTCGAACCATATCCCAAACTTCTTAGTAATTAAATTTTTTAAATATTTATCATAAGAAGAAGTACATTTAATACGGGTAAATTTATCACCGATGGATAAAAACCTAGAAAAACGGAGTTTATCAAAGAAAGATAATTCTTTCCAAACCATGGCCCAAAGAAAAAGGTGTTTACTACGTAACGAATTATATGTATCAGAATTAAACAGGATTTCATCTTGTAGAAAAACACGTTGAACTGCCAATGTATTTCTACATTTAATTTTCGAAATACGATGGCAGATATAGCCGGGAGCAACATGATTAAGGCGGCAAGATTTTAGAAATTCCATCCTACACTTCAAAACGATTAACTTATTTTTAATACGTATAACCTTGTTTAACGTTTTGATAAATTGTGAGTTGTACCGACCTCGAAAATATGTAAGTAAATTTTTGGTACAACAGAATGGAAGGATAAATTTTAGAGGAAACATCATTTAATTTAAATACCAAAAAACAAGAAATGGGCAAATGAAAATAAAATTTTTTTTTTCCTTAAGGCCTTATCGTCTGACCCTCTAAGAGGAGACGTCAGAATGATAGATTAAAAACTAAGAAAAACGAATGAGGGAAGTGGGGAATTTTGGTTGCAGTTGGAAGAACAGTGAGAGAAAAAAAAAAAAAAAAAAAAAAAAAAATTAAAATTCTCACTGTTCAGGTGGTTTTAAATCAATGAATATCTCCAACTGATGTCTAAGAATCTTTTGTCTACACAGGCTAGGTCGAGAGTTGTTAATAACTAACGCCTCAATGATATTGAGGTGATAGTTCGACCTAGCACTGTATAAAACAGAAAACCACCCATCGGAATATTGATCGGCACACCTATTTATACTCAACAAGTGATCGCCAATGGCAGACTCATGAGCCTGGGAGTGCCCGGATGCTCTCAAAACCTGGTGTAGTCGAATATCCCGAGGGATATGTTGGGATATTCTCATTTCTAATCTTTGGGACGTTTTGCCAACGTAGTCAGCTCCACACTGACAGACGAATTTATAAACAACAGAGCCATATTTGGGCCATGGTTTGGAAAGAATTATCTTTCTTTGATAAACTCCGTTTTTCTAGGTTTTTATCCATCGGTGATAAATTTACCCGTATTAAATGTACTTCTTCTTATGATAAATATTTAAAAAATTTAATTACTAAGAAGTTTGGGATTATAACAAATTTGGATAAACATATATTTAATTATTCTTCTCATGTTTTGTCCAATACAGAAGAATTTGTTTTATCTGCTGGCTTACAATTCTGCATTCCTCCCCCTTCTGTTGATCAAATCGCAGTATTTAGTGAAATTGAATTATTGTATACTCAATTAAAACACCATTCGCCTATCTCTACTGATGAATTAACTAGTGTTAAAATTCAGTTGGGCGAATTAGGTCGGAGGTTTTCTGCCATAAATACTAAATCTAGTGATTTTGTGTGGCAAAAAAATCATTTTGAAGCGGCACAATTAATTAGGTCTAATCCCGACATTTACCTTTCTCGCCCGGATAAAGGATCGGTCGTTGTTATACTTAACAAAACGGATTATATCTCCAAAATGTTACAAATCTTGGACGATAAAAGTAAATTTCTCCGTTTGGGTGACTTAAGCCATGATGATACTTTTCGTATGGAAATAAAAATCCAGAAAAGATTTCTTCAACTTCATAAAAGCGGATTTATTTCTAAGGAGATTTATGATAGAATCCGACCCATCGGTTCTCAAAGGCCTAGAATGTACGGTTTACCCAAGGTCCATAAACCCAACATTCCTTTGAGACCCATTTTATCTATTTTGGGTTCTGCACAACACGAACTTGGTAAATGGCTAGTTGACCTTCTTAAACCTGTGCTTTCTTTTTATTCGGTCCATTGTATCCCTGATTCTTTTCAATTCGTATCCAAGATACAAAAATTGCCTTTATCTAAAAATACCGAGTTCTTGGCCTCCTTTGACATTAATAGTCTCTTTACTAATATACCTTTGGATGAAACCATTGGTATTTGTGCTGACTATCTGTACCGTGGCCCCTTAAAATCTCCACAACTTCCTGAACGAATTTTCATTGAACTAATGGAACTTGCTACTAAATCAGTCTCCTTTAGTTTCAACAATATTATGTACCGTCAAATTGATGGGATATCAATGGGCAGCCCTCTTGGTCCTTCGTTAGCCAACATTTTCGTTGGATTTTTGGAAAACGAATTATTTTCCAAAATTACTAAGCCAGCATTCTACACACGTTACGTTGATGATACTTTTGCATGCTTTCCCTCTCGGAGCGAAGCTGAACAGTTTCTTCGTCTTCTTTGCAACCTGCATCCATCTTTACAATTTACTATGGAGGTTGAAGACTGTAACTCTCTCCCATTCCTCGACGTTCGTGTTTCTAAAGTTGGTACTACGTTTGAGACCTCTGTTTATAGAAAACCTACATTTACAGGGCTCTATCTTAATTGGTTTTCTTTTGCCCCTCAGTCTAGAAAAATAAACCTCATTAGCGCTCTTACGCATCGTGCACTTATGATTTGTTCACCAAACCGTCTTGATACGGAACTTGGTGAAATCATAAATATTTTTCTTAATAATGGATATCCCATTAATATAATAAAATCTACTATTGAACGTAAAATTACTACATTTAATAGCGGTAAACATATTGGTCCATCACGGTGTCCCATTTATTTAAAATTACCATGGTTGGGTCCTGATGGCCTACATATTGTTAAAAGGATTTCTTCTGTTACTCAACGGTGTTTTCCAGCTACTATGCTTCGAGTAGTTTACACAACTCGAACCTTTTTCTCTTCTTTTCGTAAAGATGTTTTGCCAGCCATTCAAAAGAACCCTGTTGTTTATAAATTCGTCTGTCAGTGTGGAGCTGACTACGTTGGCAAAACGTCCCAAAGATTAGAAATGAGAATATCCCAACATATCCCTCGGGATATTCGACTACACCAGGTTTTGAGAGCATCCGGGCACTCCCAGGCTCATGAGTCTGCCATTGGCGATCACTTGTTGAGTATAAATAGGTGTGCCGATCAATATTCCGATGGGTGGTTTTCTGTTTTATACAGTGCTAGGTCGAACTATCACCTCAATATCATTGAGGCGTTAGTTATTAACAACTCTCGACCTAGCCTGTGTAGACAAAAGATTCTTAGACATCAGTTGGAGATATTCATTGATTTAAAACCACCTGAACAGTGAGAATTTTAATTTTTTTTTTTTTTTTTTTTTTTTTTTTTTTTCTCTCACTGTTCTTCCAACTGCAACCAAAATTCCCCACTTCCCTCATTCGTTTTTCTTAGTTTTTAATCTATCATTCTGACGTCTCCTCTTAGAGGGTCAGACGATAAGGCCTTAAGGAAAAAAAAAATTTTATTTTCATTTGCCCATTTCTTGTTTTTTGGTATTTAAATTAAATGATGTTTCCTCTAAAATATATATATATATATATATAGATATATATCACGAATAGATAATAGAATCAATCACCCCCATTGATCAAAATATTTTTAGATCATATTAATGTTTTTCGGTTGAAAAACTTTGACTTTTTTCTGATTGGACCATCCAACAAGACAATGACAATAATACATGGCAAACTTTCCAGAGAAATGGGTTGCTGAAAATAATTTCAATAGCCTGAAATAGATCAATCAGTTACTAGATTGGAACTTACTGGAGAGTTCCAAGAGACATCCCGGACAGTTAATTAGAAGAAAAGTAGTTGTGCATTAGTTAGCTATACAATAAATAGTTTTTGTACGTACGAATTTATTCCTTCTAGCATTTTCTCTTTTTACACACACACACACACACGCGAGAGAGAGCGCGCACACACACGCGCACGCGCGTGCACACACACACACACACACACACACACACACACACACACATATATATATATATATATATATATATATATATATATATATATATGTGTGTATATATATATATATACATACATATATATTGCATCATAACTATCCATGGGCATTAGTATTTTTTAAGAAAATCAAGTGTATTTCTTGCACGCGTTCTTGGATATATTTCCACTAGTTTTCGTAATTTAGTATTTGATTTACAAAAGTTATAGGGATTGTTGAAATCTCCCGACCAGTCAAAAAAGAAAAATTAATATATTTAACAATATATTAAGGATATGCTAATGTTATCCAAAAATTTCGAACGAAGTTCATAAACAAAATGATTAGTTACAGTAATTTTAATTAATCTGTTTCCGTTATTTATTCCCTACCACACACACACACACACATACACGCGCGCACACATACACACACACATATATATATAGAGAGAGAGATAGACAGAAAGAGAGAGAAAGGAAGAGAGAGAGAAAAAGAGCGAGAGAGTAAAGCAACTTCCCCTATTACATGGACGTGACTAGATGTCTATCTAATTGAGACTTATTCTTCATGCATGTTTTGAAAAATATCCGTCTTTTTTCGTTCGATCTAAAATTTTATATTTTTTCTGACTCGCCAGTTACTCCTTAGATAACCAAGCATAGAGAATTTTTCCTCATACTAATCTCTAGTACAACTATCACTCATGCCCTCGTATTCGAAGCACCGTTATTATTTTATTTTGTTTATCTGGCTATTGTATAATAGCTACATTTTCGTCCTAAATACGAAACACTACGGTCACCTATACTTTCTATTTTGTAGAAGGACGTTTTTATAAGCTATTGCAATGTTGCATATTCTCTGTTTATTGGATATCTGATTAGCAATCGTATTCAAAGAACATATTGCTATATTCAGAGTCAGGACCAACATCGTTTGTTAAAATTAACTTGCATTTCTTTCTATTAAATTTCATTTAGCATTTTTTTAACAATATGATTCATCTAAATTACGCTGTATACATTAAGTTATGCATTTAACTTTTTTAAATTCTGCTTCAAGTATCGATTTCCATGGGTTTGCGTACAACGCAGTAAAGAAACGATTCTATAAAATATCAGAATAACAGTTTGTCTGAATTGTAGAATTTATACATATGTTCGAAAAGTCCTGAATTTGTCATATTTTGGGGTTCGTTTTGTTTATAAACTTGTTAGGTGAAAATACAGAATGGGCTCATAAAAATTAAATTATTTTATGTTTCAAATGTAATTCCCGCCCCCCCCCCCCAAAAAAAAATCGCCAAACTTGAAAAAATGCTAGAGATGACATATCTCGTTAAACGCTTGGTGGCCAAAATGTGGGTGCTCATTTTACATTTAATTTATATAAAAAAGTGATCCCCCTTTCTAAAATGTTAATTTTCTTATTTTTTTCAAAATTTCTTTTTTCATATTATTTATAAAGGCTGTTTAAACGTATTAGGCAAAAAAAGTAGGTCTTCATTTTCTTTTCGTGGTTAGGTTGGGTCACGTCGTCAAACTTTACCTTGTTTTAATTAGAAATTTAAGTTTGTAATCGATAAGATTAAGGTGAAAAAGTAATAAAAGGTATAAATTGTGGAATTTGGAGGAGTGGCAGTAGATCTTTATTTTTTTAGGTGTTAAACGACGCTTTTCTGTATAACCGTTTAAGAAATAATAAAAACAAACAAATTAAATCTTTTCAGTTTTTTCGTAAGTGTGTTTTTTTGTTATATTTAAAACAACAATAAAAGCCAAACATTTTTCGGCAGTCTTGCAGTTACACCCGGCAAAGTCGAAAGTAAGTTCGCCAACTCTATAAGGGTCACATCAGTATTTTACACCGTCAAATCATGTGTTATTTTGTTGAGAAAATTATATTGAACGAATTTGACACTTAATTAAATAAAGTAAACGAAAAAATATACTTTATATATCTATAACTATTTATTTAACAGAAATTGTATTACTGTCTTAACAGAAAAAACGAACAAAACAAAATTAGTTCTCGCGCGAAAGAGCAGGACAGAAAAATGTTTTAAATAATAATAATAATAATAATAATAATAATAATAATAATAATAATAATAATAATAATAATAGTAATAATAATAAGAAAGACTTTCGCTGGGGAGGACTACTATTGAGCGTAACCAGTTATACAATCCTTTTGAAATTTTCATCTCTATTTTTCTCATTATGTACTGAATATTTGTTAATGAAACCTATATGAAATATGTTCCTTATTAAATTTTAAAGAGTTTCTATTCTGAAAGAAGTTTTAAAAAAATTAACCTAAAAATGTTATTTTAAAGTTTTTGTTTAAAAAAATCAGATTTTCTCATTATTCAGACCTGTATTACAAAGAGGGAGTTGCAAAAAATGAGTTGTGGTGTGAGGAGAAATACAAACTGAAGCTGAGAGAATATTCAGACCTGTAATAATACAAAGAGGGAGTTACAAAAATGAGTTTTGGTGTGAGGAGAAAAACAAACTAAAACAGAGAGAATATTCAGATCTGTAATAATACAAAGAGGGGGTTGCAAAACTGAGTTGTGTGAGGAGAAATACAAACTGAAATAGAGAGAAGGAGAGTTTTAAAATATAATCTTAAAAAGATAAGATACAAGTTAGAAAAGCATTTCATCCAAGGCATGAAAATTGTAAAACAAAATGTTTTTACTATAGGATTTAAAAATAAAGGTACAAGATTAAATTTGAAATTTATTTATCTTCAAAGTGCACTTTTATAAATTTGACAAAGTAAGGTATAAAAATTTAATTTAAATTGAATCAAAAGATTACTTTCGATTTATTTTATGTAATGTACATTTTGTTGCAATTTAAAAACATTATCAATAGTAAATTCTCTACAGTGCAATTAATTAATTTCAATGATTTTTTAAAGTGCAACAGAATGTACATTACATAAAATAAATCCAAGTTCATTTTTTTATTTAATTTAAATTAAATTTTTATACCTTAGTTTGTAAAATTTATAAAAGTGCACTTTGAAGATAAATAAATTTCAAATTGAATATTGTAGCTTTATTTTTAAAGCCAATAGTAAAAACATTTTGTTTAACAATTTTCATGCCTTGGATGAAATGCTTTTCTGACTTATAAAATATTAAGTAATGAATCACGTAACAAAATATAAATACCACCTCTTTTCCTTAATTTCTGCGATTGTTAACACGTAGTCAAAAATATCAGTTTTCATATTTCAGATTTATAAACAAAATTAAATAAAAAAATATTTTTAAAAAATCGTGAAATAAATCGTGCGTAATAAAAGAAAGCGTAAAATTTAAAGTAAACTATAATAAAAAATATTTTAAAATTTAAAAAAATATTTTTTAAATTTAATAATTCGTAATATTGTAATTTGACGGTAGAAAATAATGATGTGACCCTCAAATTAAAATAAAAAATATTTAAAATATTAAAATGTTTTTAACCGTGAAACTTCCCCGTGCATAATAAAAGAAAGCGTAAAACTTAAAATTAATAAAATATTTATAAAGTATTTTAAAAGTATTTAAATATAATTTAAATATTTTATTTATTTTAGGTTGTAACTTTAATAATTCTTAATATCATGATTTGACGGTGTAAAATACTTATGTGATCCTTCTAGAGTTGTCGAACTTACTTTCGACTTTGCCGGGCGTAACTGCAAGACTGCCCATTTTTCTATCTACACAGAATTACTTTTCCAAGCTAGGAACTTATTGAGATTTGAAAATTATTTTATTTGATGAATAGTTTCTGTGTTTATGTTTGAAAATTTCTAGTGGCAAATAACTCTAAGAAAGTTTTTTAAAAATCGATGTTGAAATAATGATTCCAAATAAATTAAATTAAATATATTATCAATATAATTATTGTTTAAACATTTTTTAATAACAATTTTAAACAGAATACTTAAAACATGCCTCTTGCTAGAAACATTATGATATCGCTATTTAATAAAACCGATTTTTCTTAATTGTATATTTTGAAAGAATCATACTATATAATGCAATAAAAGAAAGTAAGGAAACTTTTGTATATATTAGTCAAATTGTGAACATACAAACAAACACTCAAACAGACAGGAATACGAATTTATATATACAGATATAATATATATATATTAATTTTTTTAATCACTGTAGTAATAACTATATATACATATATATACTTATATATCAAATTTAAAAGATTCCTTGTCGGTATGTGTCTGTGTGTATCTGTGTGTGTGAGTTTGTTCCTCTATAACGGAAAACAGTAACGTCAATTTTATTTTTTTAATTTCACAGTAGTGTACTTTATGTGTCTGGGAGTGTTTTGAGATATAATATGTATCGGAAAACCTCCGATAAGTAACTAAGATCCATATTCGAAAAAGTCTGTTTAAAGAAGCAACATCTTGATTTCGACCAAATTTAACACCCTTATACAGTCTAACATCACAAGTGCATTTAATAAATTTTCTCACTGCATAAGCAGAAGAGACTGGCGTATAAAATCTACTGTAAGGTTCTTTGAGAAGACAAGGGCGCGTTTGAAACGTATATTTCTTGTTAGAGCACGAGTGAACCATGATACTTGACTTTTTGCATTTTAAATTTTAATGCAAGCCATTATATAAAAATAGTTTTAAAACAATAGTAAGTTCTCTACAGTGCAATTTAGATTACAATGTATCGTGGAGTATGTCACTGTTGGTAGGCAAACAGACCATTCTCAAGATGGATCGTGCGGGGTCTCGGACTAAAGCGGGCAAGTAATCGATTTGATTTAAATGGTTGATTTCATAGCTTTCGATAACAACAAAAGTATTGGAAGTGTGAAGAATTCGTTTACCCTCATTCACTCATCGCCAACGTCGGGTTTTCCTGGTAGTATATATCTGTGTGTGTGTCTGTATGCATATATATATATATATATATATATATATATATATATATATATATATATATATATATATAATAAAATACGCATCAAGTGCGCTTGAAAGACAAATCACAGCATAATAGTAGGACAATGAACAAATACTTTACTTGTTTGAAATACATGAGATATATATTTCGGAGCTATACTCCATCCTACGCACAGTTCAAACATTTCAAAATGCAACTGTTGAGATACAACACGCTATTTACAAACAGACTTTTCTTTCCCCAACTTTACAACATGGCAAGGAAGAAGAAAAGAAAAAAAAGAAGGAAAACAACACACTGAGGATGGAGTATACCTCTGAAATATATATGTTACAAATTTCAAACAAGTAAAATATTTTTATTTTCCTAATATTACGTTGTGACTTGGCTTTCAAGCGCACTTGATGCGTATTTTATTTCATTCAAATTAAATCAACGTTTCTATATAGAATTCACACCCTTGACGATATATATATATATATATATATATATATATGACTACTTCATTTACTCACATAAAATTAATATACGAAAGTATAGATTTATGCGTAAACTTTAAGTATTTACTTCAAAAGTGCTCAATACGTAGGTAGAGCTAGTTAGCACAAGCCTGAGGAATCCTAGAGTGGATGAAACGCCGAATATTCAGTGTAGCTTAATTGCCATATATATTTTATTAATTACTATATATATATATATGTATATATATGCATATATATATGTATGTATGTATGGCGAATGAACTCTTTTTCTGAGTCAACGGCCAACTAGCACAGTGTATATTTGTGTGTGTGTGTGTGTGTGTGTGTGTGTGTGTGTGTGCGTGTGTGTGTGTGTGTGTATGTGTATTGGGGTGGAGAGGGCTCCCGTAAGCCGTGGTGAAGGCAACATTTCTAGGAGAAGCAAATCTCTGATTTAAAAAACAAAGCGGGAGACCAGTACCCGCATTAAGCTGGTCTGCAGTTTAATTTGTTGCTGGCTATCTTGCTCTTGCTTGTTGCTGGATCTCAACATTTTGAACCGAGAGAGAGACTTAACTGTCGTACAAAGCTAAGACTCTGTAACATCATCTTTGTATAGATACTCCCTCAGGCATTTGGGCTCATGGATTTTAAATGTCTGAGGGAGTGGCACTCGTCTGACAAGACGTTGCAATCATCATGTATGTATGTATGTATGTATATATATACACTACTGATCAAAAATTTAAGACCACTTAAAAACTTTAAAAAGAAACCTTTTTGTAAGGATAGATTTTAAACTCTTCTGACTTAAGGTTACTAATACTACAGTTTAAAAGGTTATGGAAACAAAAAAAATACATTCCAAAAATGTTATTTAAAAATTTGCATTTTTATTAAATTAGGCGTTTTACACATGATCAAAATTATAAGACGAAGGGTATAAATTGTTAGATTTAAGGTAATTCTAATGTGTTTAGTTCAGTTAGAGATTAGTAATAACTCTGTAAAGGTATTACCATGCCTAAAGCAAGAAAACTAACCGAAGCTGAGCGCTCTCGTATTCTAGGATTCCATGAGTAAGGTTTGTCACAACGAGCGATAGCAGCTTAGGTAAATCGCAGGAAAACTGTTAGTTGCAACTTTCTAAAGAACATTGAGAATTGTGTAAAAGCAAAATCCTTTGATAGGCCCCACAAAATTTCCCCTGCATTGAGTAGGAGAATCAGACGGGTTATTATGAATGACAGAGGACTTTCTTCTACTCAAATTAAGGCGGTTACAGATGCTGGTTGCAATTCAATAACCATCAGACGACACTTACAACAAAAAGGCATGGTAAATAAAAAGCGTAAATAAATTCTTCGATTGCTTTCACGTCACAAAGTGGACTGCTTAAGATTTGGTCGTGAATACCAAACCTTGGACGTTGAGAAGTGGAAGAAATCCTGTTTTCTGATGAGAAAAAATTCAATTTAGATGGTCTTGATGGCTTCCAGCGAGATTGGCATGACAAAAACATGCTCCTTGAATTTTTTTCCACACGTCATAGTGGTGAACGGTCCGTAATGGTACGGTGCCTTTTCTTACAGAAGGGAGATGGAGCTTTATGTGGCGTAGGGTCGTCAGACAGCAGCTGATTATGTTAGCATGCTACAAAAAGCATGTTTGATGATGAAGGGTCATCGTTTATGTGGGTATGGATGATTATTCAAACAGGATAATGCTGTAATCCACACTGCAAGACGGACCTTGAGCTTTCTACAAGAAAATGGAGTCCATCTCTTTGGACATCCTGCGTGCTCACCAAACGTGAACCCAATTGAAAATGTATGGGGTGGATGACAAAAGAGGTTTATCGAAATGGCAAACAATATTCAACAAAAAATGAACTTCGTGAAGCCATCTTCAGAAACTGGAGCAGGATCCCCTGCACCTTAATGGAAACCCTTATTTCTAGCATGCCCCAAAGAATTTTTGAAGTCATCAAAAGCAGTGGAGGTAGAACTCATTATTAAGTTTGATTGTTGAATGTTTTCATACGCTTTTTATACACTTTTTGTACAATTTAATAGAATTTTTATCTCTGGTCTTATAATTTTGATCATGACCTAATTTAATAAAAATTTAAATTTTAAAAATAAATCTTTGAAATGTAGCTTTTTGTTTCCATAACCTTTTAGATTGTAGTATTCGTAAGTCGGAAGAGTTTAAAATCTATCCTTCAAAAAAGGTTGGGTTTTTTTTTTAATTTTAAGTGGTCTTAAATTTTTGATCATCAGTGTATATGTATACCGTGTGCTGTTTGTAGAAAAAAAAACCAGCCAAATGCTCGATTATAAAGAAAAATCAATATGCTATCATAATATTTATTTTAAAATATTACAGAAGGTCACAAAACATCGGCATCGTCAATTTCAAATCTGATGTAAGAGAACCAGTTTATCATAAAAAAATAGCGATTTTACTTCAATCTCTGTTTATATCTGTTCTCACGCGACCGCGCGTGTTTTTTTTTTTTTGTTTTTTTATTTCAGATCGTAATATATTTATTTAACTATTTTATTTATTTATGTATCTATTTAAATTTCCTGATTTTGAGAAATTTATGGACATTTCGAGAGTAATCTCCCTTGAAAAAGTAAATATTTTGAATTCAAATAAAAACAATCGCTAAATTTAAATAAACAAACGATACTTTAAAACCCAGATTTTTCCTCGAACCTGCCATCTTATAAACCGGAAGTTCCACATTTACGGGTTTGGTGGGAAACAAAACTGAGTAATTCATCTATTGATATAAATAATAAATAGGCATATATTTTTACTAGCAATATATTTCCACGTGAAAGACGCCGGGTGTACTGCACTAGTTGTTGTATATAAAAGGGATTTTCTTACTATACTGACCCTTATCAGTTTGAGAATAAGCACATTTTTAAGTACTTTTTTATATTATCTAAAAGTCTTAGTATATGCTCATAAATAATATGAATAGAGATGAAATGTTATTTAGTTGTAGGTGGCTGAGAAACTCCATTACTTGCAAACTTAGATGATCTATGGGGACGCACCACTGAAGCAAAGCGCTCAATAATGCCGGATATCATGCAGAGAGGTTTTATAGAGTTATATTACCGTATCGAGAGGTATAAAGTAACAAGCGAGACGCGGATCCAGTGGAGTAATAGCAACTAATGCCACTAGACTTTTTCTCTTCGCCTCGCGTGTTTATGCAATTAAACAGTTTCCTGGTATATTAATTTATATCAGTTTGGAAACAGCGCACTCTTATAATGTAGACTGAACTATATATTTCAAGTATTATGGGTGTCCGTGATTGGTCTAATCAATATCGATGCAATGTGGTATGGCGGGTTTTAACACTATTGGAACTATTGTATTCTATTATGTACGAATATATTGAGAATGTTGATTTAGCTATTGGTAAAATAACGGTTAACAAACTAGATACAATTACTTAATATAGCGATTGAGATTTTGCCTTCAATAAAACAAGATGAGTTTATATGTAGTAAAACAATACAAATACAATGTAATTATTATTATTATTATTATCATTATCATTATTATTATTATTATTATCATTATTATTATTATTATTATTATTATTATCATTATTATTATTATTATTATTATCATTATCATTATTATTATTATTATTATTATCATTATTATTATTATTATTATCATTATTATTATTATCATTATTATTATTATTATCATTATTATTATTATCATTATTATCATTATTATTATTATCATTATTATTATTATTATCATTATTATCATTATTATCATTATTATTATTATTATTATCATTATTATCATTATTATTATTATTATCATTATTATCATTATTATTATCATTATTATTATTATTATTATTATCATTATTATTATTATTATCATCATCATCATTATTATTATTATTATCATTATTATCATTATTATTATTATTATTATTATTATTATTAATATTATTATTATCATTATTATTATTATTATTATCATTATCACTTTCATCATCAGCGACGATAATTTTGAAAAGTGTTTTTTCATGCACCCCTCAATCCAACAGAACAAGAGACAATAAATGCTGGCATTTCCATTTTCCCCTTGAAATTATCAAAACAACCGCAGCCACATTCCAAGTACTACCTCTACTTACACACTTTTCTTGACCTACATCTCATTACAATCTGGATTTTAATTCTTTTTCACCATACTGCTTCTCTGGTCACACCGGGTTGTCTTGTTACACTTATTTGACCATCATATTTATACATTGATCCTCATCAATAAATGACAGTAACTTAAAAAAACACACACTTAGTTTTTATAAAAATGGCATCATTTTGTTTTGCTAAAATATCCATAATATGGCTTCTATATAAATATTTATCGGCAATAGATTTTAATCTCACTAAGTTTATATGGAGCAATATGATAATTGAATTGGTCCTTTTTATATGCTTTGCTCTACTTTGCTGTTGGTTTTCTAGTGAAATTGATGGAAAGATGATCGATTGACGTTTATATCTTAGCCGGGGAAGATGTCAATAACTGTTGCACACGGTAATGATGTCATATTTTCTAATGTTGCCTTAGCCTAGAAAGATTTTCCCTCGCCGATTGAAGACAAAATATTTAATACACGTTAACAAAACTGTGTAAACGTTGTCTTAAGGAGAATTGCTTCCCATCACCCTGGAAAATCTCATCAATATGCCCTGTATTTAAGAATTCAGGTGATCGATCATCTCCCTCTCAGTACAGGCCAATAAGTCTCTTGTGCGTCATGAGTAAGTTGCTGGAATCTGTGTTAGAGAAGTAATCAACCATCTCAGGAAAAATAATCCTCTTAGTGACACGCAATATGGTTTCCGTTCTGCTAGATCGACAGCAGATGTGCTTACAGTTATATCTCATATCTCATAGGATCTTTCTAGGGCAATTGCTCGACATATCAAAGGCTTTTGATAAAGTATGGCATAGAGGTTTACTTCACAAGATCTCCAGCTACTGTATAGCTGGAAATGTCTGCTCAATTATTAAATCATTTCTATTTGATAGGTTCATAAGAGTAGTGTTTGATGGGCAGAAATCAGAAGCTCTCAGTATTAATGATGGGGTCCCTCAGGGGTCGATAGGGGACCAACTCTCTTCATGATCTACATTAATGATCTTCCAAAATCACATCCTTACATCATTCGTAGACATTTATGCTGATGACACTACTATCAATGGTAGCACATATAAGACCATAAACGACCAAGTTCTCTCTGATTCTCTCTTCTCTGATCTTGAGCAAGTGGTTCAATGGCGAAAGAAATGGCTGGTTACTTTTAATGTATTTAAAACCAAGCTTTTATCTTTACATCATCAACATTTTGTCCCCATTTGGCATCAATTGAAATGAATTGCTCTCAACTTGGGGAGGTCTCATGTTTTGACAAACTTTTGGGCTTGACCTTTACTCCTGATCTTAAATGGAACACATGCATTAAATCCGTTGCCAAGGCCGCTGGGAAAATGGTGGGATCTTTCTATCGATCCAGTAGAAATCTCACTGCTGATGCAATTCTCTATCTATATAAGAGCCAGATACGTCCAAGGATGGAATACTGTTGCCACATATGGGCAGGAGCTGCTAGATAGGACTTATCCTTCCTTGATAGAGTTCAAAATATACTTCATAGCCTCGTAGGAGATGTCCTTTTCTCTTCCCTGCAACCTCTTTCTCACAGAAGAGATGTTGCAAGTTTGTCTCTGATTTATCGTTATTTTCATAGCAGGTGCTCGGCTGAGCTTCAAACTTTTACAAGAAACACTAGACTAGCTGAAAACATAATCACTAATTCCCCTACTCTTTATATGTACCTAAACCTAAACGTAGATTCCATGAGCAAAGCTTCTTTCTTAGAACTGGACGCCTATAGAATTGTCCTCCATTTTCCTTCTTTCCAGTTGACTACAATATGGTTGTCTTCAAGTCTAATGTAAACAAGTTTTTGATGAGCCGTTCGATATAAGTTAGCAAATTTACTGAATCTCTATTACTAATGATTACTATATTGTCCAATTTCTATTGTACACTCTTTAACCCTTATCCTCGAGTGGCCTCTTGGCTTTGATAAGTGGTGCTGCCTATGTAAAAAAAAGCAAAACTAATCTCAAAAGCCGTGATTCTTTCTATCACAATGACCATAAAGATTACGAACCATACAAGACTGGAATAAATCTAGTTCGTCAGATCTTTTGCGAGTTCTGCTTACCATTTCCATCTAAATGGCTTCAAGAACAACATTGGAACCTTTCGTTTTAGGAATCCCTAAATTTATATTTGTGTAGAATTCGGACGCACACACACACACACACACACACACACACACACACACACGCCTAAAAATACTAACGTAAAAATAATTCAGATGGATTTACACTTTTCGATGGCGCATTATATAAAATCCAAAAAATAAAGCATAGAATTTTATCACGTTCTTCCATGTAATATTCCAATATTAAGAAAACTGTTAAAGATGTAAAAATTCAAATTCAGAAATCTTTAATTTTATGTCTTCTTACAAATCTAATGTCATTAAACACTTGTGATAAATCATTCTCAGAAGTTATCAAATGTTATTTTTCCATTTATTATTTTCAATCCTTTCATAATCGTCATCTATTCACCTTATTAACAATGATCATCGAGTGTAGCTTTTAGCTTTGATAAGTGAGTGATTCATTGGTAAACGCAAGTATTTACTGTAGCATCTTACAATTGTTACATAAGGGCTGTCCCCTTTTCATGTAAGTATAAAAATAGAGAGATTTAGTTAAATGTAAAAATGAAATAGAATAGACGAAATTGTTAGGTTGGGATGGTCCCCCATTTATTACTAACATAGTATGTAGTATTTTGTTTATTCATTTTTCTTTATTTTGGGGGTGTTGGAGGCGATTCGAACTGCTAGTTATGATGGTCGCGTTACAGAATATGGGGTAGTTGTTGTACTAAAGCAGGTCGGCTACAACAAATCTCCGGGACTTGGTGGTTTGCCGTATGAACTATACTTGAGGCTATCGTACATATTCGTTCCGATTCTGTCAGGTGTGTTTAACTACTGGTTTGTCACGGGTTCTATCCCGAGTCAGGTTACTAAAGGAGTGGTCACACTTCTGAAGAAAAAGCACGCATATGTTGGGAGCTAGATGATTTTAGGCCTATAACTTTGCTAAACACAGAGTTTAAGATTTTGGCACGCGTTCTTATGAATCGGTTGCACGATAGTTATCACTGACTTGGTCAAACCTGATCTGATTACATAGTAAAGAGAAGATCGATTCAAAACAATTTGGATCTGGTTCGATCATAGATAATTTAGAAGACGACACTGAAGCCGCGCTGATCAATTTAGATCAGTCAAAGGCGTTCGATAGGGTCGACTATGGGTTCTTGGGATCTGTTTTAGAGGCCACCAAATTCAACCCGGGCTTTCACAGATGGATCTCCATTTTGTATACTCGGCTGACCGCAGTTGTAGAGGGATGCGTACGGAATCCTTCATTATCTCTCGGTAGGTACGTCAAGGTTGTCCGTTAGATCTCCTGCTTAACGTCCTCGTGCTGGAGCCCTTCCTGCGCAAATTGAGGATGAAGAGACTGGACTGGCCCTACGTGGAATTGCTCTTCCTTGAGGTGCGTGTCCCAGATGCTGTCACGGTTTGTGTTTCGAGCCTGAAAGATATTTGCACCGTCATTAAGACACTCAAGCAGTACGAAGAGATTTCAGGGGCCGTAGTAAACCTTAGCAAATCCAATGGTATACGGTTGGCTGCTTGGAGGGCGCGCCTGCACTACCAGGCCGTTTCAGTTGGACTGACGGCTCAGTTCGGATCATTGGCGTGTGGTTCGTTCATTTCTACGTAAATTATCTTCTGAGGATTGCGAGTTTTTGTTCCGCAATGTACTGAAACATTTGTCACGCTTACACATAGCAAATGAATACATTTAATTCTATTTCGACTACTACCTTTTTTTTTTCATGATAATATACTTACTACGTTGACTTTAAATTTTTATTGTTTTGAGAAACTGTAAAATACTCGTAAAGTGCTTCTGTAAATCAGAAGATTTATTTTATCTTTTGTCAACGGCAGGATGGTGTCATAGAAGGGTCGGAAAATTAGATTTCAAAAACCAACGCCCTAGAAGAAATGCATTTTTCCTGTCAAACATGTCTAGGCAGTCCCGTCGGCAATTCTCGGTAGAGGGACCTCAGACTATTAGCAATAAACTGATCCCTTCTCAAAAAGAGGGAGTAGAACTTAAGAGGCTGGACATCCTATAACTGCACATGGCAAGAAACATACTTCAGTTAGCAGTAAATAAACCATTTCAACATGGATTGATCTTCCAATACTTTGATATATTTGTTAAGGTATCATTACAGCACGTTGGAAGATTCTATTTATAAACATGGCTGATAAGAACTGACCAATAAAAAGGACCAAACATTGCTACCAACGAATCTGAAACGGAAATCACTCCATAAATATACTGAATTTTTTCTCTTTTTTTTTAAGAATTTCTATAGATTACTTTTCGCCTTCACACAGGAAGGAACTTTGCTCTTCGTCTCAGGACTTTTTCCGATTGGTTATCCTATCTACTTCGTTCTTCGTCCTAGTCATCAAGTTTTTACAACCTAAAGCTTCTCTGCTTTTCTAAAACGAGAATGGCTTACAACTTATCTGTGAGCTTGGTTGTCAAGGGAAAACCTTCTCTGGTAAGTAAAAATCATTTGAAATCACGTTAGTCATAAATATCTTACTATTCAAGAAAGAAGAGCATAAATTGTTTCCGTTTGCATTCTCCATATAGGCCAAATTAAAAACTTCTTAAACTTTGATGGAGGAGGTAAAATTATTTCCTTTGATGGAGCTAGATAGATTGAGTGGATAAGGTTTAGTCGGTTTGTTTGTTACATTTAAACGCCACCCTGGAATTTAAAATATGACTGGTTCAAACACGAAGATACCATGGTTTATATTTAGTATTGTTTAAAATTTACCATAATAACCATTTGTGTGATTTTATGGTAATTAGCTGGATTAATTCTTATATTTATTTACTAGTTCCTACACTATTTCGAAAATAACAGAAAACAAACTATGCCTTGTAAGTGTTTGAGTTCGTTACTAATCGAGATATATTACAAAATTATTCGTCTAAAATCATAGAATTATGTATTTTTATGTATAAATTATCATTTCTCACGACATAAAAACAAAATAAAATACTCAACTTCTTTCAAAGAACTTCATGCTTGTGAAATTATTTTTTCCCCGCTGACGGTTTTCATTACACTAAAACGAAGACGTATTATTTTGCAAATGGTAGACGTGACAGATCGGTATTATATTGCGTTTATTTTAGCAGCTTTCGCGTTGCATCACGACTTTTCTGAAAAAAAAAACTTCTTATACTCGTAAAACGCAGTCATTTTAGTAGCAAATTTTCTACAATGAATTTCCGAGTTATTTCCACATTTGATAAGTAACTGACAACCGGTTCATTGAACTAAAGCATTGCAAGAACTCTACAAATCGCCAACCTTATATAGAGCTCGAAATGACGAATGATTTATAATTTGGAGGTTGATGGTTCGAATCAGCTTTACTGCATCTCACGTTTTATGCGACTCGGGATTACTTGTGAATTTTATACGCCCATGACAGTTCCTGCGTTACAGGAAGGCGACTGTACATTACCCGTCCTAGAATAGGTAAAATATTTTTTGCTTTTGATATCAAATAATTAGGGCTGTGACAACAGCATATTCTTTTCATTGTTTTACTCTTGAGTATATATCCGTTAATATCTTTTTATGTTTTTTATATAGACGGATGCGGTTCTCGGTTGATTAAATACGTCTAACTGTGTCGGATATATGGCCGAGAGTCAAAAGAATAGAAAGAATATTCTGTTGTCACAGCCCTAATAATAATAGCTTGTCATCAAATTCCTCATTATCCTAAGAATAACATGGTATTTTCAAACGTAACTCTATTCTCTTCCTTGTTTTATACTAATTAACGCCGGGTAGCCCTGCAAGTTACTGATGATTCTCCGTGACAAATTAACAGAAAAACAAACTCCCCCTTGTAGGGAGCTCGAAATGACGAATCATTTTAACCTGGAGGTTGATAGTTCGAATCAGCTTTACTGCATCTCACGTTTTGTGTGATTCAGAACTGTTTGTGAATTTCATACGCCATGAAATTCCCTCTTTTGGAGGAAGCTGGTTGAACCGTCTTAGGTTAGAGTACCGTAGTTTTTTTTTTCTTTTTCTTTTTCTTTTTTTTTTTTTTTTTTGCTTTTATTTCATTTCATTTTTTATCTCGTGTTTTAACATGTAAACCCTGTTACCGTTTCAAACTTTTGCGCAATTCTTTATCGTTTACGTTTGGCTATCGGTTTGCCTAATTACAAAATATGTAACTTAACTGGATACTATTTTTTATCATACTATTTGAATTCTTTCTACTATTTTTCTCATCTTGTATGGTATAGTCACAACGTTTCGGTCGATGTAAGCTTTAACATTCTGTATCTTGTCGCACTCGGGAATCTTTCTGAAGAACTCAGGAATCTGCACGGATATAGAGCAGAACCGTTTTAGTCCACGGGAGTAGCATTTTCTTGTTTTGTTAGCCATAGCTGGGTAGAATTAAGTAATTCACAATTATATTTTGAATATCACCTGCACTGAAGATTGAACCTTCAACCTCTACATGAGTGTAATTCAGAGGCGAATTTAACCAATTATTTTATCTACCATGCTACGGGATTAAATACCTCAAAATACCTCGACTGAAACGCTGTGAAAATAACACTTAAGATAGGAACAGTCGTCCCACATATCCAAATAACATGAATAATGAATCCTCATTTCAAAAATTCAGAAATATTACGGATATCATTTGCTTAATTAAATATTTCTATTTGATTACACATTCATGAAGATAGTTAACTATTAAAATATAAAATCTCACTTTCACTTTATAACGGTTTTTTAACGCAAAAGTAATTGTGCACAGTGTTTTGTTTCTGGTACAATGTAAAATTGCGGATTTTATTATAAGTTTTTAATTGAAAATTTTATAAAAGAATATTTTTTTTAATTGAAAATGCTGTTGTAATAAGTTATCAAAAGTATATTTTATAATTACCTCCCCTTGCAGGACTGTTTTTAAGTACGAAACTATAAAATCTCGCGACACGTATTCTAATAAAAAAAAACTTTAAGTTTTCCAATACTCTCGTTTGTCATTGCAGCTATTTTACGAGTTTTCATATTGCCTTTTCTTTCAGTATTATTGCTTTTACATTTTGATTTCAGAGGAAACACTTGTGTGTTTTCTTGTTATAAAATGCATTATTGATATTTGCAATAACTAAGATTAAAATCAAAGCGACACAGACTTGGGGAATATTTTAAAATGGTCTGCAAAAATCCTATTAAGTTATAAATGAACTAATCAATGCACTCGAGAAATTAGGTATTTCTAAATAAATGAAGAAATTGTAATTTAAATCCCGCGTTTTTTTTGTTTTGTTTTTTGTTATTGTTCTTGATTTTTTAAATAATTTCGGGATGATCGTTTGTCCGCATTTTAAATTGCAACACTTGTCAGAATAAATAATTTCAAACGAAATTTTCAGTATTTACTAATATTTCAAATTGTTTTTTTTAAATTCAATTTTCACCCCAAACAAGGCAAGTGCCACTTTGAAGTAGGGGGCTACTATCGGGAACATAATTTGCGGAGGCATTATGAAGGGAGATGAGTAGAAAGATGTTTGTTCACATTACACTTGAACTTCTGCATATCAGTAGAGTTGGGAAAGCAGTATCCCGAAAGAGAGCTCCAAAGACTTACAGTTCTGGGGAAGAAACTATCGGAGTAAAAGGCCTTCTTACACCTAGGCATATCCACTGTAAAGTGGTGAGACTTAGTTGCTTGTCGGGTTTGTCGGGGGTGGTCACGTCGAGGACGTACAAGCGCTTGCAGTTCGTCAGAGCATTCACCATTAAAGTATTGGTTTTCAATTAATACTACTGCTTTCTAAAAATACAATTTTATTTTACTTTTACTGCAATATAATTGTAAAAATGGATAATCTTCTAGAAGCTTGCTTAGTGTTTTGTGTTGAGTGAACGCATGCATTCCTACATACTGATCCATATATATTTATATGATTGTTAATAATTTTCTAAGTTTTCCTTTCCTTTTTTATTTACGCCATTTCTTACATTTATTACAGAATTCTCTTTGTGCTACTGCTACAGTAATCCTTTACTTCCGAGGTTTTCTCTATTTCTGTCTTCGCACTACGTTATTCGTCCTTAAAAGAGCCTCAATGTGCAAACAAGCAAATTCACGAAAATTTTAGTATAAAATAGATTAAAACATTAACAGATTTGTTACCGTTTCCTTTTAATGCCATCACGTAGGATAACAGAGTCCAGTTCTATTTATTTTACTGGTTTCCAGCTCGAAAAGTTTTGGAAGAAAAGTGGAGAATTGAAGCAGTAAAGTTTTAATTGCTTACAATTCATTCTGGTAGTGTTACAATTTGGGCTTACAAATGCAATCAACTCTCAAGACTCTGCTCGAAGGAACAAACGACGGGATGTTATTTCACTTCGAGCACAATTCTTGTCGTTTTCCGAGACATTTTAAATTCTGATTTTTAACATCTTCCTTAAATTGGGTTACATTAAAATACGAACAATAATACGTTTTTTAATTTTCTGAAATTATCAAAACAATCACAGTCGCTTTCCAAATCTTACATCTACCCAGACCTCTTACCCATATCACGTTAGCACTTGGGTTATAATTCTCATTTACTACCTCAATGTAATCTCGTTATAGCCAATGATATTAAATTTTAGTTCTTCTGTTCAATGTTTAAAATAAATAAATGCCATACTTAATATTGCCTAAGATTATTATCGATATCCTAACTTACAATTGCATGTTACCGAGTCATTCAATCCACTTTACCATGTTGTTTGCTTGTGTATAAATGTGTACAACAGAAATGCTTTCTTACGCCCCTTATTCTTTTCAACTCAGCTGACATTGTTTAAGCTTTCAATGATTTTTCAAAATTCCACTTTCTCCACATTCGACAACTGAACTTAAACTCTGACATCTGTCAAGATTCACACCAAAGATTCTATTCGTCAGTCTGTTAAAAGATCTGAGGTTCCAATATTAAACATATATATCCTTCTCGCTGCTAAATATTATATCTGATTTGTATTGTTCCCTCGGGTTTAACCAATTTGATATAAACTTTACAATGAATTTAGCAGAAGAAATCGTTGCTTTTCATGTTATGTTTCACGACGTATCAACATTTGAGGAAAGTCATGTAATATTTGACACACCTTGTTGAGTGGTGCATGGTGTATTTTATACATCACCTGCCAATCTATTACATTAGCAATATCCATTCTCAGTATAGAATGGGAGAATAATCCTAAAGTATTACAAAAATAATGTTTGAATAACAATATCTTAACTTGTTATTGTCCCGAGGTACGATCAGGATAAGAGAAGTGTTTTCTATTAATGCTCATCACTTGGCTTACGAGGTTTTAGACGTGTGAGTGTCGACTGTAGTTCACTTTTCAAATGCGGAAGATCTAATTAGGATGTCGACCTTAATTGTCCACTTACTCTTCTTCCCGAATTGGAATTCAAGTAATCCTACTTTGTGACACACCTCTCGTGGTGAGGTCAAACAACTGACCCCTGAGCGTCTTCGTACTTTGGCTCGTGATATCTAGTTCTCCGAGGAGCTATCACATTAAATCCTAAATTCCTCGATGGAGAATTCTCTGGAAGCGAAAAGACGGAAGCTGCATTCATCAGAAAGAGAAGACACACTATAAATTCTATTCTACTAAAAATTAATTTCACAAAAATTATAGACTTTTACATTTATGTACAGATTTAGTTCTTAGCACATTCTTAAATTCAGTTCTTAGCAAGTTTTTTTTAAATTAACAATCTCTCTTCTTCGGAGAAGGCACTCACGCGGAATGGAGAGGGGGTAGTCAGGGGTTGGGAGCGATGTTATTATCTCGAGATTCTACGCAAATCTTTGTCCGATATTAAATCTGGTTAGAAAACTTGGGCGCTTTGTTTATATAAGGTCAGGTGTGGGGTAGACGATCTCCCCAACCAATCAGAGCACGCTACGTATCCGGGGATTCCCAGATCTAAATTGCATGTGTGTTGTTCAGCCATAGTCTAGAGTTTTGAAATCTGGGACCAAAACCGATATTTGTTCCCATGACCTTAGAGGTTAATCTTTGTCGTTCAGAATACCTAGCCTGGTGTTCTTCAGGCCAGATGAATGTCATCGTCATTATTCTAACATTTCCTGTTATTGAATTTTTAAACAACAAAATATATATCTGACCTTTTAATAAAACAAAATATATCTTATTTTGACAATAAAACAAAATATATATCTATATCTCTCAAATTCAAGTCTTTTTTATATCCGCTGCCGTCCGGGATTAATTTAACAATTTTAGCATATTTATCCGGTCTTTCTTAGGTCCCGGGGTGTCTCAACCTCCCCAATGAGGGGCAAATTGCTCCCTCAAGTCAATCACGTTACAGCTTAATTTGTCTCTAATGATTATGGATCCAATTCATTTGCATTTTCAAATAAATTATTTACATTTTCAAATAAAAGATTGTGCCCATATTATGATGCCTCAAATCTTTAAAATACTTAATAGTACTAAAATTTTAGCAATACTTATTAATTGATGTCTAAATCCAATTGTTAACAATGCACAAAAATCGGAAGTACCTGAATTTGCCCGGAAGGTTTCAATCTCCATGTTCCATTTTTTATAAAACTAAATTAAATTAAATATAGCCAACATTATTCACTTTAGCGGTGGTGTTACAAATGCATGATGACCAAATAATGCATATTAATACATATAGATATACTAATACATAAGTGTATATACTGATTTTATGTACTTCCACTGGGATTTAAATAGATACTGTGATTAGGGTTGAAATTTATAGAAGGCATGAGTGATGTGCAGCAAAATATTTGTTAAATTTCTACATGTTGGTTAACATGTAGTTAAGAAAACAGGTAGCAGGAATCGAATTCTCAAAAGCAAGCAATCCGAGAAAACCGAAATTAGAGTAGAAAGGTTCCCAATATCTGGGGATCTATATAAAGAAAAATGAGATTTAGCTGCTCTCAAGGTTGGTCGAGAGCATTCGCGGTGAGAAAGTATACAGCAATAGATACTCAAATGAAAATGTATCAATAACGTTGAAGAAAGTGACGAAATAGAAAATCAGTATTATTTAATAAAACTATGATGAAATTATGTTCATATGTAGACAAAGAACTTATAATCGTAAAAAATAGACCAGATCCAGTATGATGCCTTCTCTGCTGCTTTGTTGTACGTTCTTTTTTATACGTTATTTGTTGTTCGCTCAACAAAACTGATGTTACATTATCTTTATTAGGGTTGGCTCAAAATATCTTCGAACTCCCACGACCAAAGAATAATACTCAACGTCCCATCCCATTTTTCCAAGCCATCGCACAGTAGACAACTAGTATCTCTTACCCTTATTATCTCAGGTAAAACTATCCTTTTGGGTATAGTCATCTCCAATATAATTCCAACTTTGATTCCCTCACTGCACACGACAAGGTGTGGTCTCCACTGTGTAATGATATTGGGAACGTCAAAATATTATGGAGGTCTACATTCAGGTTCCATTGTCCTTGCTATCTTTTAAAATTTATGTGCATCCTTTAATGATTTTACCGTCCATGTTGTCCCAGAAAATCGGTACACGTTAAGGCATAAAAAAGTTCTGAAATGAATAGAACCGCTATTACATTAGAATGTTTAATTTATTAAAAATTCTAATGTAATAGCGGTTCTATTCTTTTCAGAACTTTATTATGCCTTAACGTGTACCGATTTAGTGCTACGATGACGTTGAATACAATATGGGTGAGTTCGTATTTCCCCAAATTTGTATGTTATTAGGACTATGACAACATCATTTCCTTTTCATTGATTTGACTCTCGAGTGTGTATCCGTTGATATCTTATATGCTTTTCTATAGAGTTATATGGTTCTCAGTTGATTAACTGTGTCTAACTGTGTCGGATATATACTCGAGAGTCAAACAATGATAAGAATATTCTGTTGTCATAGCCTTAGCTATCATTGTCATCTTTCGAAGACGAAGATTTAATAGAGAAGGCATTGTCTCGTTTGTTTATTTTGTCAGGGAGTAAATTTTTAGTCACTCACAACCTCAAATCTCTTTTTATTCGAACTTCCGGGCGTACACACTTTCATTCGCTTTCTGTTTACAAAATATTTTCTGTGGGCAGAAATCAGAAGCTCACAATATTAATGCTGGAGTCCCTCAGGGTTCATCTTGGGCCCAACTCTCTTCCTTATCTACATTAGTGATCTTCCAAATCATATCCTTACATCATCCGTAAACATTTATGCTGATGATACTAGCATCTATGGTAGCACATTTAAGACCGTACACGACCAAGTTCTCTCCGATTCTCTCTCCGCTGATCTTGAGCACGTGGTACAATGGGGAAAGGAGTGGCTGGTTACTTTTAATGCATCTAAAACCAAGCTTTTATCTTTACATCACCAACGCTCTGATCCCCATCTGGCATCAATTGAAATGAATGGCTCTCGTCTTGAGGAGGACTCTTGTTTTGACAAGCTTCTGTGCTTGACCTTTACTCCTTGTCTGAAATAGGACACATACATTAAATCCATTGCCAAGGCCGCTGGAAAAATAATGGGAGCCTTCTATCGAGTCAGTAGATATCTCACTGCTGATACAATTATCTATCTATATAAGAGCCAGATACGTCCAAGGATGGAGTACTGTTGCCACATCTGAGCAGGAGCTGCTAGAAAGGGCTCATCCTTCATTGATAAAGTTCAAAGTAGACTTTGTAGCCTCGTAGCATATATCCTTTTCTCTTCCCTGCAACCTCTTTCCCAGAGAAGAGATGTTGCGAGTCTGTCTCTGCTTTATCGTTATTTTCATGGAAAATGCTCGACTGAGATTCAATATATGGTCCTCCCTCGCCAAACTTTCACAAGAAACACTCGCGTAGCTGAAAATACAGTCAATAGTTCCTCCACTCTTTATCTATGCCTAAACCTAAACGTAGATTCCATGAACAAAGCTTCTTTCTTAGAATGCACGCCTGTGGAACCCTCTTCTGTTTTCCTACTTTCCAGCTGACTACAATATGATTGTCTTCAAATCCAACGTAAACAATTTCTTGATGAGCGTTCCACTTAAGTTAACAAATTTACCGAATTTCCATTACTAACGATTACTATATTGTCCAATTGACTACTGTACACTCTTTAACCCTTATCCTCGAATGGCCTTTGAGTCTTGATAAGTGTTGATGCCTATGTAAAAAACTGACGTACAGTAATGTAAGTTGATTTCTATTCTCAACTTACATTACACTCACTTCACAATTAAATCGCATTAAGCCTATAGAAGTATTCCTGCAATCTATTCAGGCATAACCACATTTTACAATTACATGTTAAAAGAACAGTGTTAGATTCTCACATAATTATAGCTTTATTTAGTTATGTCTTTGTTATTTAGATTCATTGTTCAATCTTTTCTGGTCTGTATATTTGAAATTTGATTCGATTTTTAGTGCCTATTTTTCTGCACTGTTTTCAATTTATCGATAGATTTTCCCTCTCCATACACATGTTCATTTAAATTATAATATGGTTTTACAAAGAGAGAGAGAGGGGGGAGTATAGAGGGAGAGAACTAGGCAATCAAACAGGTGAAGAAAAAACACACAGCGAGAAAGAGAGAAACGGAACAGATAAAAGAAAAAGTATTATCTCACTCTCTCTGTGTCGGTATCACCTTCTCTGTTTCCGTCTCTTTCTCTCTCTGATTATGTCTGTCTCCTTTTTTTATTTTTATGCATGTATATATGTATGTATGTATGTATGTATGTATGCTTGTCTGCCTCTTTCTATTTCTTCCACTCTCTTCTTCTCTCTGTCTCTTTCTGACCGCGTGTGTCTCTTTTTTTTATTTCTGTCTGGCTATCTATCTACCTAGCTGTATCACTGTCTCTTTCTCTCTCGCTCTCTTTTACTGTGTCTCTATTTCATTTTTATCTGCCTGTTTGTCTGTTTGTCTCCTTCTCTATTCATGCCTCTGTTTCTTTCTAACTGTTTGTTTGTCTCTCTTTATCTTAGCGTCTGTCTGCCTGCCAGTATGTCTTCCTTTGTTACTCTCTATCTCTGTTCCTATCTCTCTTTACGTTGATTAATTTACAATCGAAAATAATGTGTGAATCTGACAAGAAAATCCCATACAATACACATTCTTATCATATTAATTTCTTGAGAGAATTATAATGCAAGTAATAAATTACCAGCACTTAATATTAGGGGGTTAGTTTTCAATCATTCTGTATGAATATATATGTGTGTCAACATACAGGAGTTATGATGTGAAAATCAATAAAAATTTCCCTTGCAAATGCACGCATTATTTTCAATTATGGATTCGGTATTCCCAAGATACAGATAGAGAAACAAAGGCAGAAACAGAGAGAAAGACACTCCAATATACATCCATATATACATAAACGTACATATGCACAAAGAAGTAGATACAAGTGAACATAGATTATTGCATATTTGCGCACATATCTCTCACCTGTACATAAACATACTTTTGTATTTTGATAAATTCTTGGGCCCGAAACAATTGATGACGTGTCAGAGTTCTGTGTATACAAGGGTGTGAGTTTATTTCTCTCTCTCTCACTCACTCACTCACTCTCTCTCTCTCTCTCTCTCTCAATCACACTCTTGTACTCTTAATGTGTCTCTTTCCCTTTCTCTCTCTTTCTCTTTTTGCAAGATGGAATCCATAATTAAAACTAATGTGTGTATTGATTTATGTGTGACCCAACCACGTATAATGGTCAAAATTACCCCAGAAGGGGATGAATGAGAGTACGATAGGATGGTGCACCGGACAACGCCGAATAATCTTGCTGTAGGGTCGAGAAGCGGTTGGTTTTCTGGGTGGTCCTTTTGACAAGAGTTCAGGGGATTTCACATTGTTGGATGTAACAGTGATGATGATCAAAATGATTCTCTCACCAAGCTGGATAGTTGTAGGATTTAAGTGGAAATCATAAAAATATTTACCAGGCAGTGAAAACTTGACATTTAAGTTTTATTTGAGGGACCACCAGAAAATCAAGTCAAACCGGTCGCTGTCAAGTGGTCAGTTAATTTGTAATTGGCGTGAAGCTCCTTTGGAAAGATTTAGATAACCGATGTTGTTATGGTGCCTTATGTAGGCGACCTTTGGGAAGAGCATTCAACGACTGATGGTAAAAGACAAAGTAAAGGCAGAAGGCGTGGGGGGCTGAAGGCACTGAGGCTCTTAAACTTTAGTGATGATAAAACTCAAAAACTTGATAAATAATCCTTTTTTGAGATTAGTCTATGAAATAAAGTTCTGTTGATCAGGGAGACGGGACTAAGCTACCTGGTTCTGAATATAATGAGAGGCAACAATAGCCTCGAGGACACCTCTTCCCGACTGTCAGGAGACCCAAATATCTGAGAGAAAACACATTTCATTTGGGTCTCTCTCTGCTCCAAACCACTGATTCCACACTGTGAGGAGAAACCCCTCAGACTTAGGGTTTGTAACCCTGACTTTATTAACAAAAGCTACTAGTGCCCGAGTATTTGTATCTATAGTCAGAAACAGACCGAATTTTTAACTTCCCCTGAATAATTATCTTGTTTTTTGTCATACAATAAGCTGAGTTTTCGAATTATCTTTCGTCTCTTCCTTTGTTTTGAAATGACCTCTACTTTCCAATGACGCTGACTTTGGAGACCAGAGCTGAACGGATTACGCACTCTATCAAAAGTAACGTGGGGAGAGTGGCAAACTATTTGACCGAATCCTCTTATAACCAGGACCCTCGCTAAAGAGACAGCATAATTCCAGCAGCTACTTGTGACCAGAGCAGACAAGCCAGGTTGCATAATTTGCTGAACCTCATCAGCAGTGGGGGTACAAGGGCATAATTAGAACTTTTATTTACGTGAACGATCCGGGGTACCAGCGGATTGCCTTGCTGGTTTAAAACGGTTTGATCGCTGGCACAAAATGCATGAAGAAAAAGCCCTTTTCGAGAAAATTAATGTTTTGTGATAGGATTGTGGTTTGTTATCGACTATGTTTTACCTTTAAAGTAACCTTAAGATCAAGGCCGAGATTTAGCTGGCATGGAAAAATGGATAATGGAAAAAATTAGGTTCGGTCGGGGAAATCGCGTAATTAATATGCATAGGTGATGTAGCCGATTAGACGATGAAGGTGAATCTAAGTATGACGTAAGGAACCGGGATTGGTTGGATGAGAATCGCAAGTGCGCCAACCCTAACCTCACTCCCTTTAAAAAGAACCGCAGAGCGAGGTTTTCAGTTGGCAGTCGAGCAGTCGCAGTTGGGTCCACAATGAAGCACATCAACGGAATACCTTTTTGATTTGTATTTCGTTTCTTTATTTTTATAACAACATATTTTATATATTCAATTATCTCTTTCTTAATAAATATACTGGTAATAAATATTCATTTTCAGAACGTATATATTTTGAATCCTCAACATATTTTTAAACTACTTTTTTAGAATGAAGATAACGTGATTTTAAGTGTTGACATTTTAAGAAGGTTGCGTGATCAGCAATATACGTTTGAAGATTATTCCAACTTTGATCTCAGTTTTGATATATGTATTTGAGCCAATGGTCTGTTGGACTGTAATACTACTAGGTGTTTTCTGCCATTAGTCATGAACGAGGAAAGTCGAAATAATACTATAGATAATAGAGACAAGCATTTGAAGCTGCTTTCGGTCTGATCAGAATCGATCACGTGAATATTCATCAATGAAGAAAAACCGTCTGTGTTTGTATTCTATGCCGTGCAAATAATATGATCGTGGAAGCCGCTGGTAAAATTCGAGAGGACAGACAAGTTAGAAGTTGTTAGCGACCCTTCGCACCGATCTTAAACTGTTGACTGTCTACAGCGGAGGGAGAATTACGAGTATGCCTTGCTGCGTGGGATAAACACAAAACAAGTTAATCACTATTTTTCTGCTAGAATGTTAGTTTTATATAGTATTTAAGTATGTAAGTTAAATATAATATTTTACAATGTTAGTTTAATATACTATATTACAATGTTAGTTTTATATACTATTTTACAATGTTAGTTTTATATGCCAATTTACAATGTTAGTTTTATATACTATTTTACAATATTAGTTTCATATACTATTTAACAAATGTTAGTTTTATATACTATTTTAAAAATGTTAGTTTTATATAGTATTTTACAATATTAGTTTTATATACTAATTTACAATGTTAGTTTTATATACTATTTTACAAATGTTAGTTTATATACTGTTTTACAATGTTAGTTTAATATATTATTTTGCAAATGTTAGTATTATATGTAATTTTACTATGTTAGTTTTATATACTATTTTGCACATGTTAGTTTTATATACTCTTTTACAATGTTAGTTTTATATAATATTTAACCAAAATTACTTTTATATACTATTTAACAATATTAGTTTTACACATAATTTTACTATGTTAGTTTTATATACTATTCTACAATGTTAGTTTTATATTCTATTTAGCAAATGATAGTTTTATATATAATTTTACTATGTTAGTTTTATATACTATTTTACAAATGTTAGTTTTATATACTACTCTAGAATGTAAGTTGTATATACTATTTTACAAATGTTAGTTTTATATACTATTTTACAATGTTAGTTTAATATACCATTTTTACATGATAGTTTAATATACTATTTTACTATGTTAGTTTTATATACTATATTACAAATGTTAGTTTTATATACTATGTTACAAATGTTAGTTTTATATACTATTTTACAATGTTAGTTTTATATACTACTTTACAATGTTAGTTTTATATACTATTTTACAATGTTAGTTTTATATACTACTCTACAATGTTTGTTTTATATACTATTTTACAAATGTTGGTTTCATATACTATTTTACAATTGTTAGTTTTATATACTATTTTACAAATGTTAATTTTATATACTATTTTACAAATGTTAGTTTTATATACTATGTTACAAATGTTAGTTTTATATACTATTTTTTCAATGTAAGTTTTATATACTATTTTACAATGTTAGTTTTATATACCAATTTAAAATGTTAGTTTTATATACTATTTTACAATGTTAGTTTTATATACTATTTTACAAATGTTAGTTTTATATACTCTTTTACAATGTTAGTTTTATGTACTATTTTACAATGTTAGTTTTATATACTATTCTACAATGTTAGTTTTATATGCTACTTTACAAATGTTAGTTTTATATACTCTTTTACAATTGTTAGTTTTATATACTATTTTACAAATGTTAGTTTTATATACTATTTTACAAATGTTAGTTTTATATACTATTTTACAATGTTAGTTTTATATACTATTTTACAAATGTAAGTTTTATATACTATTTTACAAATGTTAGTTTTATATACTATTTTACAATATTAGTTTTATATACTATTTTAAAATGTTAGTTTTATATACCAATTAAAAATGTTAGTGTTATATACTATTTTACAATGTTAGTTTTATATACTATTTTACAATGTTAGTTTTATATACTATTCTACAATGTTAGCTTTATATACTATTTTACAAATGTTAGTTTTACATACTATTTAACAAATGTTAGTTTTATATACTATTTTACAAATGTTAGTTTTACATACTATTTTACAATGTTAGTTTTATATACTATTTTACAATGTTAGCTTTATATATTATTTTACAAATTTTAGTTTTATATACTATTGTACAAATGATAGTTTTATATACTCTTTTACAATGTAAGTTTTATATACTATTTTACAATGTTAGTTTTATATACTATTCTACAATGTTAGTTTTATATACTACTTTACAAATGTTAGTTTTACATACTATTTTACAAATGTTAGTTTTATATACTATTTTACAAATGTTAGTTTTATATACTATGTTACAAATGTCAGTTTTATATACTATTTTACAAATGTTAGTTTTATATACTATGTTACAAATGTTCGTTTTATATACTATTTTACAATGTTAGTTTTATATTCTATTTTACAAATGTTAGTTTTATATACTATTTTACAAATATTAGTTTTATATACTATTTTACAAATGTTAGTTTTATATACTATTTTACAATGTTAGTTTTATATACAATTTTACAATGTTAGTTTTATATACTATGTTACAAATGTTAGTTTTATATTCTATTTTACAATATTAGTTTTATATACCATTTTATCAAATTTATGTTTATATACTATTTTACAATGAGAGTTTTATGTACTATTTTACAATATTAATTTTATATACTATTTTACAAATATTAGTTTTATATACTATTTTACGATATTAGTTTTATATACTATTTTACAAATGTTAGTTTTATATACTATTTTACAATGTTAGTTCTATATACTATTTTACAATATTAGTTTTATATACTATTTTACAATATCAGTTTTATATACTATTTTACAAATCGTAGTTTATATAGTATTTTTGAATGTTAGTTTTATATACTATTTTACAATGTTAGTTTTATATACTATTTTTAAATGTTTGTTTTATATACTATTTTATTATGTTAGTTTTATATACTATATTCCAAATGTATGTTTTATATACTACTTTACAATGTTAGTTTTATATACCAATTTTACAAATGTTAGTTTTATATACTATTTTACAAATGTTAGTTTTTTATACTATTTTACAAATATTAGTGTTTTATACTATTTTACAATGTTAGTTTTATATACTATTTTACAAATTTAAGTTTTATACACCATTTTAAAAATGTTTATTTTATATACTATTTTACAATGTTAGCTTTATATACGATTTTACAATATTAGTTTTATATACTATTTTACAATGTTAGTTTTATATACTATTATACAATGTTTATTTTATGTACTATTTTACAATATTAGTTTTATATATAATTTTACAATATTAGTTTTATATATTATTTTACAATGTTTGTTTTATATACTATTTTACAATATTTGTTTTATATATTATTTTAACATATTAGTTTTATATACAATTTTAAAATGTTAGTTTTATATACTATTTTACAATATCAGTTTTATATACTATTTTACAAATGTTAGATTTATATACAATTTTACTATGTAAGATTTATATACTATTTGACAAATGTTAGTTTTATATAATATTTTACAATGTTTGTCAGTATACTATTTTACAATGTTAGTTTTGTATACTATTTTACAATATAAGTTTCTATATTATTTTACAATGTAAGTTTTATATACCAATTTACAATGTTAGTTTCATATACTATTTTACAATGTTAGTTTTATATACTATTTTACGATATAAGTTTTATATACTATTTTACAAATGTTGGTTTCACATACTTTTTACAAATACTAGTATTACAGACTATTTTATAAATGTTAGTTTTATATACTATTTTACAATAGTTTTTTATATACTATTTTACAATATTAGTTTTATATACTATTTTACAAATGTTAGTTTTATATACTATGTTACAAATGTTAGTTTTATATACTATTTTACAAATGTTAGTTTTATATACAATTTTACAATGTTAGTTTTATATACTATTTTACAATATTAGTTTTATATACAATTTTACAAATGTTAGCTTTATATACTATTTTACAATGTTTCTTTTACATACAATTTTCAATATTAGTTTTATATACTATTTTACAATGTTAGTTTCATATAGCATTTTACAAATGTTGATTTTATATACTATTTTACAAATGTTAGTTTTATATACTATTTTACACTGTAAACTTTATATACTATTTAACAAATATTAGTTTATATACTATTTTACAATATTAGTTTATATACTATTTTACAAATGTTAGTTTTATATAGTATTTTTAATGTTAGTTTTATATACTACTTTACAATGTTAGTTTTATATACCATTTTACAATGTTAGTTTTATATAATATTTCACTATCTTAGTTTTATATACTACTAGCAGGGTTCCCGGCGTTGCTCGGGTGTTTGGAGTTGTATGCGGTGCAAAAAAAGCAAAACAACAAAAAAATGGTTAATTTTTTAAAACTTTGACCCCTAATATGACCCCTTAAAATTTATTGTTTCGGGCTCAAATTACGTTATTAAGTTAGATCCAGGTTCAAGGAACCTATATCTAAAATTTCAAGTGTCTAGACCCAAAATTGTCGGAGGAGTTTGGTAGAGTTCTTAAAAGTAAAATCGTTGAAATTTGACCCCTTTACAGCCAAATTTCTGGCTGACACCCGTCACATCCGTTTTCCCAAATCTCAGTACCCGGTATTTTAAATTTTGAGTCTAAAGACTAAAAATTGACAGAGTTATTGCGTAGGGAAATGTACACAGACAGATAGACACACAGACACACAGACAGACAGACAGACACGTTCACTTTTATAGATATATAGATTTTACAAATGTTAGTTTTATATACTATTTTACAAATCTTAGTTTTATATACTATTATACAAATGTTAGTTTTATGTACTATTTTACAATGTTAGTTATATATACCAATTTACAATGTTAGTTTTATGTATTATTTTACAATGTTAGTTTTATATACTATTTTACAATGTTAGTGTTATACACTATTTTACTAATGTTAGTTTTATATACTATTTTACAATGTTAGTTTTATATACTACTAGCTGTACCCGGCCACGCGTTGCTGTGGCTCAGTTTGTTAAAATGGAACACATGTAAAAGTAGAGAAAAGTTTGATTCTTTTTTTCAAGAGAATGTACAAATTATTTTTTTAACAGATGTTAAGAAAATAAACAGAAAAATACTTCCATCATTAATTATGCAAAAAAATAAATAAAATGTTGATTTAGTGTTTCAATATGCTTATAAATTACGATAAAACTTGCTGAGTATGCACTGTTTTACGGTTGTTGTAAAAATGGAACGGAAACTTAAATTTCGCTTCATTTATTCTTTCTTACTTTTTTTATTGTGCCCCCCCAAACGAATATAATCAAAACAGTAACATTCAACAATTGTACTTTATGTATATAAAACACAAAATGGGTGTTTGTATTACTGTACACATAGATTCGAAAAAGTTGTCAAAAAACAAATATATAACAAATAAATGTTATCAAAGGCAAGATAAGTTACTTTTCTGCCAAACTGGATATATTTTTGTGTTTTTATTCAATGTAACATATTTATTCCGCTCGAAAAACATACAGTGTTTACCGATGTATTCGAAAATTCAAGATGGCGTCTCACACCCTCTTTAACACCGTAAGTATGGAAAAAGGTGTTATAAATAAAAAAACTATACAAAATACTATTAAAAACCCGCCGAATATATGTCAACCTATGTCACGGTAACATATATTGAGCGAGTTTTTAACAGTATTTTATCCGGTTTTTTATTTATAACATCTTTTCCCACACTTACCGTGTTAAAGAGAGAATCAGACGCCATCTTGAATGTTCCAATACATCGGTAAACACTGTATGGTTTTCGAGCTGAATAAACATGTTATATTGAATAAAAACACAAAAATATATCCAGTTTGGTAGAAAAGTAACTTATCTTGCCTTTGATAACATTTATTTGTTATATATTTCTTTTTGGACAACTTTTTCGAATCTATGTGTACAGTAATACAAACCCCACAAAATATTTATTAAAAAAAATTTTTTTTTTTTTAAAGTTAATAACGAAACGGAAATAATTCCATTTTTAAACGAAAAAGTCAGTTTACCTAACTTACTGTATTAATGCTATTTTTTTAAGCAAGAAAAAAAAAGGTAAATATCCAGTTACGCTACTACAGAACACCGACCACTCTAATTTGTTTTTTTTATAAGTAATTGAGGTCGCTGACAACGAATCTGATAGTCAAACTTGGGGCAAATTTACCGTTTGCATGGTATTTACCCCTGAACCCACGAACTTCTTTCCACCATTTTTCAGCATCCGTTTATGCTACGCGCATGCACGCTGTAGCATAAACGACGGCTTCACCAAGCAAACTATGTTGGGGGGAGGGGATTTTTTTTCCAGGACATAGAATTTTCTAATTTTCAAAAATACATTATAGCGCTTTTTGGGTGGAAAATTTAAAATTAGCTGAAAAAGAAATAAAAAAAGGAAAGCACACCAAGTTGGAGTGGGGGGGGGGTAATTTATCTGGGTTTTTTTTTACCTGGAACATCGAATTTTCAAATTTTCCGTTAGTAACGCACCAACATTTACCAATTAGAACACCATTTAACATTTTCCGAAGATTTTACTTTGTACATTGAGGGCGCGAGCGGGGGGGGGAGCGGATGTGATGTTGGCGCGCGCGCCCCAACATCACATCCCCCCCCAAACAAATTATAGTGGTCGGTGTTCTGTAGTAGCGTATCTGAATATTTACCAAAAAAAAAATATTTAGGTTTGGTTCACCCTAAATAATTTAGGTGACTGAAATAGGAATCCAATTGAATCTTTAATTTCCTGAATAGTATCCGATAATTCATTTTTCTTCGAATTATATCGAATACATTAATACGGACTTTAGGGGCTTTTTTCGTAATGTTACTGTAAAAATTATTTTTTATTGTTACAAATTACGATGCTTTAAAAAAAGCAAAAATAAATTCTTGCGTTTTTTATTTACTACTGAAAACCATAACTTTAGTAAAGGTATTTTTTGTTTAAACAAAATAAAACATTTTCACCAAGAGTTAAGTAAAAATAATTAGTTCATTATATTCTGCGATCATTATTTGAAAAATACTGTAATTTTCATTAAAATTCGTTAATTCCCTGATTTTTGGTGAATTTTTAAGTAAAGGGAGGAATCAAAATGTGTATACACTTTGAGCGTCGGCATTCATTTTGCGACCTCGTGTGGTTAATTTAAATTAAAGTTCAATCACATGGTTACATTATCAATAAACCCATTGAAAATTTACCAATATTGTAAACACATTCTGTGGTGTTTTTTTAGTGATGCAATGTTGTCAACTGATATTTAAAAAAAAAAACGCGAGATCAGGAGAAAGAAATGTCCAGAAAATCGCTAGCCAGTTTGGCAGAAAAGTAACTTATCTTGCCTTTGATAACATTTATTTGTTATATATTTGTTTTTTGACAACTTTTTCGAATATGTGTACAGTAATACAAACCCATGTACAGTAATACAAACCCCTTCGGGGAGATTGGAATGCCCCCCCACCTAAAATGTACTTGGAAAAATCGATTTTATAGTGAGATTTAAGAATGGTTAGTCGAAAAAAAAGGTGAAAAACAAAACAAATAATCAATAAATAATTGTTACCAAAGGCAATAAATGCTACTTTTTTTACTTACATGAATGAGTTTATTTTATGTTTTAAAGTATTTTCAAGCAATCTAATGCGAGTGTCTGGGTGCCAAATAACTCCAGATTTTCTAGAATTTCCCGCTAGATTGTAAACGAAATCTCCAGATCTAGCAGGAAAACCGCTAAATTGTAACACTGGTCACATGACAGGAAGCGGTAATAAATAATTGTCTCTAAATAAAAAAATGGCCTCGCCGTACAAAGAAATCCAGCTATTTATCATAGAAAAATTAAGTATAATGTTATAATTAAAAAGAAATATATAAAAACACACATGGATATAGTAAACATATTATACCAAAACGTGGAAGCCATCCGTCCAGTGGTTTTTTAGACAATTAATTCCGAACGAACCAACATTTACATTTTTATATATATAGATTTTACAATGTAAGTTTTATATACTATTTTACAATGTTAGTTTTATATACCATTGTACAATATTAGTTTTATATATTTTTTAATATGTTAGTTTTATATATTATTTGACAATGTTAGGTTTATATACTAGTTTACAAATGTTGGTTTTATATACTATTTTACAAATGTTGGTTTTATATACTATTTTACAAATGTTAGTTTTATATACTACTTTACAATGTTATTTTTATATACTATTTTAGAATATTAGTTTTATATACTATTTTGCAATATTAGTTTCATATACTATTTTACAATATTAGTTTTATATACTATTGTACAAATGTTAGTTGTATATACTATTTTACAATGTGAGTTTGATATACTATTTTACAAATGTTAGTTTTATATACTGTTTTACAATATTAGTTTTATATACAATTTTACAATGTTAGTTTTATATACTATTTTATAATATTAGTTTTGTATACTATTTTACAAATGTTAGTTTTATATACCATTTTACAATGTTTGTTTTATATATTATTTCGCAAATATTAGTTTTAAATACTATTTTACAATGTTAGTGTCATATACTATTTTACAATATTAGTTTTATATACTATTTTACAAATATAAGTTTTATATACTATTACATAAATATTAGTTTTATATACGATTTTACAAATGTTAGTTGTATATACCATTTTACAATGTTAGTTTTATATACCATTTTACAATGTTAGTTTTATATACTATTTTACAATATTAGTTTTATATACTATTTTACAATATTAGTTTTATATATTATTTTACAATATTAGTTTTATATACTATTTTACAATATTCTCTATATTTTCATATGTAATCTGATTCACTTTAGTGTATATGTAATCTGACTCACTTCAGTGTATAAAAAAAGATAATGTGCAAATTCAATGAATTTGCTTGTATGGCTTACACTTATGTCATTAAGAAAAATCCTACGTTTAGTAAAAACAGTTGCCTTCCAAAGATCATATAATTGAATATTGATTTAAAACATCGCAAGATGACAACATTGAATATGACTAAGTTCGTGTGCGTTTTGCTTCAGTTGACAGTTACAAAAGTGCCAGTAACGGCAGATTCACACATTACTATTTTGTAAAATGCCACGTAATTCATCCAATTTTTATTACTACTTCATGCAATTAACAAAAATTATAGAATCTCGGAAAACAGGAATTCGCTAAAAAGAAACTGAAAGGAATTATCGGTTTGATTTATCGTCAAATCTTATTTTGCAGAATACAAAAAAAAAACGTAACAAAAAAACGTCTCTTATTTTATTTTGTTTCGTTAATACCTACTCTGATATCTTTGTATCTTTCTGCCCCGGTTTTTAAGTGTGACTTCCGTTTGGTTTTCATCTGCTCACTACTCTCTTATATCTATACATGTTTATGTTTTTGTTTCTGTCTAGAAAACATGTTGCCAAAACTAGGTATCACTGTGCGTAGCGGGCCAAAAGCAAGGCTGAAAAAATACTTCTTTCGCGACCCTCTTCTCGGGCCTCTTAACTAAAAGTAACAAAGAAGATAAAACTTTCTACTAGTAGGGAAGATTTTTATAACAAGTCATATAAATATCCACCAAACTATCGTTCGTCTTGGACGTGTTCTACGTTGAACATCTATAGGTTTTCTCGCATGTGTGACACCTAGCTGAGTCCGGTTGACCTACACATGTCCTCCTCGCAGCCACTCTTTCCAGCCAACGCTTGAAAAGTAAAGAGCAACTAAATGAATCCATCTGAATTGAGCTTGAAACACTTTTCAATGTGGCAGGGAATGATGTGGCTTTCTATGAAATACAGTTTGATGGAACTTGTTCTGTATGATGTGCATCACTTTCAGAAAACTGCAGGTTAGCTACCTATTTGTGCGTTTTGTGATTGGCCCCAGAAGATCCAAAGCATCCTGGGCTGGTTGTTTCATGTCGTTTTTTACTTTCTTGACTTACGTAATGTTAAATGTTGTGCGAGTAAAACCGCTAGTATATAAAAAGGTTAGTCGCGAATAATAAGGGAATGAAGTTGAAGTGCGGCGTCACCGTCCTAGGGGGCTATTGGGCTCCCCGTTAGGGGAGGCTGAGGCTCCCGAAACGCTGGAGAATGCCGGGCAGATATGATTGTTTTATTCGTTAAGTAATCTTGTAGTGCCGGGCAACGGCATCCAACCCTGCTTAAAGAAGTTAAATGTTATTGTTTGGTGAAAAATGACAACTTGATGTCACTGTGAGAGACATAACGAAATATAATTTTGTTTCTGTTGCCAATGACCGCTGACTCAGGGTTGTTTGGCCTCTGAGTGCAGTACCAGACAGAGAGATCACAGGATTAATCTCTCAATCGTGAGAAACAGGCCTAAGAGAGTTTGCAGAACCATAGACGCATACGGGGAATAGGGGATTTCCCTGAGGTGACGTAATTAGTGACGATAGATCCAGGCAGCTGTTCGACCCACCCCGTCACCTAACTGAATAAACGAGTCCCTGGGCTGAAATCGCCAGAGTTGGGGCTAAGATTTGAAAGAATCAACTACAATTGAAGAGTCGTCGCCCTCTCTCTTCCTGAACCGTCACCACCGCAAAGCCGAGAGTAATTAATCTAATTGGGATTCAGTAGAGTTTTGCCAAAATCAATAACTGAATAATTGTATATAATTTTATATTTTGAACATCTATCTTGAATTAACGAATAGAATAGATATAATCGAGTCTGTCTTTCTTTCGTGTGCATGAAATTGATTCATTTCCAACGTGACATATCGACGAAGCAGCGGCCTATCAACTCGAAGGAGAAAGTTATTCCGACCAAATCGATTGACGGTTCCTACTACGCTGAGATACCTTGCAAAGAATCCCCTGCGAAGGACGAGCACAGGTTACATTGGGGTCCGTGACCGAGGATTTACTCGTATGTGATAAGGAGATACCTATTAGGGATCGCCGACCTTTCACAGAAGTCAAGTTGTATAACTAGAGGTTAGGACTGTTAGAATGTGGAAATTAGTAGAAACAGGTATGACGTCACATGACTCGATTAAAAAGTGGGACGAAGAGAGTTTTTGGAAGCCAACTAATTCAAATGCGTTGATAATATGTAATCAAATAGTACTTATAAATCCCTGTCTCCCTCCGCTACTCGATTATTCGAAATGAAAATCAAGTCGAATAAACCTCCTATGTCTTCTAACAGTTTTGTTATGACTTGGTTATTTTTTAGAGTATAAATAAGAAGCTTTAAATTCAGGGCAACAGGTTCTCCATCTGGAAGAATTACAGTGGAAGCGCTTACAATAACAAACAGCTAAGCATGGATAATATATATGAATCTGCAATTAATTTGTAATAATGACGGCAACATGGTTTTCTGTGTGTATGGCACAAGGTTGAAATGCAAATGTAAGACGGTTATCTTAGCTCGTGATAGTGAGTACTTCGACCTTATAATTCTTGTATATGCGAATGCTCAGCGATTTCTTCCTAGTCGTTACCCTGACATCTCTTTTCTTCGGTGAAAGTTGTATTGATTTGGTGCTGTCAGATTAGGGGGTCTAGAGATAGCGGCGTCTTGACATAAAAATGCACCTTAACATTAGTATTATTTAAAACAAGAAATAGAATCATGTTTTACTGACTCAAAAATACAAACAACGATTTTCTTATACAAAATCAAACCCAATACAATAAATATTTTGAAACCTTTAAAATTGAGCGATAAACCCTTTTACAAAAATGATCGAATTTACGCATTAAATAACAAGATAATATTTTATATATTGTAAAACCAAATAAAACATTGCTTTTGCTGCACCTTTTTCTGCGAATTTCGATGTGTGGAGGAGATATTTTTCAATTTTTCAGATAATTTATGAAGAATTACAGTCGAACTTGTGTAAGTTTCATGTATTTCTGGTTCGATTTGTTCCCCAATAAAATTCAAACGTTAATAAAAATTACATATTTTGTACATCAATAAAATTTCAAACGTTTGTAAAAATTACATATTTTGTTCCCTAATAAAATTTCAAATTTTTGTAATAATGACATATTTTGTACTTCAAAAAATTTTCAAACGTGCGCAAAACTTACATATTTGGTACACCAATAAAAAATATCAAAGGTTAATAAAAATTACATATTTTGTTCCCCAATAAAATTTCAAACGTTTGTAAAAATTACATGTTTGTACCCCAATAAAATTTCAAACGTTAATAAAAAAAAAAACTACACATTTTGTTCCATAATAAAATTTCAAACGTTAGTACAAATAACATATTTTGTTCCCAAATAAAATTTCAAACGTTAATAAAAAAAACTACACATTTTATTCCATAATAAAATTTAAAACGTTAGTACAAATAACATATTTCGTTCCCAAATAAAATTTCAAACGTTAATAAAATTTACATGTTTTGTTCCCAAATAAAATTTCAAACGTTAAGAAAAATTACATGTTTTGTACTTCAATAAAATTTCAAACGTTTGTAAAAATTACATATTTTGTTTCACAATAAAATTTCAAACGTTTGTAAAAATCACATGTTTTGTACCTCAAAAAAACTTCAAACGTTCGTAAAAATTACATATTTTGTACCTCAATAAAATTTGAACATTAGTAAAAATTACATATTTTGCTACCCAATAAAATTTGAATGTTAGTAAAAATTACATGTTTTGTTCCCCAATAAACTTTCAAACGTTAATACAAATTACGTATTTTGTTCCCCAACAAAATATCAAACGTTAGTAAAAATTACGTTTTTTATACCAATAAAATTTCATACGTTAGTAAAAATGACGTTTTGTTCTCCAATAAAATTCAAACGTTCATAAAAATTACATGTTTTGTACCCCAATAAAATTTCAAACGTTTGTAAAAATTACATTTCTTGTACTTCAACAAATTTTCAAACGTTAGTACAAATAACATATTTTGTTCCCAATAAAATTTCAAACGTCAGTAAAAATTACGTTTTTTCACCCCACCAAAATTACAAACGTTAGTAAAAATTACATATTTTGTTCTCCAATAAAATTTCAAACGTTAAGAAAAATTATATATTTTGCTCCCCAATAAAATTTCAAACGTCATTAAAAGTTACATATTTTGTTCCCCAATAAAATTTCAAACGTTAGTAAATATTACATGTTTTGTCTCTCAATGAAATTTCAAACGATAATAAAAATTACATATTTTATACCCCAATAAAATGTCAAACGTTTGCAAAATTACATATTGTGTTCCCCAATAAAATTTCAAACGTTTGTAAAAATTACATGTTTTGTACCCCAATAAAATTTCAAACGTTAATAGAAATTACATATTTTGTTCCCCAATAAAATTTCAAACGTTAGTAAAAATTACGTTATTTTACCCTTCGAAAATTTCGAACGTTAGTAAAAATCACGTTTTGTTCTTCCATAAAATTTCAAACCTTTGTAAAAAGTACATGTTTGTACCCCAATAGAATTTCAAACGTTTCTAAAAAACAAATATTTTGTACCTAAAGGAAATTTTAAACCTTATTAAAAATTATATATTTTGTACCTCAATAAAATTTCAAACGTTTGTAAAGATTGCATATTTTGTTCCCCAATAAAATTTCGAACGTTTATAAAAATTACATGTCCTGTACCCCAATAATATTTCAAACGTCAAACAAAATTACATATTTTGTTGCCCAATAACATTTCAAACTTTAGTAAAAATTACATATTTTGTACACCAATGAAATTTCAAACGTAAGTAAAATTTACATGTTTTGTATTCCAATAAACTTTCAAACGTTTGTAAAAATTACATATTTTGTTCCCCAATAAAAGTTCAAACATAAATTAAAAAAATTACACATTTTGTTCCTCAATAAAATGTCAAACGTATACAAAAATTACATATTTTATACCCCAATAAAATTTCAAACGTTAGTAAAAATTACGTTTTTTACCCAAATTGAATTTAAACGCCTGTAAAAATTACATGTTTTGTACCCTAATAAAATCTCAAACGGTAATCGAAATTACATATTTTGTTCCCCATTAAAATTTGAAGCGTCAATAAACATTACATATTTTTGTTCCCCAATAAAATTTCAAACGTTAGTAAAAATTACGTTATTTTACCCTTAAAAAATTTCGAACGTTAGTAAAAATCACGTTTCGTTCTTCCATAAAATTTCAAACCTTTGTAAAAAGTACATGTTTGTACCCCAATAAAATTTCAAACGTTTCTAAAACAACAAATATTTTGTAATTAAATGAAATTTTAAACCTTAGTAAAAATTATATATTTTGTACCTCAATAAAATTTCAAACGTTTGTAAAGATTGCACATTTTGTTCCCCAATAAAATTTCGAACGTTTGTAAAAATTACATATTTTGTACCTCAATAAAATTTCAAAGGTTTGTAAAAATTACATGTTCTGTACCCCAATAAAATTTAAAACGTAAAGAAAAATTACATATTTTGTTCCCCAATAAAATTTCAAACGGTTGTAAGAATTACATATTTTGTTCCCCAATAAACTTTCAAACGTTAGTAAAAATTACATGTCCTGTACCCCAATAATTTTTCAAACGTCAATAAAAAATTACATATTTTGTTCCCCAATAAAATGTCAAACTTTAGTAAAAATTACATATTTTGTACACCAATGAAATTTCGAACGTTAGTAAAATTTACATGTTTTGTATTCCAATAAACTTTCAAACGTTTGTAAAAATTACATATTTTGTTCCCCAATAAAAGTTCACGTAAAGTCAGTGGGTACTTGGCAGGTTTATATTTTATTTGATTTATGCAATTTACGGATAAAGCACGTACCTTCAACTAATTAAGAGTATGTCCTACACATTATTGGGCATTCGATTCCTTTAAGTTCTTCAAGAAATTTATTAGACGCTATGTTTGTCCGTTTGGTTGTGATGTGATTTATTAGATATAACCGTATGTGCCACTTTGTGCCAAGATGGCCGGAGGAGAATTACACTAGCCGCGTGTGAGAAGGAGGCAGCAGCAAAGATTGAGATTGATTTGACCTGCTAAAGGGCCGACAATCTTCAGTTATTACGCACAGTTTCCTTTATCTTGAAGGCCCAGAAGCGAACAAGAATTTAAAATGGCAAGGTCCACGGATGGAGAGGGAAATTTGCCTGCTTAAGTAAGTCGATCCGATATCAATATAACCTCTGACATGTTTTCAAGGGCATTCCGTTTATCAATTTCTTCGTGGAACCTCGAGATATATATAAAGGGATTATGCTATTGAGTCAATAATTCGCTTGGATGAAAGATTTGTCATTTCTATAGATGATGTCAAAACAAAATTGTTTCATAGACAACCCCAACTTCTACCTAAACTATATATATATATATATATATATATATATATATATATATATATATATATATATTAAAAACAGTAAGTTTTAAGTGGATAATCACATTAGTGGTGAGTAAGGGTTTGTCTTTTGGTCCCCTTCTTGAACGTGAAAGATTATACTTTTATCGATATGAAAATGTGTGTGGGTGTGCGTGGTATGGCCGGAGTCGTTTGTCGTGGGAGAGAAATAAAGCTCGACTCGCCGGTAATATGATAGTTCGTAAATAATAAAACAGTTGTTTAGGATATTTTGTGGTAGAAGCAAAGCATGAGACTCTAATGTTGAATGGCAAGGAATGACCGAAAAAATGTACCGATTGCTGGGATCGTCGAAAATTCCGACCAGAAAGAATTAGAGATCGGTCATTTGAGAAAAAAGGGATCTCAGAGTGTTTCCATAATCGTCAAGAAAGAATAGAGATTCCTTACGGACTGACTAAATTGAAAACGAAGAGAAATATAGAAAAAAGTATAGGTGGATGGGGTCTGACTTCTTTTCATCTGGTGAGGCGTATTTTTTTTAACAGTTGCATAGAGCTGTGGGAGCCAATAGTGAAAGAATTTCCGAATGTTATACTACGAAACATATCGAATTGTTAAAGACGGTGCACAACATTTCCATAGAGGAATTACATATATTACCCTGTGACGCAGGATCCTGTGTACAGTTCTCTCACCATTAAGATTACACATCGTAAAATAGTTGTTCTACGAATCTATCATCTTCCAGCGTATTTCCAAGGCATTTAAAAGTTAATTATTATTGACTGAATAATCAGGTTTCTCAACGTCAATATTTCTGCTTTTCCACTTGATGTAATGTATAGGTGTTTGATATTTCTATAGAAATTTTATATGTTTGGAGAAAAGAGTTGAGATTGTAGATTACGAGGAGCGTTCCAAATGAAAGCCGCCTATTTTTATTCCACCCGAATCAATCAGAGAGCATCGCAAATTGTATTGTTATGATGACTGAACTCATGAATTTATAACCTGAAATGTTTATCTCGATGTTGCAGATATGTATGCAGTGTGAGACTCGAAGGAAGCAACGCTTGTCATGGACATGTGTCAGAAGAAGAGATGCGTAATTGAATTCTTGGCTTAAGTACATTAAGAATAATGTGGAAATACATCATGGTGCCTGTGTTGAAATACATTCTATAGCATCTCTATAGTCCCTCGTTTTAATGGTACCGCTTGCGTCTTCGTAACTCTTCAAGTTTTGAGTTAAAAAATAGGAGGCGTTTCTTTTGGAACGACCCTCGTAGTTTAGAAGACCAGTCTAATCGCAAACCTTATACAAAACTTTGTATGTTTAGTAACGTAAGGGACTGTCCATAGTCGCATTATAGTCCTTCGAAAACGGAGACACTTGCTTTACGTATGCGTTTATGTATCTAATCATTCAAAGGCATTTCTTTATAATATGCTTCTTATGTAAGAAAACCTACCTAATATTACCAATCTCATTTCATAAACTAATATTTCGTTCATTGTAAGCCTATCTCGATAGGAGATAGAAATTGTTTTTATCTTTGTATGTTATCACTGTACGACTAAACACTGTAAATGAAACTGAGAAACAATATATATATATATATATATATATATATATATATATATATATATATATATATATATATATATAAGGTAAAATTAAAAGCCAAGAACAATGCGAGATTTTTTTATAGAGTAAAATTAAATGAAAACAAAAGAAATAAATTTCTTTTTTTTTTTGTTGTTTGTTTTTTCTTTTTCACACAAATTTTAACTCTAAACAACAGTAATTTTTTTCTGTTGTATTCAATGGTGTTATAAATCTCAATATATATCAGACTTATTAGTCCTTTTTCAAGAGAAGACAGCGGAAGAGTGTTCAAAATTGGAAAAGCGGCCGCAGAGTTTGCCACGTGAGACCGCGAAATATAGAACAAAAAAATGACGTTAAGAGAACGTTAAAATAAATCAGTTGATGTTTGAAATGCTTGTTGCGTTTGTGAATCAAGGGAGATGACTATTCAAGCAAGAGTTTTTTTTTCTGTCTTCTCTTGAAAAAGGACTAATAAGTCTGAAATAATTTATTTCTGCTATTCTTTCTGGTATGTTTCCAAGACTTGCTGCTAAACTGAATATTCAACGTTTTACTGATGGTCCATTAGTGATATTTACACACTCTATTGTGTTGCATTGTGTAATAACTTACCCCAGCAGAACTTTACAACTGGATGTCAGGCGGCTCATACTGTCTACTTTTGTGTCGCAGAACCTGCACTGCTTGTTATTATTGAGACCACTGATCTTTTTCAAAGCATTGTTCATCAAGCTTCGGTATTGGGCAGCCATTATAATTCTTTCTTCATCATAGTATAGGAAACTTCTTTTCATCCAGTCTACAGAGCTTCATTATCTATATATTCCTCTATATATTCGTGCGCTGTTGGTTGGTAGGTTGATCCATACTTTCAGTTTTCTGCAGTGGAAAGTCATCGTGTTATTTTGCCGACTGTTCTTGGCTATTTCCGTTGCTTATTTTCTATTTCTGTCTCATTAGTAAGACAATCTAGTTCAAAATGTTTGACCAGTTTTGTTATGGAGGTAGTTTTTATGGCTCTTTAGATATTGCCCAGTGTTAACAAGTGGTTCAGTATTTGTGGTCAGTATCTGAGACACATACCACCTTCTCCTCTGGGCAGATACAGCCTTGATAGACACTGGTTTCTGTACATTATTGTGTACAGTGTTAGCATTTTTCTTTTTAGAGTATTTAACTTGTCAATGACTTTTTGTAGCCAGTCAATAATAGCAAGGATGTATGTTACTACTGGCATGACAATTATATGTTTGATTTTAACTGTTTTGCAAGTCTTTTTGTTTTTATTTGGGGGGGGGGGGGTTACACACCATAAATATTATCTGCCTATTTTTCTTTCATTCTGATATGTTGAATTAAGTCGTTATTTTCTATGCCAAAGTATTTTCACTGTTGCTAATCTTTTAGGTCTTTGATATCAGTACAATCGTTAAGTTGTATATCTTCCGTTTGGATCTTCTTCCTAGCATCTGAATGAGCATTTGGCACAAATTTTACCCAGACAAAATTTCGTTCTAATATCTTTTGAGAAAGTATGTACACTCTGTAAGAGTGTACTTAAATCAACGTCTAAAATGGCATGCGGCTTGCGGTCACTCATGAAGATCAGGGGGTTGACTTTTTTGTTTAGTTCTTGTTGGCGGCCCTGGCTTAGATTGTAGGCAAACCAACTTTTATTAAGTAGTTTATTTAAAAGACCTATTGCTAACCAAAAGAGCAAATGAGATATCTTATCCCTTTGGAAAATCTTTACGTCAGGGATTGTTATCCTCTCATTATTGTAGTTTAAGGACATAGTTGTTTGCCACATCTTTGTGTGTACAGCCATGGTTTTCTACATTATGCGATGGATTTTATATAAATCAAGACATTATAGAATCCACACTATAATATGCATTTTGATAAACAATTAAAACCATGTTTTGACTCCTCTACCTCTTCATAGTTTTCGAGGATTACCTTACTAATCAACAACTGGTCCTTGATGCTTAAACACTTTTCCTGTATCCTGCTTGTTCTTTTTTCATGTATGCCCCAGAACACAGGTGTACATAGATGCTGTTTGCAACCAAGGCAACGAAAAGCTTGTAATGCGTAATGAGGCAGCAGAGGAGTCTATATTTGATAGGACGCTGTTTATCACTCGATTTGGGTATAAGTGTGGTATCACCTTTTAGTAGCCATGATTATAAAGTGTATTTAGACAGAAATTAGGTGAGTTGTATGTTCCAGTTTTTGTTTTCCCGAAATCGATCCAATCGATCCAATCTATCTGTATATGTAGCCTATGCCCTTTAATATGAATACAGACTAGGGAGATAATTTAAATATAAATGTTTTATATACAAAATATTCCAATAAACATTAGACAAATAATTGCTCATTTATAGCTTAAGTGAGTAAAGGAGCGTTGTCTGACATGTTGCTCATTAAAATGTATATATTTAATAGCAGGAATTTGAAATTAATAAAATATATCTGAAGAACTTCTTGTTAGGTTGAAAGCATCAAGTTAAAGTAAATTCATTATTATACTGTTGCATATAATACAATCTCACATATAAATATGGGAAATATCGTGTAAACTTGCCAATACACACACACACACACACACACATATATATATATATATATATATATATATATATATATATATATATATATATATATATAGAGAGAGAGAGAGAGAGAGAGAGAGAGAGAGAGAAAGAGTATGATACGAGCGGAGCGCGACAAGATTTGGTATCTTACTCCAAGGAGTGTCGGAGCCGTGCAATCATACGGAGAGCTAGCCACAGTAAATAATAAATATAAGTTCTGACATTTACAACACGCAGCCTCGCTCGTATTGTACAATTGTTCTAACATGTCGATTATAAAAGTTCTACTGTCATTGATTACACCACGTGAAAATGCAATAAGATTGCTGTACGTACCGTTATCCTAGACATGTCTTGCTCATCGGGCGGTGTGTTGTTGTTAATAAGAGGTCCTCGTCCAATAGGTTGATGTGCTGCTATTCTAGGCGAGAGGATGAGAAAGAAGAGCTAAACAAAACGTAATTGACGATCGCCTATTTCTGACAACAGCGATAAATGTAAATTTCGTAATACGAGCCGTCATTTTTATTTGTCAAACATATATTTAAAACAATGTCAACAGTTTACAGCCAGGTTGGTAAAGCACATAATAAAAAGGAAGAAATAATTAATAATTGTTTTTCTTTTCTTTTTTTTTCTTGCGTTCTCTTTTAGTTGTGTACTCAGTCGATAGCAGCTGTTATCACTGTATGAGGGACAAATTTTGGGGTTTCTACGCGTTATTAAAAAAAATTAAGTTTAAATGAGTCTTCTTTCGCTTTTGTTAGTGTTTCTATCGGTCGGATAGACATATCCAAGCTTTCTTTCGATGTCGGAGAAATATCTTTTGCTGGTGATGAGTTAAGTATTACATTTCGAGTGCAGTGTATTGTTCGAGATCATTATTTATTTTTCTAGTTCTTTGATTGAAGTATTTGAATTCGTTTGTTTATTTGATAATGGATCGAGATTATCTAATTGTTTTCATTATTGATTTCTTTTGCGTCAGCAGAAGTTATTGAAGTATTTACCAAAACGTAAGTGGCAACAAATTTTCAAACAGCTTTAAATAAATTCTCTTTAGCTCGATCATTTTCTGTTTAAACTTTGAAATGGATAAATTAAAAGTAATTTTCTTTGTTCGAAATATCGTGTTTATTTCAAATAATTACTTTACTAAATAGACAACATGTATCTTTTCGGTGACAGTTTTTCTTTAATGTATTATATCTCGGTCTGAATTCCTAAGAAACTTGCTTCCTGAAGGAATAACAGAGGGCGTTCGATTGTGTAAATTCAAACAAGCGCGGCTGACTCAACATCGTAACCTAGCAACGACAAGTTAAACCCGGTGACCTGCTACATAGCGGCAATATCGATTCAGCATGACGCATTTACCGAGGTCTACATTGGCGTCTTTGATCAGTATAAATCGATCAGTTTCATTTTTCCATACTTACATGGTCAAACAGAAAGCATTTTCAGGTAGATATTAATGTAGATATATAATAAACTAACTAGACTAGAACGTTCCCAAAAAGATATATTCTATAATCGGAAAATATCACACACACGTATATATATATATGTATATATATATATATGGGTGGGTGTGTGTGTGTGTGTGTGCGCGCGCGTTAAGTTAGTGTACTCGTATATATATATATATATATATATATATATATATATATATTTGTCTATATACGTTTCTATATCTATTATATTATAAATATATTATATATATATTTTTATCTCTATCTAATAATGCCCATATGTATATATATATATATATATATGCATGTATGAATGTGTGTGTATATAACTATATGTATATACATATATATTTAACAAAAATGGAAATTAGTAAGAACCTGAAGAGAGTGCACAATACTATTGCAGAGCGGATATATATATATATATATATATATATATATTTATTATTATTATTATTATTATTATTATTATTATTATTATTATTATTATTATTATTATTATTACGGTTTTATCCGCTCGGTTACACATGTTTTGATTACCGAGCGTATCATCGATCTGATAATTTCATCAGACTTTATAGAAAATGCACAAAAATTGTGCATTTTCTAATATCTTTCCTTTGTTTTTTTGCTTTTTCTAATATCTGTTTTTCTAATCATAATAATTATTTCTGTAAAATCTGATGAAATTATCAGATCGTTGATACGATTCGGTAATCGAAACATGTGTACTTAAGCTGATAAAACGGTAATAATAATAATAATAATAATAATATATATATATATATATATATATATATATATATATATATATATTTAAGACTGTAAATTATACTTTACATGAATTGACTGTTCGACAGGATATTTGGCAATGTTTTTGTCTTGTTGACCATGAAAAGTCCAGTTTTCTTTACTTTGGGTATTTTATTCATTTGAATGTTCATATCTTAGTGGATTTTATGTTTTTACTTTCCAATACTGTCTCTGATTTGTGTCCGTACAAAATCTTAATATTTCTTATTTGAGTATCCTGTCGAACAATAAATTCATGTAAAATATGATTTACAGTCTTAAATTGTGTTCTTCCACAAGCTCTATTTTCTATTTTGGTCATAAGAGCTTTTTTATTTGGTTGAGATTGCTATATAAATATTTATATTTATATTCGCTTTAAGTTTACAGAAGCTTTAGCTTTTTTTTTTTTTTTTTTACAAAGGCATCACCACATTATCAAGGCCCAGAGGCCACTCAAGGATAAGGGTTAAAGAGTGTACAGTAGAAATTGGACAATATAGTAATCATTAGTAATGAAAATTTGGTAAATTTAATAACTTATATGGAACGGCTCATCAAGAACTTATTTACTTTAGACTTGAACACAACCATATTGTAGTCAGCCGGAAAGCAGGAAAACGGAAGACAATTCCACAGGCGTGCAGTTCTAAGAAAGAAGCTTTGTTCATAGAATCTACGTTTAGGTTTAGGCACAGATAAAGAGTGGGGGAAATTATTGATAGTGTTTACAGCTAGACGAGTGTTTCTTGTGAAAGTTTGGCGAGGGGGGACCATAGATTGAAGCTCAGTCGAACACTTTCCATGAAAATAACAATACATCAGAGACAAACTCGCAACATCTCTTCTGTGAGATAGAGGTTGCAGCGAAGAGAAAAGGACATCTCCTACGAGGCTACGAAGTCTATTTTGAACTCTATCAAGGCAGGACAAGTCCTTTCTAGCAGCTCCTGCCCAGATGTGGCAACAGTATTCCAGCTTGTAAACTTAATGTTTTCTTCTTCATTACATACATGCATTTATATATATATATATATATATATATATATATATATATATATATATATATATAAAGAGAGAGAGAGAGACTAATATGCAGCATATAATGGATAGCTTTGCTGACTCCTGCACTGCCTTGGTCTGAGGATCATTCTGTCTAAAACAAAGGTGATGTTCACTCCTGCACGGTGCCTGTCATGCGTGGAGCTGAACATCATGATCTGTGGTGCTAGACTAGGTGTAGTTGATTCATTTGTCTACCTTGGTAGTTCTCTGTCGAGGGGTGGCTCTCTCGACACTGAAATTCGCAGACGAATTCAGAAGGCATCTGTAGCTTTTGGAAGGTTGGAGAATATAATGTGGTCTGATCGCGGCATCACAGACAGGACTAAGATCTGCGTTTACAAGACCTGTGTACTAACGATACTGTGGTATTCATCAGAAACATGGACATTGCATCAAACGCACATTAAATGGCTTGAACGATTTCACCAAAAATGCTTGAGACGTATCTTAAACATCAAATGGCAAGCACAAGTACCCGATACTGTAGTCCTTTTGAGAGCATATTGCTCTAGCGTTGAGACCCTTGTAGCAGATCTCACATGCGTTGGGTGGGCCACCTGGTTCGAATGAAAGATTGTAGGTTGCCAAAACAAATTTTTTATGGGGAGCTGTAAAATCGCAAGCGCCATCAACACAAGCCTAGAAAGAGGTTCAGGGACTCTACAAAAAATAATTTGAAAGTCTTACAAATCGGCATCGACACATGGGAAGAACTTATTCTGCAAAGCTTGTACGGAAAGTTATGATGCTCTAGAGAAAAGAAATCAGGCTCACAGCAATCTGAAGGGAGAGCTTCGCAATGGTTTAATTGATGGTCTTAAACGTGACACACAAAGCTGGAAATGCGACACTTGTGAGCGAGTGCTTTTTTCAAAAGCTGACTACGTCAACCACCTTAAGTCGCACAAAACTTCTGTTCAAGTCAACTTCGCACCTATTAGTCCGAACCAAACGATCTGTTTAATATGCAGCAAAGTTTGCAAGTCTACTGCTGGTTTGAGAAGACATGTGATTGTTTATAGGAATACTTTTCAACCCCAGAGGAAGTCAACTCAATTGCTCAATTGTATGTCACATGTGTTTCAAGATGTGCAAATATGCGGCGGGAGTGCAGAGTCATATGAGATGGCATGGACGACGAGATTAGGAGAACTGAATGTGACGGCGATCATCTGGAAAGATGCCGCAATCATCATATATATATATCACCGTTTGTTTATAAACAAACGGTTTGAGCACTGTGAAAGTGGTGGACAAATGTTTATTTAAATAGACATTTGGCGAGATAATTTACGGGTGCCCCTTCCGTGGGTCTATTGATAGAAATGCTGACTGTCAACGCGATTATTCTAGGTTACATCTTCGGCTTGGGAGAGGTGCTAGTCTAGCAGCATTGATGAGTTGTGATACAACGAAACAGGACTGTATGTCGATGACTACAAATATTTTAAGCTCCCCCCTTTTTGCGTAGAGCACTGTTGTAAATACTCTCACCCGCTACTTAATTGGCTGAAAAATGCGACGCTCAGTGTTTATTTATAAACAAACGGTTGGAGCACTGTAAAAGTGGTGGACAAATGTTTGTTTAAATAGACATTTGGCGAGATAAGTTACGGGCGCCGCTCCCGTGGGTCGATCGGTAGAACTGCTGACTGTAAACGCGATGGTTCTAGGTTCAATTCTCGGCGAGGTGCTAGTCTAGCGGCACCGAGGAGTTGTGATACAACGAAACAGGACTGTATGTTGATGACTACAAATATATATATATATATATATATATATATATATACATATATATATGACTTGTCTAAACTTTCTGCAAATATATATATATACAGAAAGTTTCTGCAAATATATATATATATATATATGCAGAAAGTTTCTGCAAATATATATATATATATGCAGAAAGTTTCTGCAAATATATATATATATATATATATATATATATATATATATATATATGCAGAAAGTTTAGATAAGCCATCGGTTTAACTACTGATGATAAATCGGTTTCAATACTGATGATGAGGAAATGTTTAAAGCCATCATATCAAGCTCTCCTCGGCGAGCAAATCTGACTCTATCGAGGTATATGTCTCAAACTCACACCTCACAAAATAAACTTAAAAACATGCGGAAAAAATAATATAAAAAATTAATTGCTCTTATGTATTTGGAGTCATATTATCCAATATATATATACTAGCAGGGAGACCCGACGTTGCGTGGGATTGAATGATGATCAAATAATATTTCACACTCCTATATTTTTATTGTCATTGAAATCTGTAAAATCGCACGGAAGTAAACGTCACACAGTAACTTAGTCCAAAATATATGTTATTTTTCATTGAACTCTAAAGAACCTATTGTTTCTTTTATAAAATTATTTTATATAAACTTAATGAAAGTTAATGAAAAAACATTAAGAAATTTACGTGCGAACTTTGAACCTTTTTTTATAAGTATTAGAAATCAATTAATAGATATTCTTTAAATTTCAGTTTATATGGAGTATTTTAAATGCTTTTTGGAGGGAATAACATGGACAAACCTTCCATTATAAATTTAGGAACTATGGGGTGATTATTCTTTTTGTATAGATAAGTTAAGTATGTGTATATGTTTATAAATTTGTATGTAAAGGATTCATTCCTAAACTAATATATATATGTATATATATACCTATATGTATATACGATACCATGTGTGTAAATTTGTGTGTCGCGCTTACATCTAGTTTTCTTTCGAGTGACCGTCGTTTAATTATTATGATTTTCCATTTCTTATAATGAATAATTTTACCAAGCATCCTTCATAAGTTTTGGTTTCGGTTTCGATTCAAGCTGATGCACCCAAGTCATATGAATATTTTTTATTTCTGAAATCACAACTATATAATATATGTGAATCGATAGAAAACTGACCCTATATATACGAAATTTGCATAAATTAAAATATCATATTTAAGCGTATTTTTCGACCGGGCTACGCCGGGTGTTTCTGCTAGCTTAGATTTAAAAAAAGAGCGACAATAATATCAGGGCGTCTCTATTTACGCTGACCATCAACAGAATGCCAACATTAATATATTACATATGAAAGAATGCGCTGTGGAAGTACCACAAGTTCCGCTAATTAACTGATTATTATGAATTTTGTAACACAACTATTACAAGTCATGCATTCAAATATGGAATATATTTAGTTTAATTAGATAATAAGCGTATAAATGGAGTTAAAGCACTTTGTAAAAGTCCAGATACCTTCGACATTTGTGGCGTTTTAACAACAGGTATTAGACATCAATTATAAAATTACACATCAATTATTAAATTAGTCATCAATTATAAAATTAGAAATCAATTATTAAATATTCTCTATGTTTCATTTTCTTTGAAATACCTCTAGTGATTCAGGGGACAGAATATGGGTTTAACCTCTCATTTGAAAATTAAAATATTTCAGGTTTGCATTGATCTTAATCCAAAGTAATTAGTCAATAAATAAGCATGATTCCATTAATTTTCTTTTTTTATTTAGAGCCATTAAGCTTCAAACATTTTTTAGAATCAAAATCATGTAATTGATTCGGACTAAAATAGTAGATATAAAGTTTATTAGAATTATATTTTGTTTTTAAATTGTTTTTAATGTGCGTAAATAGGCGTAAAATTGGTACAAAGCTGTTTTATTTCGGGACTTATATTAAACCGACCTGAAGCATCTGGTCTGTATGCGTTGCTTTTCCACAATCAGTATACATGATTAATAAAGATTGAATTTAGTCCGTCATCATGAAGGCTCGTTTGAAGGATACATCTAAATTTAGGATTCGAAACTCGAGTAACTCGTGTGCAACACCGAAACACTGTCATTTGAGCCACCATACTACACATCAGGACGTCTTACAGTTATCACGTGAAATACGAACCACGATGAACGGTCGATTGTGAGACAAGCTTTTGGTTTCTCCAGACAAGTAGTCATCCAACTTACGTGCATCTAGACTGATCCAACTCAAGGAGAACTCTGCATTTACAAAGCCGATGCCACTCAGTAAGTGAAACCAGTTATTAAACTTTTTTTACAAGTATTTCCACGAAATGTGCTCCGAAGAACTGAATTTACTTTTATTAACCGCTAACATGTTTTGACATCCGACAAACCGGACCAGCAGCAAAATCGTACATCTTAACTGAAAATGTACCCTAGATGCTGGAAACTTGATGGTCTAAAAGCTTCTTTCTTCAGACTGCTCGCATCTGGAATTCTGTTTCTACCTCTTGTTTCCAAACATCTTACTGCACAATTCCCAACTTAGGATGTTTCCTATAAATATGTTTACTTACGTCTCAGTACCATTTTGAGGTGAATAAAAGTTTAGAAATTAAAATAGAAATATTATGCAATTGTTTTTATTCGTAATAAGACATAACATCGAACAACCATGAAACCCTCAAATTGGAAGTCTTAGACTAGAGTTTTATTTAGGGCTCTTCAGTAAGATGAATTGAAACAAGATTCTAAACCTGACGCGCTTATATGCGAGAGGGATATTCTGCCAATTAGGCTACCACGCTATATGTAAGACAACACTATATATATCACCTCACCTGCTTCTTGATACAGGTATATGCATTATTCTGTATGCATAAATTTGTGTGTGTGCGTGTGTGTTATCATATGTATATGTGGTTGTGTATCGTTAGCAAGTTTGTGTATATGTGGTTGTGTATCGTTAGCAAGTTTGAAATTTGTCATCTACAAAACGAAAAGGCTCGCTATTGGCAATCATGTATATCTGAAAGTTGAAAATCGCTCTGTCAAGGCCGGCTTGTACTGTTCGTTTTAGTAGCAGATTGGTAGCGAAAATCTATATCAATAAAATTAATGTTGACACAGGGATCAAATCTTTATGATAACCACCAATTATTTTTATTATCATCTCATACATGTGTGTATGTGTACTTATAGTGGTATCACGTTGATTCGTCATTGTCAGTTATAATATACTTTTGATTTCGTGACCGTTTCTCTCGCACAAAGTTTCACATGTTTTCTATGTTTTCTCTTTCAACATGTCGCTTTATTTCTCTGCTAATATGTGCATCATATATATATATATATATATATATATATATATATATATATATATATATATATATATATCATAGAAAATAATAGATCAGAATAGAGTCTAAAAGAGCAAAGCCTCAGTTAAATACATTTAAAAGAGCTGTGTTCGGAGTATTGTAGATATATGATAAACTCAAGAGGTGTAATTACCTAGAGCTATATTAATAGAAAGAGTGAAAGATTAATAATTGTGAAATTATTAATCAAGTTTCCATTGGAGGAAATGTAACAAAATCAAATTAATATGTACAATCGTTTCGGAAACGATGCCCATTATTTATTCGACATTTGGTGTCTTGCCCAGCCTTAACCACACACACCCCCATTTATGCTGACGAGGAGACGACATCCAGAAATGTTTTACTTTATTTCTCGAAGGTCTTATTTGTAAATAGGGAATGATATTTTAGACAAACGTTTTTTTTTATTCAAGCCCCCCCCCCCATTCTCAAGTGTCTATTAAAAAGTAAATAATTACTCACCAAAGTTTTATATATCACAAATTGAAGATAAAAGATCAATAAATAACATATTCAAATTTAAAACAAAAAAAAGTAGTGTTTTTTAGAAATTTACGTGTAAAGTCCGAAGTTTAAAACCTTTTTTTTTAAACAAAACACGTTGTTTGTTTTGTTTTTTTTTTTCAATTAAACTTTGGCCCTTGCTCCTTTAATTGAAAAAGAAATTAGGGCTTGAATTACGTTTTCGAGGAGTTATAAGCTTGGAAAACGGGGTGGAATTATTCAATATTTTTCACGAAATTTCTGACACACCTAACAAATGACTTATCTACCACTAACCCTAAGTTCGAGTTGCACTCCCAAATTAAGAGTTAGTGATAGTCATAGATTTTTTTATACAATTTTCCAAGAGTGAAGTCCCCAATGGTTAAACGACATGCAACCAGTTAATTGTTGGAAAGACAACTTTTAATAAAAGAAATGAAATAAAAATAACTTAAACACAGTTTCAGCACGTATAAAAGGTACTTGAATTTTACTTTATTTTTTTTTTTTTGCATAATTAATGATGGAAGTATGTTTTCTGTTTTTTTTAACATCTGTTGAAAAAAAAATAATTTGTACACTCTCTTGAAAAAGAAAATCAAACTTTTCTCTACTTTCACCTAACTATTTACAATATTCATATAAAGCATTCACCTGTTCTTTTTATAATAAAAATTCCGTTTCCAAAAAAAAACGTTTACTGCCAAATTTCTTTTCAAAAAGTGCAAGTTTTCCTGAAAAAAAAAAAAAAAAAACTTTCACCTAGCAATTTATGGTAAAAAATTAATTGGGGGGGGGGCAAACAACTTTTATTGATAAAAAATTGCAAAAAATAATAAAAGTAAATAAACGAAAGCAATTTTTCTTGAGGAATGTGTTCCATTTTAACAAACTGAGCCACAGCAACGCGTGGCCGGGTTCAGCTAGTATATATATATATATATATATATATATATATATATAGAGAGAGAGAGAGAGAGAGAGAGAGATAGATAGATAGATAGATAGATAGATATAGATAGAGAGAGAGAGTGACAGAGACAGAGACAGAGAGACAGACAGACAAACATAAAGAGAGAGAGACAGACAGACAAAGAGAAAAAGAGACAGACAGACAGAGAGGGGGAGCGGAAGATAAAGAGATAGAGAGAGACGGTGTGTATGTGTGTGAGGGTGTATGAGAGAGAAATGTTAAGGAAATAAGACAGATGTAATTTCTTTAATGATAAACGAGACCCTGGGCTAATCTACCCATCGGGTAAAAAAAACTAATTAATTTTGATTACAAATGAGGGTTGCTGCCAACGGAAATTGCCCTTTTATCTCAGAAAAGACGCCATTGTAAATATATCCTCTAGATTCGACAGTTAATTGCTTAAAGTCAGAACGAGCAAAGGCAACGTTTACTTTTGACATTGATAAATTATTGCTCATTTGAAATTCTCTTTAAAATTTATCACAAACCTGACATAAAATACGCTAATATAGAATATTACACAAATCACTTTATATTTTTTAGAATATTCTCACCTGATTTTTTCAACTAGAATTTAAGTGATGTTTTTTTTTAAGTGTCAAGATTCGCTGCTGATATTAGGAAATATTGGATACTGCCACCCGAAAAGCTTTATTTGAGTTCGATAGAAATAAATAAATCAAATCCACCTGGATTACTATAACTAGCATATATATGCTACATATGTTGCACACTGATAGTTTTTTATATATGACGGAAGAACATATATTACACTGCCCTCCAAAGAGGCGGTAATGCCTATAGTCTTATAACAACAGAACGGATACCACATTACCCCAAAAGCAGATATTGCCTGTTAAAATCTTCTCATGAAAACAGAATTGATATTAAATTGCACCCCTTAAAAGGAGTAGATAATGCTTAGAAGAATAGTATAATGACCATGAAACAAACACAACACATCCCCCAAAAGGGCTGTAGTTCCTACGAAGGCAATCTTATGACAATAGAACACTACCTCTCCTGAATTGAGCATTTAAATATGGTACGATACAATTATTAGAAATAACAGTATAGTTTCGGTTTCAGAAACGAAATCTCCCTTAGTAATAGATGTTAACGAGGTATTCATGAACAGTGCCTTTTTTATGTTTCAAATCTCTACAATCTCCCTCGTCATCATTTTTAGTAGGCTTCAGTATTTGTCTTTAAAAGTCGATTGTAGAATATTGAAGATATTGCAGCGTGACAGGCATTTTGAAGCTGGGAATCTTGCAACTGAATGTTGCGAACAACAACGGAGCCATTCATTTATCGAGAACACCTTCACGATAGAATTCACATATATGTTGATAACATTTCGGGGGCAAGATGCGTCCACTCATCAATAACAAAATGAATACATGCAGAAACACCAACATGTTACTTTGTTTTGTTTTACCTTGCCAGAGAGACGGGCAACAATAAGTAATATTTCTTCAGCGCGAGATATAAACTGTACGATACCACGTTGAAAAGGTGTCAAATTATTTTGTTAGGTGTTCTTGTCTCATTTTAATCGTTATTTAGTACGTATAGGGTTATCTACAGTTGAAATCTATATCATTCCAAAGACTCATTATCTTTTTTAAAGTGAAAGGAAGAGTGGTCATATTGTTACAGATGCGAACAGTAAAATATGCGGACCACGTTTAAATAAACTCGGGCTGTTGTGCTTACTTATAATAATATAATCTATGTATCTATAAAAGTGAAAATGTGTGCGTGTGTGTGTGTGTGTGTGTGTACATTTTCCTACTAAATAACTCTGTAATTTTCGATCAAGAGACTCAAAATTTGACATAAGGAGTATTAAGATTTGAGAAAATCTTTTTAATCGGTTTTTGACCAGAAATTTGTCAACGATTTGATCATTGAAAACTACCAAACTCTTTCGCAAATTTTGGGTCTAAACACTTGAAATTGTAAATGTAGGTTACTTTAACATCGATCAAACTTTATAATTCAATTTGAGCCCAAAACAATAAAGGTTAAGGGGTCAAAATTGGGGTCAGAGTTTTTAAAAAAAAATGTGACCTCTGCGGTCTCTAAAAAATTACTCAGCAAATTTTTGGTCTAAACATTTGAAATTTTACAGAAAGGGTATTCAGATACAGGGCAAGCTTTTTAACCGGTATGGATCGAAAATTTGAACTGCTAAGGTGTCAAAGTTCAAAAGATTTGACATTTGCGGTGTCTAGCAAACTACTCAGCCAATTTTGACTCTAGACATTTGAAATTTATATATAACGAGTATCCAGACATGCGGCAAGCATTTTAATCAGTTTGGGGGCGACAATTTGGTTGCCAAAAGGTCAAAGTTGAAAGAGTTGACCTTTGCAGATTCTACCAAATTCCTCCGCCAATTTTGGGCATAAAGACTTGAAATTTTAGATGTAGGTAACTTGGACATGGATAAAACTTTGTATTTGAGAGCAAAATAATAAATGTTAAGGGGTCAAAATTGGGGGAAAAGTTTTAAAAAGTTACCTCTGCGGTCTCTACGAGATTACTCAGACACATTTTGGTCTAAACATTTAAAATCTTACATAACGTGTATTCGCAAGTTATGAACAGTACACAGGATCCGAGCAAAGCCGGTTTAAACTGCTAGTTTAAAATAATGTAGTTTATAATAAAAACATTAGGGCAGGTATGAAATTCGACATTTTCACAGCTATGATTGAAATACTAGTTCGTATTTAATGAATCGTATTAAAATTATTCTTTACCAGTAAGATATCTCTCAAATGTATGAAATTCGACATTTTCACAGCAATGATTGAAATACTAGTTCGTATTTAATGAATCGTATTAAAATTATTCTTTACCAGTAAGATATCTCTCAAATGTTAATATGCATAAAGAATATAAACCAGGGTCCACACAGCTCTCTGGACAAATCCAAACATGTGTTAATCTTTTTGCTATCCATATTATATTTCTCAACTGCTATTGTTATATATTGAATTAACTGGAGAATGATATAATCAGATAAATCGGTTTTCAAAGAGTTAATAGATCAAATATGAAATGTAAAGAAATAACGTGTATGGAAGTCGCGTAATTAAAATGTGTAATCAAGTGACAATTAGTGATAGCTTTAGTCAGATCTCGTAAAAACGAACTCATGAATGCATGTGTAAAATATATATTAACATTGATATTATGGACAGGATGTCTTCATAATAATAGGTATACTTGCAATTAGTAACAACCAGTCGTGATTTGTCCAGTAAAGCAACCGCCGGTCGGGTCCATCCAAACATAACTTCCATTCATTTGTCTTCTACCTTGCTCGAAAAAATGTGACTAATGAGACAGACACGCAATACAGAAGAGTTGACACATTTTTTTCAACTTTTACAATATCCAGTATTATGCATTTTTACTCTCTGTTTAATTCGAGTTCGAAATACCCGCAAAATCTATTGTTATCCATTTCATTCGAGAAATCGTGAATGCGCATGTAATACTGCGTTTTAAGCAATCACATATATTCTTGTACTTTCCTTTTGCAGTCTGTTGGGTCATAAAGTTGTTAAATATTAATATATGAAACCTCTGTATTCTCTGATATAAATAAATACTTGTCATGAACTTTTTATATAAGTCATTTAACTTTGTTCATTGTTGTGGGGATTTATCCATGCACAAGATATGAACTAATACAAACATTATGAATAGGTGGTGTGTAATTCGTAGTACGTTGGGTTAAGTACTACGACTGCTGTTTTGTTTTCAATGCAAATATATTTAACCTATATCCGTGTCCGTGTCTTTGCTAGTGACCCATCTGAGTCACAATAACTTTGCGCTGAGGAACTCGATTTCACAGTAATCTTGAACCCCGATAAGACGTTTTTATGTTGAAATGTAGGTCTATCTGCGTAGATTTTTCGTATATATATATATATATATATATATATATATATATATATGTATATATATATATAATTTTATTTATAAAACCTCTACCTATTGAGCTTTGAAAAAATGTTCTATTTCATGTTATCAATATACTTGAACACACACACATATGAGTGTGTATGTAATACGTGCGAGAGTATATGTATATATATATATATATATATATATATATATATATATAAAGCTGAATGTCTGTGTGTGTGTGTGTGTGTGTGTGTCTGTCTAGTCACGAATAGGCTCCTATATTGTTGACTACTTTAAAAAACTGATTACATATAATGATAGAAGATGTATCGAGACACAGGAATGTTTGATCTGGCAGAACGATGGTTCATTAAAATTGTGGGGTCAGCGTTCGCGCATGGTCCACAAAGTATGGAAATAAAAAAATTACAAATAAAAAAACGTTTTAAAGTATTTTTGATATAGATGTACATAAGGATACTTTGATAAGTATGTTTTAACTTAAAAAGGGATGGTATAATAAAATTGTAGGGTCTGCGTTCGCACCTGGCCTCCATAGAATGGAAATAGGCAAAAACTTTAATAAAGACTTTTCATATCTATCTGCGTAAGTATACTTTGATAATTATGTTTCAGTTTGAAGAAATATGGTATCATAAAATTATGGGGTGTTCGTTCGCACATGACCTCCATAGAATGGAAATATGTCACAAAGTTTAACTAGGTTTTTTAATATAGATCCACAGAATATTGTAATAAGTGTTTCAGTGTGAACAGGTATGGTATAATAAATTATGGGGTCTATCTATCTTATTTTTACTTTTATCATATTTTTCTTTGTTTTTGATGCCTCCAAATTCGACCCAAATTTACAAATCTTCCTTTTAATAACCTATCATACTTTCATAACAGAGTTCATTTTCTGTAGGCTGTTTTTGAACTTAGTCAACGACGGGTACTTTTGCTAGTATATATATATATATATATATATATATATATATATATATATATATAGTATGGGTAAAAAAACTGGCAGAGTTAATGTAGGTTTGAATTAAATACAATGTACTTTGCTGATAAGTTTGGTATTTGTTTTGACAGATATAATTTCAAGCTATCTATTATTATGACACCTGATTCTGCCTATTCTTTAGAATTGTGTACTGATAATTAAAAGTCGTTCGACTGTTTTTAGTTAAGTTAAATGCATTGCCAGCAACAAAAGTTACTTTTAAGCATCATTTATTTTATCTGATATAGTTACTATTGAATTTCGGAAACGATCCTCTATATTTATCTATAGTTGAGTATGTGTAATTTTCTCTATTTTTATTTTTAGGATTCACTTCAAACTAAGTAAACGATATATAAGAATTTTTGAACAGCTGCTAGACATGAGTCGAAATGTAGATTATAGTTAATTCAGTTTTATGCAAAAGTAATATAACGTTCAAGGCTTCGTAAAATTCAGATATCTCAGATTTTTGCGAAATTTTTATATGAACAACTTCTCCATTTGAAAATATTTCAGATTTGCATTGAACTTAATCCATATTTATGAGTCTCAATTTAATCAAGTGTTACTGAATTTCAATTTATTTTTAAGACGACTTATGCTAAAGCCTTAATTTTAAGATATTTTCTAGAATCAATACCATGTAATCAATACCATGTAATAAATACCATGTAATCAATACCATGTTATCAATACCATGTAATCAATACCACGTTATCAATACCATCTTATAGATGTTGATCAAAATTGAAATAAGAATTCTAGACATTGGTATTATTCTATCTTGATTTTAACTTTTGCGAAGGGGCAGAAAATGTTACAAACCTATTCCGTTCTGAGAATTAGTTTTACTTGGCCTAGGATGGGTATTTTATATTTCTTTGTAATACAAAGATTCGACATTTCACGGAACAAAAATGACACAAAATCGTGCAGGACAATAATCATTTACTCTGAGCAATTTTAAATATTACCGAAACACAGAAGAGGCAATCTATATATATAAAAGCGAAAATGTATGTATGTTTGTGTGTCTGCTAAAAACTTTTGACCAACGAAACAAAAATTCACAAACTTGGTATAATATTAAATCCCCACCCTCCGGACAACAAATATCGAAATATTAGCCCAAAAGGACCATCAGAAGTGCGTGAACTGATCGATTTTCTGCAGGGGGAGCCCAAAAAAGTGACATTTTGATGTTAAACATTACATATTTTTAAATCGATTTTACGGGCGTCAACTCTTCTACATAAAGTATACACGGGGCCGTTTATTTTGAGTCAACTTGTATTTAAAACCCGCTGAGTCATGTCACCTGATCTTAACGTCAGCAAGCTCTAATGGCAGTCTGAATTTAAAATTTAAAAATGTTGTTATCGGTAAAAAAAAAATTAACCCTCACACAAGCTAAACTATGAACTTCTACGCTATGACAACGTTACCAAAGTTATTCGCACATTCAAAATAGTTAGATACGATAGTTAAACGAAAAATAAAAAGCCAAAAATGTGAAGTAAAAAAAAAATACGCTTACACAAAAATATTAACGATCGAAGTTTTTACAAAAAAAAACAGCCAGACGCCATTTTCTTTTTAGTGACAGTCTTTAGAGTAAGGAAGACGAAGTGAGAGAGAGAGAGACATACACAAACACAAACAGAGAGAGAGAAAGAGACAGATAGAGAGAGATGTCCAGACAGAAAACGAAATACGTAATTTAATAAACGCTAATGTGAAGTAAAACAAAAAAATAAAATACTGCTACGTCATCTCGTAACGCTCCCGCGATGACCTCATTTAGTGGCTATCTGTCAATCAAACCTCTTTCACTCGCTTTATAAGCCTTATTTTAACACTATAATCAATTCCTCTTACTCTTGGCCTACACGGTTAAGTGGTTGGAGTTTGTTTCATCTCCGCGTCTAGGCTCCCGGGTTCAATCCAGCCTCACAACCAAAACTATTTTTTTTCTTTTACATCTTTAGACACGCGGGCAACGTTTCTTTATTTTTTACTTCGCTTATTCTTTAGTTTACTTCCTCCCCATACATCCAGCGCTTTTTTTTTCGCTGTTTTTTTTTGGGGGGGGGCCGATTTTTTTAATATCGTTTCAGGATTATTACTTATCCCCCCATACACACACCTACAAACACCCGGGCAACGCCGGGTACCTCACCCCCCGCTAGTTAAATATAAAGGAGTCCTATTTTATTCTTTCTTTTCGAAAGTCCGTTGTTAAATAAAATAAGGTCTGAAAGAAACTGCAAGAAAAAACTCAATTCCGATTAATCCAACTCTATTTCCTTTTATCACATGAGTTCGTTTTCAAACGCCTTTTCATTTTGCCTTCTTTATAAAAGATTGACCCGAATGAATAAAATTTTATTTTCGCTGTCAGTTCTAATATAAATATTTTCCCTAACCGTGAAATGAACAAATGTTCCTTGTTTAGAAAGGAGAAACAAGCCAAGTTGACTGAAACAACTTGTGTGTGTTCTATGTACGATTTATGATGTACGTTCAAATGTTTTGCTGAATACTAATTCTCTGGATAAGATGAAAGAATCTATTGAAAGTTATAGTTCGAGCAATTTTTGTAGAGGGAAAAACAATATCAAAAGGTATAAATTCTCATCTCAAAATTATATATTCATCATATCCACCAAACGAAATGGACCTGGATTTTTAAAAAAACGAAAGAAAGAAAAAGAAATAGACTAAGCCCTATTTGCGTTTTGAAGTTCTAACGGCTACGTTCGTTGGCAAAGCAAAAGCAAAAAAAAAAAAAAAAAAAAAAAATTTTTCACTATTCACCAATAATATCAAGTGTGAATACACCTGAAGATGGTCGAAGGTTACATCGGCTGAAACGTTGTGAAAAACAATCAAAATGAGAATAATAGTCCAAATAATACAAAAAATATTCGGAAGTCAATATCTCTTGCGCTGTGATTGGATTTACATAAACTAATAATTTACTCTTTTGTAAATCAAAAGTCGATATTTCAATCGACGATAAGAAATTAACTTTTTTGTTGGAATCTATCAATCGCATACATTATTGTGGGCTGTTTTTTTTAACTTACGTGTTTTTCTCTTTTAGTTCTTTACATTAAGTATTTTCATGCCTTATCTGGCACGATTTCCGCAAGAGAATTATTATTAAATCCTTAAAGTCAACATACGTGAATCTGTGTTCGGGCGAACACTGGATCAATTGAATATCGGATACCTACGTCCGATCTGCCTGTAGTCAGAGAGAACAAAGACTGATTCTACTGTTTTTCCGCGTTTTTCTATAGATGTACTGCGACTTCGTTACTGTGATCCTATACTGCTAAAGTCGTTTAGAATTCGAAGATAATTTGGAGTGGTCGAAAATATTCTGAGTTTTAATTCCAGGAGGAACCAGTAGTTTTACAACATATGCACAATATTCCTTGTAAAATATTCATTCGATATTTTGCTCGTGTACTCTGTAACTTTATATGTTCATCCCATAGAATGTTTGATATAACACAGTTTCACCCTAGTAATGTGAGCGGTGCCATGGTTAACTAGTCGAATTTAGTCAGATCTACTACGATCACTTGCACACTAATGCAATTCAAAAAATTGTGGCAACTTTCTCTAGCTTTATGAAATCGTTTGAAATAGATGATTTACATGCTTACATTTTAAAAGAGATTACACCATAAGTATTGATTTAAAGTCAGGATTTAGTGTTCAGATTGACGATCGATTCAGCCCCCAAATGTTAATTATACTTTGTTTGGCTATAAGCACTTCTCAGCATTTGATAGTGCATGGTTATTGTTCGTTTGTATTACGTGGACATGAAAGTTCTTGCGGAATCTTTAATTTTGATTTCAAGTGATGTATTTTTAAATAAGTTTTCGTTATAATACCTTTACGTTACATACCATTTTAAAGAGTGTTTTTGCTCTATCTAATACTTTTAAATTACAATATTTTTAAATTACAATATTTTCAAATTACAATATTTTTAAATTACAATATTTTTAAATTACAATATTTTTAAATTACCTTGTCTTCCGAATTAAATGACAACCAAAAGAAACATCGTTATGAAGTGTCATCTTCCCTTCTTATACGCAACACGAACGACCTGTTTCTTGACTGTGTTGTAACTTGCAAAAGTGAGTTCTTTGTGACAACCGTTGACGCTCAGATCAATGGTTGGACGACGACGAAGCTCCATGACACTTTCCGAAGCCAGAGTTGCAGCAAAAGAAAGTTATGCTGACTGTTTGGTGTCTGGAACCGGTCTCATCCATTACATTTTTTGAATTCAGGAAAACCATTATTTAAATATCTATTAAATATTTTTACGTGCATAAAAGTTATCCATGGATATGTATGTTTCTGGGTATCATCTGTCGTCAGCATGGCTAAACTTTAAACAAGGTTCTAACTCATCACAGCTCGATTAGTTACACCCAACCACGGTACCTTGTTAAATTTTATGCACGATTGTTTTGGGGGGGGGTCGCTTTTAAATGTATAACTGTTGATTTATTTTTTTTTTATTATAATATTAAACTCAAATCCTCTTGCTTAAGTGTTGAAACTGTCCATCCAGTTTACAGCTTCTTGTTTCAAAATTCTGCGCATGCGTAAATAAATAAAAACAAAACCATAAAGTTTTTTTCTTTTTAATTGGCAATTTACGGATTGTGTTCTTTCTTATTTTATTTATTTTTAAATAGATATACATTTTATTTTCCACACCCCCAGCGTAAACAAAATGAATATAAATAAATAAAACCGATTTAAAAAAAAAAAACATTGGTTTGCGTTACAAATAAATAAAATCGCTCCGCATATGTGTTTTATATTTTTTCATTTCAAATAATAAAATAATCTGTCGGCATTTTACGAATGGTTCTTTTCGGTATTTCATGTTTTTCTTTACATAACTTTATATTTCTTTTCTTTTTTTTTTGTTTTGTTTTAGAAATTCTAATATAAATAAAACGATATAAACCACATACGTTTTTAGCGTCCAAATTTTAATGAAATAATAAAAAAGAATAACCATGTACGTTTTTAGCGTCCAAATTTTTAAAACTATTATTTCAATTGTATTTTCATTGCAAGTTGAAATCGTTTTCAAACAAAAAACGAAAGAAATATGTTTTTCTAATGTAAAAAAAAAACAAACAAAAACTATTTGATCAATTTACGTATTTAAAAATAAATTTCGTAATTTTTGAGACCTAACGCAGCGTTTACCTCCTTAAAAGAAATCTAAATCAACTTTTTTGCTAATATTTGTAAACGCCCTTTAAAGATAATATAAAAGAATTAATTTTTTTAAATAATAAAAAAAATTAAAATTTTAAGTGGGTTATTACTTTCTTATATAAATTTAACGTAAAATGAGCACTAACTTCTTGGCCACGCAGCAGTATACGAGACATGCAATCGTTAGCAATTTTCAAGTTTGATGGTGGAGTGGAGCAAAAAGGGAACGGGGTGGGGTCATAAGTTCCAAAAAAATGTTTCAATACGTAGAAACACTTCCAAAACGTGTATGTGATAGGGACTTTTTATTTGTATTTTTCTTAAGATTTGCTTTGAATAGGTTTCACTATTAAATATTACTTAATCAATTAATTATTATTTCCTGATATTTTAAAGACTGTTAACACACAAAAAACTAAAGTGAACCAATCTACATTTCTTCCTTGTATTTTTTCTTTTAATCTTTTTTTCAACTTTTTTCAACACATTAAACCTCTCTTATATGAATGGTTTTCTGTCTTATGTATTCCGTATTGTTTTCATTGGTTACCATGTTTGTTTTTGCATGCGCGTGCATTCAATTTTTTGTGCTTTTATACATTAATTCGCAATACTCACTTGCACTTTTATAAATTAATTATGTATACTCACTATTCCATAGCTCGCTATACAATATACTAACCCCACGGGTCACGGGTAATCTAGAATATATATATATATATATATATATATATATATATATATATATATATATAGTTTTATTTTATTCTAGGCTCGTATTGTCTGTTGTAGAGATTGAACTTTCAATCTCGAGAAGACTATAACTTAGAATCGATTGCCCTGAACACCTATACATTGCGCCATGTGTTTACATGGAAAGGTGATGCAATGATAAAAGGGTTAATTTTGAATTGCCGTAAAAATTCCAGCGTTCAACATAAAGACGTTCGTAGGTTACATTGGCCGACACATAGAATAACAACCAAAGATGAGAACAGTCGTCTTAATAATACAATTAATGCAAATTGTTAAAAATCTTAAGCATAATAACTATCTCTAGATAGAAATCAAACGTTATAAGACACATACTTTGCGTCGCTATCTCTTAAAATAATACTGCGCTCAGTTGCCAAACATCTTGGCAATCGAATATTTGTATATTTGTATATGAATTGTATTCGCTAAAAAGGAAATTTACAGAGTTATTTTTCGTAGAATATTTATGAAATGGTAGAATATATTGAGGCTGTGTCTTATCGGATGAGAATAGAATATTTACTCTTTGTTTTAGTTACCAGAAAATTTAAATGCGGTGATATCTGTTGTTTTTTTTTGTTGTTTTTTTGTTTTTGTTTTTTTTACTTCCGTTTAGCTTTAGTCGCAAGACGATATAATTTGTGTAAGACTTTGGTTTGAAAGACTAAAGAGAAACGTAAATGTATTGAAACAACTCATGTTGTATGAATGATAACATCAATGCATAAATGTAAAAATGATCTTTGGATTCGAATTATCTGCCCATGATATTCGCACGTATACAAATCATCATACAAAAGAATAGAAAAATATAAATAAAAATATTTTAAGAAACGTAAAAATATACAACTGATTATCTATTAACGATTTATGATATAAAAATAATTGAGAAATTAGGTTAATGCGTTTGTACGCGTAGGTGGAAAATATTCATATGCTCTCTCTCTCTCTCTCTCTCTCTCTCTCTCTCTCTCTCTCTCTCTCTCTCTCTCTCTCTCTCTCTCTGTACGCTATAAATAGATCGATATATGTATTATATCTACCTATTTAATCTTATAAATAAAAGCGAGATGGCTCCTATTTAGTTGACCAGTATATCTTCATCTTATTAAAGTATTTATGTACATTTCCTCTGTCTTCTCGTTATTTTCTGTACGACATATCAAAAACAAATGTTTGTTATACAACTACGCAGCCATACTCATTTTTGTTTATCTTTTTTCTTTTTTCTTATTCACCTCTTAACGATATTTAAGCATAATAGCAAAATATGGCATGGGGCATATTTTGCTCTCTTATTTCTCTCTCTTTCTTTTTAATTTTCTCTCAACTACTTTCTACGTAACTGCTTTCAAAATTTCAGTGAAATCTATCCCCCTCTCATTTTCTGATTGGTCTTTTCTATTTTTCTTTCTTTCTGTTTCCGGTTCCACTAACTCCCATGTATATGTTTTCAAATATTAAATATTTCAAAACGTCGTAACTCATTTCTGACGAAGCCTTTCGAATAATACAAAGGAAATTTTAATTCTCATATATATTACGCAAATCTATTGCATTGTGTCGCTATATATACTTTATATATTTATAATAGTCCTCTTGAGCCCTTGTTTCCGGGGAGTATTTATAATCAAATATTTGTTCTGCATTTATTTTTAATGTCTGAGATTTGTTCATTATATATTATTTTATAAATCTATCGTACGTCTTCATAAAATTACTTTCAGCGTATTTCTTTTGAAACTTTAAATGTTATAAATAAGTAGTTAATAGTATCTGTTTATGCCAGGGTTTTCAATTGTTCTTGAATTTTATAGTAAATAATAGAAGGTAAGAAAATCACTTAAATTTTTCATCAATTTTTAAAAGTATTTCTATTCATGATGGTAATCGATATCGGCTAATAAGTAATTGGACTCATATAGAAAAACAAACAATCGCTTCGTGTTTGATTAGAACTCTGGATGAGTTAAACTGTTGGAACTGAACGCGAACAATTATTAATCGAACGAAAATGTTTTGCTGGTTTAGCCTGAATGAAATGAATTCGATGTGCATATGTTTGATCTCTCCCTATAAATATAAAAGAGTTCGATTGTCTAAAATAAATTAAAAATCATAAAGAGCCATAAATATTTTTTATTAAAGTGAATATATATTTGTGAACATTAATCAAACATTTTTGTCGATTAACTAAAACTTAACTGTTTTCTTTTCAAAGTAAACAATATGTCAAATATGTACGATGATTTAGACTTCGGTCGCTAAACTGAATTGCTAAAATGTTCGGTTAGTCACCATAAGTCACTATCTGATTGATCTTTTGAGCATTAGTTCCAAAATTCTGAGCACTTGAAGTGCAACTTATTTTGTGGATGTCAAATATTGTATACGTTTCAAACGGAGATTTGCATCGATAACTTTTATAGTAATCTGCTAATAAACATATTAATCATAAATAATAAATAGCTCAACTAGCGATAATATGTATTGTGTCTCAACCTGCAAAATCAGAATATGTGCAAGTCCAGAAATCACCCCATAGTACTCAGTTTCTCAAAGCCTTTGTTACCCCATAAAATGATTTAATAATATCTCATGTTGTTGCAGACCGTTTTGCTTTCGTAATGAGCCTTTTTTTCTGATCAAAGAAAACTTATGTACTTGGTGGGGCGCGTATGATGTAAACGATTTCAAAGCACGAATTATACCCGGAATAACAGTAATAATTCACCTCAACGAATTTTCGAGATGATTTTTCCTTCAGAAATCAAACGAGCAACATATTGCATATACAAGTCGAGAGGCGTCGTAAATTGCAGACGAAATGCAGTCATCTGTGAAATGACTATCAGCTGATAATTGAATTCCATCGAACATTTCATGATTCAGTTACTTTTGCAGAATCGCTTGATTGCTATTAACAAATATGTCTTCATATCATAAATTACGTCGAATGCTTCATTTGATCGAGTCAATAGTATAAGCAGGTCGAAAGTCACTGTTTTATTGTCGTAGGAAATTATATCTCTTATTATATCTCTCTATATAAATGTAAATGCCTGTATGTGTAACTTATATAAAAAAGTTATGAAACCTACATCAACAATAAGTGTATTTATATGTAAATAATTTTGGAGGAGATAATAGCAATTAATCTAATTTTTTAAGTGTATCACAGTTTGAAATATATCATAGTTTCATTAAATTAAAATTATAGATATGAATTTATTAAATTAAAATTATATGAATTTATTAAATTAAAATTATATGAATTCTTCTGGGGACAACGATGTTAGCGATCCTGTACGTACTCGTCAGTGTGACGAATCACCTTGTGTCTCCTCTAAGAAATTTAAAACTTCGAACAGGTATCCAAATTTAATCTCATTGAAACCATAATGCACTCAGTAAGTGGTGGTGGTGGTGGTGGTGGTGGTGGTGTTGTTGTTGTTGTTGTTGTTGTTGTTGTTGTTGTTGTTGTTGTTGTTTTCTGCAACTATATTAGGGAATATAACGGCGTGGGATCAGTAAAAAGTAAACACAATATAGTGTTACGTTTCTGAATGTTTTAGATGAGGATTGATTGGTCGCATTATTTGGATGATTCGGACTACTGTTTTTATCTCGAGCGTTATGTTTTGGTCGATGTAACCCCCGGATTTCTTCAAGTGTATCTTTTTGAACTCAAAAATCTTTCTGTCGAACTCAGGAATTTACAAGGAATTTTAAACGGAACTCATTATTTAAACCACCAAGGGTAGTTTGTTCTCGTTCTATCAGCAATGACTCATTAAAAATCTTAAGTAATTCGCAATTGTATTACTGGATTATGTGAACTTTATCCTTCTATCTATACCGTTCACGATGGAAGAAAACATTATGACAAATTACCTTTCCTAGATGTAATGATAATTTGCGCTCGTAAGGGGTGTATGTCATCTGTATATCGAAAGCTGACTTTCACTGGATAGTATCTAAAATTCTTTCACTGGATAGTATCTAAAATTCTTTCACTGGATAGTATCTAAAATTCAACTTCCACCATCTGTAAAGAAATAGAATCGTCCGTTGTTTACAACACTGAATAAAAACAATATTTATTAACAGTAATTCATATCAAGAAAGAAACTCTCTATCGAAACAACTATCTAAAGAGTATGACGTCAGCTTCAAGAAATCTGGAACAAACACCAAATGACACCACCTGAAAACTAACTACACTTTGAATACAATATATGACAGGCTTGTTAGAAAAAAAACTTACAAAAACATTCAAAGAATATGTAATCCATATGACATCAGGAGAGTATTCAGGAGCGACTTAACTCTCCAGGAGTATCTTGTGCGGGTTAAGCACTCAAGAAAAAAAACTAAGAACTGTCTATTAGATTCCATATAAATTCTTAAATAAACTATACAAAAGTAAGATATGTCGTCGACTGAAAGTAATGCGTAATACATGAAAAAATGTTTAAGTCAGTTATGACTGACTTTATATGGAACGAAGTAAAAATTATAGACGGAGAAGAACAGTAGAGAGTACGACAACTCAAAGAAGCAACCTATACTCTGGGCTACTAAGTAGATCTTGTATAGAATTTAACACAATATCGGAACTATTAATTTAATTAATATATATATATATATTAATAAAATAGTGATATATACTAAGTATAAAAGTGTACATCTAGAAATTAAATAGGCTTAAAACCTCTAAAATTCACACTAGTATTGTCCAAAAGATCATATGGTGGAGTGAATAAAGTATTTGGTAAAAATCAGTTGTACAGTTTCAGGCTTCTGAAATTTGAAGGGTCAATCCTCAATAGAAAGATTCCAGAGTTCGACAGAAAGATTCCCAAGTTCACAATATAGAATCTAGAGCAGCTAAAGTGACATTACAATTCAGATTAAATCGGGTGTTTGGAGATAGCAGCAAAAATACCGTAACTAATGGCGTGACTATCAAAGAAGTTCAGACTTTAGTAAATATTGCTAGGTTAAAAAGAAGTAATATATATGGCCATTGAATTGCGTACAGAGAAACTACGAAGGGCTTATGAGCATCACATTGTTCGTGACACATTGACCAGATACCAATCATCATCAGAGATATGTAAACGGCTGTGTTCCCTGGACTTTGGGTGAAAACAAGTTTCCTCAGATTTCCAATACACTTCGTCTTTTTCAACAATTGTTGCAAATGACTTTGCATTATCGAACAGTCGCTTACTATTGTGTTTTCACAGGCAATAACCATTAGCTTTCACTAGAATTTGGATGGCAATAAACCACTTCAAGATCCCAGTACTCTTTGCACTCATCTGATAGAGTCTGGTTAGTGCTCTCTTCGCGGTCCTTCCATCATCCTTCACAACTATTTTCTGATGCCTTTTTTATGAGATTTCTTTCAATTTCATTTTTTATCTGTTTTCTTCATTCTATTGTTTCAGTTTTTGTTTTACTTCCATTGTAATGTACATGTCGTTGTTAGTGTTTATGGTTTATATTAAGTAGTTTCTGCATTCGAGAGTTTTTTCTTAAAATTAACATGTATAATCTAAATATTTATTATTATTATTATTATTATTATTATTATTATTATTATTATTATTATTATTATTAGCAGTAGTAATAGTAGTCTAACAGTAGTGGTAGTACTAGTAGTTTCTGTAATAATTAACGCGTATTATTAATTATATTTTATGTTGATTATCGATTAATTTGCAAAAGACGAAACACAATATAAACGAATTTAATATTTGTAACATTTGACAGATTAATTTCATAGTATGTAGTTAATAATTAAACAACGAATGTCATTATTATATCAAAATAAAATCTCCTATCATTAAAAACAATAAAGACAATAAGCGAAGAGCGTCACTGTAAATGAAGGAATTAAAACCACAAAGTCGAGAATTGTATTCATAATTAACTAATCAACTTTAAACTCTAATAATTTGGGTAATTACTGCAATTGACATTGGGATATGATTACATTAGTTCTGTCTGTGTCCATCTTGCATTATTTTGTTAAACTTCGTTCGATTCAACTTAGAGCAAAAATATGGCGATTGCATTGTTTAATATTTATTCGTATTGGAATTCTATTTGTTTGCCTTTTTTTACGAAAATGTTATTTATTTGAAATGAGATTGTAATTCGTAAAACACCTATGAATGATTTTTAAGGATAATTTAAATTTAAATTCTAACCATGCGTAAAACAAAGAGAATATTATTAGTTTATTTACACCATATATTACATTCTTATATGTTATACATGTATATAATTATATGGTAAAAATTTTAAACAGCAACCGCTATTTCTAACGTTTATTTTTATTTTCCAAATAATCTTTTTCAAAATTCAAAATTAACATTGCATATCATAGATGGCTAATTAACTATCAAAATTCTGTAAAAATAATATGGCGGGCGATTTCATTACTAAACTGTAGGCACGCACACGCACACATAATTTAACTGTAAATACCCTATTGAATTGTGTTGATCACCTTCAAATTGTGTATCTGTGACAAATTTTCCAATGTACTAAGTGTTTCTATAAATTTACAAATTTTGCATAGTTTAAAAGCAGAACGATCTGATATTAATTTTTGCAGATTTATAAAAGTATAAAAGCATAAAAATCATGTTTAAAAATTAACAATTGTAACTTTCAAATCTACCTTTTAACATTATGTGAACGTGATTTTTAAGTGAAGTTGAATTACCGATTTAATATCGTTCAATATTTGATCCAAATCACTTATTTTTTACAAGAATAACCTAATTTGATGCTGATATACATCAAATAATTGACAAGAAAGTTTTTATCTGATAACTATTATTATTTGTGTGTCTTAATGATTCACCAAACATGGATTTATTTTTATTACTATTTCCGAGTCTTTATAATTCGGAAATTACTGTTCTTGAACATAGGCGATATCCACCTATACTCGGCTGATATATCAAATGTGCAGGCATTCGGGGCGTAGACATTCATGGGACTATATTTCTAAATTTATCACTTATGATAGATAATGACTAAATTTATCATCATATATTGCAACTCTGACATCAGAATATGATCGTATATAGCAATCGAACCAGAATTGACAGTATATAAATTGAATACTGCACTGTATTGTGTGTATATATATATATATATATATATATATATATATATATATATATACAATTACATAAAATGAACTTTGTTTGCTTGTGTGAGAGAGAAAGGGAGAGAGGGAGAACGAGAAAGAGAGAGAGAGAGAGTTAAATGTCGACTTGAAAACTGCTGGGCCAATTTTCATGAAATTTCACACAAAGGTAATTTATGTGCCTGTCAGTGTTCTTAAATAGGTTTTGTATCGAAATGTCTTCGATAAGTAATCACAAGTGCATTTGAAAAGTATTATTACCACACAAAACTGAAAAGTTCGACATATAAAATGAACAGTACGTGATTTGATATCGCAGAGGTGTGTTCGAAATGAATGTTGCTGTTTAAAGTAGAATTGAAACATGATACTTGACTTTTTCATTTTAAACTTATACTTAAGTCATTATCACCGCACAACCAGTAAGACCAGGCATTTAAAATCAATAGTAGTTTCTTTGATATGACAGGGACGCGTTCGAAATGAATGTTTCTGTTTAAAGCACAATAGAAGCATGATACTTGAATTTTGCATTGTAAACTTTAATGCAAGTCATTATATATAATAAATAATTTTATAAAATCAACAATAGGTTCTCTACAGTGCAATGTAGATTACAATATATGTGGACTAATCACTGCGAGAGGCATGTGAGTTTCCTTCCGGTGCACCACGATAGGTTCACAACTAGAGCTGGCAATTAATCGATTTGATTACAAAAAATGTCGATTTCACCGATTTCGATGACAATAAAAATATTGGAAACATTCTTTGATCATCATTCAGTCCCGAGCAAGGACGGGTCATTTTGCTAGTGCAAAATATTTTGCTCTATCTATACTAGATTTTATCTGACACGTCTATATATAAACAAATACATTTCTTTGTTTATATCTGGGTAATCTATTTAATTATGAGACAGAAAAAAAAAGAATTATCTTTCTTTTTGAAGCCCCGGTAATTAAATAGAAAAGAAAAGATCCACTACTCTGTAGCCAGCAGGTCTCTCTCTCTCTCTCTCTCTCTCTCTCTCTCTCTCTCTCTCTCTCTCTCTCTCTCTTCTGGATGACATTTCTCACCACTTGTTCTTTTGTCGGCGTCTTTATTTTCGATGGCATTTGCCGCGAACAGCGCCAGAAAAGTCAGCTTTCGTTTCTGACGTCTGGTGCTTTCTAATCCTGGGGTGAGTGAGCTTGATTGAATCCTCAAATTAACGCTGATAAGATGACTGAAAATATCTGCTTCAAGTCTTTTTGCCTTTCCAACGTCAGACAACTCTGACAGACCGGAATTAATTTACTTCGATAAGTGCTAACATATTTGTAACCCAGGCCTAACATATGCAGACATTTGAACAAGTACAGAAAAAGTCATTTCGTTAGTCATCGTCATTGTCATCGTCACCATCATCATCATCATTATTATTATTATTATTACTACTACTACTACTACTACTACTACTACTACTACTACCGGTTATACAACTATTTCTGTAATTCAAAAAGAGGAATATATATATATTGTCGCGCGAATATTCTTGCGGTGCTCTCTATATTATAATACGTTAACACTTATTGTACAATCGGTCAACTTTCTTACCTCTGAAATGTTTCCACAAAGCGCTAAAGTAGGAAAACATATTTTATTTACATTACCGATTATGTGATTGAAACAATTTCTACTTTACGATAACTCTATTCTAATTAAGATGTCGGTCAAAGCTGTAAGTATTCGCACAAAGGGAGGATATCTATCTATATCTATATATCTATATAGCTATAAAGTTCAGTTCTTTTCTCGCTTAGACATTGATATAAAATCAAAATCCTACTTTGTTTATTACAAAATATTAAAACGAACTGTTTAATGTACTCAGTCGTAGATATACGAGCGATTACATCTAGATTAACTAATTTTCTTTTAATTTTTTAAAATGGATGTAATTAATTATATATTCATGTTTTATGGTTTCTATTTAGATTATTATTTTCACTTAACTATTATGCTGAACTCAAGCATAGTTTCTACATTCTGCAGAATTACGTAGAATTTAATACACGGAAATGACATTGTCGGTATGTGTACGAAAAGTCGCTACCGAACTCCTCTCAAAATATTTGATCAACAGAACTGAAATTTGATACATAGAGTACTTGGACATGAACTACACTTTCGATTTGTTTTTAGCCGGTAAAATAGCTACTAAATGTTAACAATTGAACAGCGAAATTGGCCTGGCGAAAGTCGACTAAACCGTTTTTGCTGCACATGAGTGTATGCGAAACAAAGTTAGTTTCCGCAGCTTAAACACGCGGATTTATGTCATTCACTAACAGTAAAGACTGGAGAGCTATATGTTTGGGTTTCGATTCTAGCTGATGGCATGCAAGTCATTTTTTTACTTTTGAAATCATTACTACATTATTATATCATAAATACTAACGCTAAATGTCCCCTTTCATACAATATTTGTAATTATGAACAACAGTGTAAGCGTCAATTGTTCTCTTTAAAATACGAATAATAATGTTTTAACAGGAAAAAAGGCTTTTAATATCAATCTCTGAGCGCGAAAAACTCAACATTATATGTATACTAGCAGGCCGCCAGGCGTTGCCTGGAATTTAAATACGCATGAATTATATTTTAATTCATACAGAAACTGAGACGTGCATGCGAATGTTATGTTGGGTTTTTTTTTTGGTTTTTTTTTTTTTGGTTTTTTTTTTTTGCTAAACAGTTCATTTCTTGTACGTAAACAAAAACTTGGACTGATATCGAAACCAAAACAAAGACAGTGAGTCAAGTACGATAACCATAAGGGCAGCTTCACACAATGCCCCCCCCCCGCCGACGTACCAATTTTTCAAATGTGACCCAATTGGCAGCTCTATTTTCCGGCTTATATCCGATTGGAAGTTTTCCACATGTCTGAATACACTATATACCAAATTTCAAGTCTGTAGATAAAAATTCGTTGAGTATATAAATTAAGAAGTGTCTTCACATACATTCTCACTTATTGCTCGGTCGTAAAATACGATTAAGTATGATATTTTGATCAATGCAAATTTCGTATTTATTATATCATATTGGACCTAATACATAGTAATGATTAAAAAGAAAAAAATATTACGCAGATTAACTTTAGTGCAATTCTCAAAAATATATAAATTAATAAAAATATGTTTATCTGTTACTAACATTTAATATGGAGTACGTGCACATAGAGGTCATGCTGAGTATTTATTACCAGAGCTCGATGTGAATATTTAAAATTCTAATTAATGTGCCTTGTAATATTTCGAAATTGGGCGCTATTAACGAATGAAAGCTGTAATTACTATAACCCATTAAATACTAAGTTAATGTTTAACTGTACTATTGAAACATCTTATTGATGTAATTAATATCTATTTTCATATAAAGTATGAATATATTAGTATTATTCAGAAAAATCATGGTATAACTGTTTAAATCTGTTAGCGAGATTGTTCTTTTCTCTAAATTTAACTTGACCTGATAATTATCTTTCCTCATTAATTTAATATGCTAAATCTGAGGTGAAAAACTTACTTTTCTCTTGAATTTGCAGAACAGTTATGATATATTGAAACGTCATATCTATTGCTGGATTGAGGAATTAAAATTTTATCTTTAGAATGAAAAATGATGTTTTGAAAAAGTTTTATTCATAACGATACCGATATTTCTCTCTCTTTCTCTCTCTCTCTCTCTCTCTCGCTCTCTCTCTCTTTCTCTTTCTCCCCCTCTCTCTCTCTCTCTTGCTTGATTCGATCTATTAACTAACATATAAATGCCTCACTCGCAGAAATCATGACGTTTTGATATGAAATATGAATCTAATCCGTTTAATCTCTTCTCATTATGTTAACCCAAGGCCATCTAAATGCTTTTTAATCCTATGAATAAGTGATAATCCAAGAGAGCTATGTCAGGAGAATATGCAGAATGGGTCATGATTTTCCAACCAAATTCTTCTAAGGGGGTCTTAGAACGATATACGTATACCATGGCCCATAAATATATATATATATATATATATATATATATATATATATATATATATATATATATATATATGAAATTTATTACTGTGAGTCCAGAATGAGTTTACATATTGTTTCCGCTAGGGGAATATTCTCAAAAGAAGAGGAAATATCCGACTAGCTTCGTCAGAATTCATAACGGAAAAATCGTAGCAGATGAAGGGGAGTAAGATAAGAAGGGGAAGTGGAAGGGACAGGACGTTGGAATTTAAAGTAGTAGAAGTGTATATAATAAGAGGGGGTTATTATTAAATATTAATTATGTGTTAATGTTTATAGACGCTCTTCTAGTTTATAACGGCTTAAAATTTATAGACGCTATTCTTAGTTTATAACGGCATAAGTTTAAGCAGCAGTTAGCAGTTAATTTAATGGATTCCCATGGCAACAGGTTGCAAAGTCAGTATTGGCCGGCTAACTTATATATATATATATATATATATATATATATATATATATATATATACGTATTTGTGTATGTATATATACTCAGGAATGTGCTCTTCCCTATTGATGTGTGTGCGTATGTTGTACATATGCGTGTGTGTTATTTACTTATCATAAACATTTCCTTAATAATTTTATTAATTTATTATTTGATTAAGTTACTGATATTCTTACCTATTTTTATATTATCAAAATAAACCTGTAACGTATAATTCATTATTTTATCCTCCTCTTTTCCTTCTCTCTTTCTTTCTTCCAACTACAACGTCTGACAATTCAAAAATTAATAAATGATAAATAAAAAACAAAAAATATTTTCCAATCTCTCCCCGCCCGGCTACAACTCTCACTATCACTTTAAACCTCATATGACACCTGTTCTTTCATCCTCCCACCACACCACGCCGACCAACACTGACTCTGCAACCTGTTGCCATGGAGATCCATTAAATTAACTGCTAAATGCTGCTTAAACCTATGCCGTTATAAACTAAGAATAGCGTCTATAAATTTTAAGCCGTTATAAACTAGAAGAGCGTCTATAAACATTAACACATAATTAATATTTAATAATACCCCCCTTTTATTATATACACTCCTACTACTTTAAATTCCAACGTCCTGTCCCTTCCACTCCCCCTTCTTATCTAACTCCCCTTCATCTGCTACGATTTTTCCATTCTTATTTGGTATTATAACTCAGTTCATATATGAATTCTGACGAAGCTAGTCGGATATTTCCTCTTCTTTTGAGAATATTCCCCTAGCGGAAACAATATGTAAATTCATTCTGGACTCACAGTAATAAATTTCCTATATACTGTTCTGGCTACACATTGAGCACTCTAGTCCTGTTTTTTCAGCACTGATATATATATATATATATATATATATATATATATATATATATATATATATATATATACCGTAATGCCAAATTCGCACGAATTTAGATTAATTAATTTTCCATATTTATCGAATCTTGCAAAAATTATTTTCTTGTATTCCCCACGGAAGAATTTATCAATAGGACATCATCGATATTGAAAACATGCAAAACATTATGAATAAATCATTGGCAAATATTACTGACGTTACGAAGGTAATTTCAGGAATTCGAATAAACCAAAATGAGGTGATGATAGTAGTTTTATGAACATCTGCGTCATGTAATAGATGATGTATGATAAAATAAATCTATTTCGGAAAAAATCGATTTATTGTGTATAATAGCGAGAACATTTTGTATGTGCAGGATCGATTATTAATCAGCTCTCGTTATAAAGTTACGAGTATGAAATGCACTATCTTCTTTTGACACTGGATGCAATTGTGAAGCTTAATTTCGACGATAGATACGAATTATGCCCATCGTTTGACTTTAATTCAGTTTCACGTGTTTTAAATTTTCCGGTGACAAACACTCTTATAACTTATATACAAATAGAGTGTTAGTAACGATGTAACCAGGATTCTGTATGAAAGTAGGTTTTACAATATTTGCGATGTTCTTCATGAGTTCTGTATAATTTGAGTCGCAGGAAACATACAGTATATTTTTTTTACTAGGGAGTCACCGTTTATCAAAGTCCACAAAAATGTGGAGAATCTTGTTACTGAGTATACATTATTTTATTGTATTTTCACCCCAAACAAGGTGCAGTGACACTTTGATATCAGCGGGGTGCACTGTATGGGACATAATTTGTAGGAGTACTATGGAGGGAGTTGAGCAGCAAGATGCCTGTTTACATTACAATTAAACTTCTACATGCCAGTACAGCCAGGGAAGCAGGAACCTGGAAGAGAATTTCAAAGGAAGAAACTAGGGAATTCCTAGGGAAGAAACTATTAGAGTAGAAGGCTTTTTTTACATCTAGGCATTTCTACTATGTAGGGGTGGGATTTTGCTGATAGTTGGGTTTGTCGGGTGTATTTCCGTCGAATGGAGCACAAGATCTTGTTGTTCGTCGGAGTAGCCACCATTAAAATACTTGTAAAACAGGTAGGGGATGCAACATTTCGTCGATAGGAGAGCGGCTGAAGCCTAACTGATAGTGCAGAATCTATTAGGTTGGCGACTCTCTTTTGAACTCTGTCTAAGAAGGAGAGACTAGTAGCAGATGTAATAGTCCAAATATGGCAAAATTACTCTATACAAGTACTCTTAGGCGTAAGTAACTATCTAGTACGGTAGAGAAAGCCCACCTTCTTTGCAGCAGCCTTAGCAATGTCCTTAATGTATATGTTCCAACTCATGTTCCCCGTAAATGTTAAGCCGAGGAGTTTGAACGAAGTACTTTCAGGTAGTGTATCATTTGCCCTGATTAATGGCTAGTGATACATATATACATATTAATGGTTGATCAGGTTTCATGTAGTTATTAAAGGAAAGAAGTTTAGTCTTGGCAGCATTAATGTGACCATTCATTTTTGTCCCCATTCCACTACAGACTGAAGGTCTTCCTCTAGTGTTTCTGCCATTGACTTGGATACATATTCATTCGTTCTCCCCTCATGTCTCTCATAAAGCGTGGTGTCATCAGTATATATACCCATCTCAAAGACAATTTTATCAGGGAGGTCATTTATTAATATCAGGATTAATAATGGTTCAAGGCTCGACCCACAGATTTATTTTTATGTACGTTTAACATTTCAACAAACAGTTACACTTTTTTCTTGTAGATTGTGGAACCATCCGCACGCATGTTATCACTAGGGCTATGGCAAGAGAATATTCTTTTCATTATTTTGTCTCTCAAGTATATATCAGTTAATATCTTATATGTTTTTAGATAGAGTTATGTGGTTCTCAATTGATTAACTGTGTCTGTGTCGGATATATACTCGAGAGTTAAAACAATAAAAAGAATATTCTCTTTTTAAAGCCCTAGTAATCACGAAGAAATCTAATTTTATCAAGTTTTATTCCAGCTTAAACCCCCATAATCACAGCCGACGATACTCGAGTAAATTATATAGTTTTGAAGAGAGGCGATGCTAAATCTTCCTAAAAAAATAACAAAAGTAAACTTTGTTACTGTATTTTGAAATACGATCTTTTAATTCCAAAGTTTAAACGAAATATATTCCTGTACAGGCTGCCATTAAACACGGCGGAATACAAACTTTAACCAATAAGTTCAAATAGGTATACCCCAATAGAAATGTATTCGATATTAAAGAAAATGGGAGATTATATTATTTAAAAAGTGTATCGAAAACCGCCTCCCACGATTTAGAAACTTGGCATAATATTTTTAGAACAATGCATTATTTCATATGTCAAAATGTTGCCGAATTTTGCTGACGGAATAAAAATAAACTTTCTAAAATCTTCACAAACTGCAACGGTTGGACTCAAGGAAAAAAACGAAGTGCCAAAATAAGATGCTTGATTAAAGATGCCACCAAAATCCTCACGGAAGTGCATTGTTACCAGAACGGACTCGTGGAACCGATGGGCAGAGAAAACTTAAAGTATTCATTGATTTTTTTTAGACAATTATTCTGGTTAAATAATGGTCTATCTATAATTTGTTTTTGTTGAGGTGGTTGACAACTTCCCTATTTATCATGGACTCAAGCAATTTACGCACAGGAGACTGATTGGTCTGTACTAAGTTGCAGAAGACTGATTCCAAGTGTTTCATCGAGGTTTTCCAAGGTGTTGGGAAGCATTTTCCTTAAGGCAGTGATTGAACAACTTTGTTAGTATTGGATCTAGTCCCGGTTCAAGTTTTTGATCAGGATGATAGGGATGTTTTCAGTACCAGTTTATTCACTGGGATCAAGGTTCTTGACATTTTGGACAGATATATGGATGTCAGTCAGTACTGGGAGGAAATCTAAAGGATATGTGACTACGAGAGGCGTGCAATAAGTAATGCCTCTGACTCACTTCCAGGTCTCTGATCTAGCTGAAATTTTGCAGGTGCAATGATTTATATCTCTACGGGTTATGTGGAAAATTACAGCTCTGAACTGAATTGTGGTTTCTGTTTTACAGCTGTTTGAACTGAGTCAGGCGTGAAATGGAGCCTGTTGAATGTTGAGCAGTGATCCGGTTTTTGTATTTGAAAGGACGCACACAACAGGAGACTTTGGATGAAAGGAAAGAAACTTATGGTGATAATGCCCCATCATATGACCTTGTAAAATGCTATCATCGTGAATTCAAACATGGCTGGAAGTCTGTGGAAACAGCTCCCAGGCCTGGTTGCCTCCCTTTTGCCATTGATGAGGCATCTGCCCGTCAAGTTGAGGCTGCCAGTTTGGAAGATCGGCGCATTACTATTCGCCAAATAGCCTAAGATGTCAAGATTAGTACAGGGTCTGTGGAAACTATCATTCATGACCATTTGCATATGCATAAGGTGTCTGCCAGATGGATTCCCAGGTTGCTCCCACCATTCCAGAAGCGAGAACGCATCGAGTGCTCGAGGATGAATTTGGAGATGTGCCAAGAAGATGATTCAAAGTTTTTCAAAAGACTGATTACACAGGATGAAACCTGGGTCCATCACTATGATCCAGAGACCAAATCCCAGTCAATGCAATGGAAGCACTTGGACTCACCACCTCCAAAGAAGGCAAGTGTGCAGCCCTCCGCTGGCCAGGTCATGCTCACAGTCTTCTGGGACCAGGACGGAGTAGTGATGACAGATTTTCTTGGCAAAGGGTACCACAATTACAGGAGCCTATTATGCTTCACTTTTGAGGAAATTAAGGGAAGCTATCAAAATCAAGAGGCGAGGAAAGATCAGCAAATGTACCCTCCTTCTGCAGGACAACGCTCCGGTCCACAACTCGCATGTCGCCAGATCAGAAGCACGGGCGTGTGGTTAGTCAATATTCCCCATCCTCCCTACTCTCCTGACCTTGCACCCTCTGAATTTCACCTCTTCCTAGCCATGAAGTTGTTTTTGAAAGAAAACGTTTCCCAGATGATGCAGCCTTGATTTCTGAAGTCACGTCGTGGTTGGAGGACCAACCTGAGGTGTTCTACAAAAACGGTATCCAGAGCTGCATCAAACGATGGGAGAAATGCATAACTCTAGGTGGTTCCTATGTAGAAAAAGACTAATACCTGTGCCAAGTTTCGTTGCTCTACTGCTATGGGAAGTGGGTCAGGGGCATTACTTATTGCGCGCCCCTTGCATTATCATATAAGGTGGAGTTTGATGCGAAGCTTTTGGTGGAGAGTTTTTCATACTAATCATCTCATCTTGATTATGCTTGAGATGGACGCATCCGTTCAAAAAAAACTGTTTGTTTTGCGTCAAAACGCGTGAGAACCGAACCTCTGTTCCGCTACTTTAGACTTTAGAGTTTGGGCGAAGGGACTTTACTTTCTGAACATCTATTTTGTTTAAAGCAATTAAAATAGTGACTTCTATGTTCAATTGCAGCAGCTTATTTAGAAGTGTATAATAGCTGACTATTTGGTTTTATTTTAAATTTTTATGTAGGGTATATCGATGTCAATAGTTAGCCACTCTGTCAAGTCGGCTTCTACAGCGGATACATCGTTTTTAACAAAGAGAATATGGGTATATCCGATATGAATATACGAATTCTGTATTTCCATGTCGTCTTGTGATCACTGGAGAAATCAGTATCTGGAACTCTCGGCCCGTATCGTCTGGTCCTTCTGAGGGTTGTTACATTGAATCCTGTATGCTGAAGGCGAATATCGAAACCGCAGGCAGGAAGAAAAACAGACTAGTGAAATTATATTCTACAGAATTAATTTCACAAACTTATGTACAAATAATGTTACAAATATCATTCAGTTCTTAGTAAGTTTTTTCAAAGTCTCAAATCTCTTCACATACAGCGTCAGACGGGTGGATAAGGAGGAAGTGGATTCACGTCTCCAGGGAACGGCGGGTTACCTCGAGTTTCACGCACAACTCTTTCGGAAACTCTTCGAAACTCAACTCGAAACTGACTAATTTTCGCGCGGCAGTAGTATATATAGTGAGGTATGTGGATGGGGTGGAAGTTTCCCTAGCCAATCAGATCTCGCCACGAAATCGGAAAACCCCAGATTTTTGCGTGTGTGCAATTCCCGAATCTGGGATCTGAGATCTACAGACATACTAATTCCCATGACCTCTTAGGTCATCATGCCAGCACTAACATCTGACTTTGAGTTCACCAAGGCGAGACAATATTATGCTCCAAGTTTCCTGTTATCAATTTTAACTGCAAAATATATTTCTCTGGTTTCAAAAAATATCTATTTTGACATGAAATAAAAAATATATATATTTATATTCTCTATTTTAAATCCTCAGGTTATCTGCCGTCAGCCGGGAATGATTAGCTATCTAGCATAGTTATTCGGTCCCTCCCAGGCCTCTGGAGTAATCTAAAGCTCCCCAATGATTGATTACGTCACACATCGCCTGATCGAATATATATATATATATATATATATATATATATATATATATATATGAAACTACTTCTGTTGATAAAATCTAAAGTAAACTTACACATTTTGGCCATGTAAACGCTCCAACCATTGACCTGTCAAAGTTATACTTTGAGGGTATGTTAGAATGCAAAAGAGGCAGAGAAAATCCAGCAGAATTAACATTGGGGTGGGGACAGAAAAAGCAAGAGAGAAAGATTTTTTAATTTTTTGTTAACCAATGACTAGGCAAAAGTGGTAACAGTTCCCAATAATATGACATCACACTAGAAGCTAGTACATGGTTCACTAGAAGTTAGTACATGGTTCAGCGTCTATTTACTAAATGGCAATGCAGCAGACCACAGATAAGACAGTCTTCTTGGGTGCTCCACCCAAGGTTCGGGTCCCTAACTATCAGGCAGATAACGCTATCCTAGTTAAAAAACGTTTACCTCCAGCATCCTTTTTAGTGACATGGCAACAGGATTAGGAGTAAAAATAGAAAAGAAGAATAAATCAGGATTCTTCCAGTTACTGCTCATACAAAAACTACCGACCTGTGGGGGATAGCATTTTCTCCCCACCCCTCCCTGGCATGAATATCGCTCATGGAGGAGCGAAAATTAAATAACTTCCGAAAACCATTTTTCTAACCCATTAGAATTGTTTCTAGACTGAGTAAACATTTTTTTTAATCCAGCATGGCTACTCGAACGATGGCTGCTTTCATCAAAACATTTTTGTCCAGTAAAAATAGCTTTTTCATTCATCCTTTACGAATTCAGACAATGTTAATAAAACAAAAATTGCCTTAGGATATTCGATTAAATAATCATATAATCCTGAAGATATAATTTTATACATGATTGTGCATTATGATTGCGTGTAACATTACGTAATTTAAGAGTAATTAACGAGTCTAATTATCTCCATTCATTCAGAAATTATAAAGATGATGTTAAAACTAACCGAACAAACAACATGTTTACAAATTATAATTAACATACAATTTTCCATTTTTTTTACTAAAAGCATATCTTGGCCGCACGCGAGCAAACATGATATATTTCCATGTGTGGGCATGTACCAGGCTTTGCACTTGTAAGTAATAGGCATTCAGAGGATTTTAGTACTCATGAAGTTAGTCCCGAATATTGATAGACAAGCAGAGAGACCTGACTTTGTCCGGGAGTAGAATGAGGATCAACAAATGTTCCACTTTCCCATACTTTTATTATTATCGAAATTTGTAAAATCGCTCATCTTCAAGTAATTACTTGCTTTAGTTGGAAGTCCACCCACTCCGCAGTTACTACAATACATAGTAGTTTACATTGCACTGTAGAGAGTACACTGTTGATTTTATAAAATGATATGTAAATAATGGCTTTACTTAAAATTTAAAATGCCAAAATCAATCATCATAGTTCAATTGTGCTCTCTTATCAAAGAACAAGCTGTACATTTTATGAAATTATTTTTACATAATCACTTGAATTAAAGTTAAACGTACAAAAGTCAAGTACCATTGTTCAATTATGTTCTAAAAAGAAACATTCATTTCGAACACACCTTTGTCTTATAAAAAAATGTACAGTTGATTTTATAGGCTGGGCCTTTCTGCCTGTGCGGCGATAAAGCATCTCAAATACATTCATGATGTTAGGTGGTTTAATAATTTTAACTTTGGTCAAAATCGGACATTTCTTCTAATCGGAATTTTTCGATTATCGACTTTTGTATTTATCAGAAACATCCCAATACAAAAGCTACGTAAGACACACTACCTGTGAGTTAAATTTTTTAAAAATCGGCCCAGCTGTTTTCGAGTCCGTAGAGAACGAACTCACACATACATAGAGACAAAGTCCATTTTATATAATAGATAGATAGATAGATAGATAGATAGATAGATAGATAGATAGATAATCTCGTCAGTCTTGGAAATAATCGAAGAAGTTTACGATTTGAAAGCCGCTTTCTTTTACCTTATATTTTAAGAATGCTTTCCGTTCTTTTCATTTTTGTTTTCGCAATAGCTCTAACTCAACCTAACCCTTAGAATGTGTCTGTATTTTCATATTTGCTACGTGTTTTGTAACTTGTAAACTGCTTTGGCTATTTTTTTAGATTGGCTGAAAATTATCCGCTAATACTTAAAATTGACTCCGTAAATACTGAAACCATCAATATACCCATTCTTTACAACTTTCCCAGAGTTTTATTTATATGTTCATTGATGTCTGTTTGAAAGGGAGTTTTAAGCTATTGTTAATGGTGTTCTAAATTTTTATATTTCATCTTCGGCGATCTTGCGATTGCATTTTAAAAGTGTGAAGGGAGGGTGATAATGTATTATGAACATGAAATTATTTTAGTCTATTCAGATTTGTTTTGTATTTTTTTTTTTGCATCTACCTTTTGTATAGTCTTCAACTTTTTACAGAAATTTTGCATAATATTTATACGATGAAAATAGTAGTAACATATAAATCACACTCTATTAGATATTTCACCCGAGAATAGCCAAAAATGTCTTTTTAATTAGTTTTTTTTACTATTATTTATTAGCGCTATACTTGGTTACTGATTTGAACATTATTAAATGTTTCAGGAAAATTTTCATTTGGAAACTCATTTACATTCACATGAATTGTAAGCTGAAAAATTGTTTTTCTATTCAGATAATTTAAGAGATCAAGGGAAATAACTCAATAAATATTGTGTAACTTATTTCCCCATATATAATTAAACCTGAAAAGTATACAAATTAAAAAAATAAAATTGAAATACGAGGAAACAAGAGTGAGAAGGAAAATACAAGAGTTCATATTGATTTTCGGTTGGTTATTCCTAATATTTTTTAATACTTCAATAACTTGTTGATCTTTAGAAAGAAAACTGACTCTACGGAAAGGATAATATTTACAATGAGACACTGTCTTTTCAGAAAATATAATGGCGAGTAAATAGATGCGTAGGCTCGTGAGATGAAAACTGAAAATTAGGCAATGATTAAATGAAACAATAATTGAATTAAACAAGTAAAATGTCAACCAAATAGTATCAAATAAGCAATAGTAAGTGGGAACGGAAAAAGGGAAATGATACTTAAAGATAAAGATTCCAGTCAGCATTTACGGTATGTTATGCATTCTCTTTATTTTCGAAGTTTTAAAACAATCATATATATATTCCCCCTTCAAATGTAAAATAACGAATCGCCACATGTTTGAAGTTTTCATCAAATAGCAGGACATCTGATATATATATATATATATATATATATATATATATATATATATATATATGAGCAAACAGTTAATAAAATATGTTAAAAAACACTTTGAAATGAGTTAAAAACATATTTAATCTGAAAGGAAACACTAGATAAATGGATAGTCCTTAATCTGCGGAGTTTCGAAGAAATACTCTCCTTCTCATCAGAGGGTAGGAATTAGCAAAATGCGGGATCGGATTTTGCATGCAGAAGTATTTGATGAAACAACAAGTAAGTCAAAGATCTTACTTGAAAACAAAATAAGTTAAGCAGAGGGAATATGGTAAAGAAAAAGGTGATTAAACATGAATGGATAGTCTGGTGGAATATAAAAAATCCAGTGACAGTAAAATCCAAATGTAAAACTTCAAGAAAGTTAACAGAATTTCCATTTGTACAAGTAAATTCCAAAGACATCCCGTAATTGGAAGAAGATGGTCCATAATAATCCAAAGGCAGAAATCCATGGAATAATTCACAAACATGTGTACAATGAAAAAAATAATATTAATATATATATATATATATATGTATGTATATATATAGTCTTTGAAGTTTTTAACCTTTAAAACTATACAAAAAATATGTTTTTTATCATTCGTTAGAAAACCATCTAGTTAGTAAGTCATTTAATCACCTACAATCACTGCGCATCAAACCGCTCTAGAATTTACCATAGCACTAATAATTTATTTTTAAAGGGATCATCAGTTGTTTACCATGAAACACTGTTTCGGGGATTTAAAAACAAAACAGCATATTACATCACGGCTCCCCATTAGTGTTGATCAAACACCACCTCCCTTAATCTTAGGAAGAAGACATGTTACAAATATTTGATCTAGTTTCCTATTCTTAATTGCATTATCTAACCTTTTCATGCTATAAAAATGAATTTCTTACCTGTGTGATTCATCAGTTTCCACATTTAAAATGGATATATTTTTAATTTATCAGTCTTGTATTTATAAGATTAGGATTAATCCATGTAACTACTTATCACCCCCCACTATGATTAGTATTTTGTATATTTACATTCTTATTTATTTAAAATTAAATATATAAAGGTTAAAAATATTTATACATATATACATTTTTTATATGTAATTATAAATACATTTTATACATTACTAATATAGTTTTGGATTTCCTTTATAAATATATTCCAGTTAATCTTAAACGATTCAAAAGCATCAGGATAATGAACAAATGCTTTATTCAACTGTTTAAATATTTTAGTTTTATCCCCACCTTGTTTTATCATCCTTATTACTAAGCTAGAAACTGGCGGTATAAAATCTATTAATTTTAAAGTAACGCGAACTATTCTCAAAAACTCTGACATAATGGTTCCATAAAACATAAAAACAGGGAAGGTACTATCTTTATGCGGCATGCGTATTATTTGAAAGTGGAAGGCGTTTCTTTTATCAAATATTTTATAAAAATCCCATACTCAATTTTTATATCTAAATCAAGAAATGTAGCCTGTTGTCCTCTGTGTTCACAATTCAATTCTAATTCCTTTGGATATATAAGATGCTTATTTTTTTCGAATTCATCATTATCGTTTATACATATAAGATCATCTATAAATCTCCTACACACATGAAAGTTATGTTTTAGATATATCAGTTTTTATTACTTATGACATATATATATATATATATATATATATACTCGAGTCTCTCTATATATATATATATATATACTCCAGTCTATATATATATATATATATATATATATATATATATATATATATATATATATATATATACTCGAGTCTATGTAAATACAGATTTGCCCAAAATGACGCAGGATCCAATCCCATTGGGATACCTATCGTTTGGAGTAATATTTTATTTCCTATTTGAAAATAGCATTCTTTAATAAGATGACTTACAAGTATTTTTAAATACCTTTAGAAACGCTCGTTTTGCTATTTTTACACCATAAATCTTTAGAGTTTGAAAAGTCTATATTTTTACCTTTGCCACCTTCAAAAGCTAAATCTACAGTATCATTTAATTCTTTTATAAGTTTCTCGTGCGGAATTTTAGTATATAGCGTACTAAAATCATAAGTATCTATAGATTTTGTTTTTATTCTGGAATTTATTTTATCTTATTTTCTGTCACTGGTTGGGAATTATTTACTACCCAAAATAGATTTATATTACTATAGAATTTTCTTTTCAGGTAAAAATTATTTATTTGATTTATAATTAATTTAAATATTTTAGATATAGCTTTACTTAAAGGTTTAGTAATGCACGTCTTTGAACCTATAATAAATCTAACACTAACTAGATTTTTGTTCATTTATGTATCCAATAAATACATTGAATATTTTTTGATTTTTTCTTCTAACTTTAATCCTACTTTTTCACTAATAATCCTATTATTCATAATAATGCTAGCTAAATTAATATTACTAACTTTATAGGTATCTGAAACGTTACCTATAATTCCTGCTTCTATCAATAAACGTTGTATATACTATTTTTTTACATATAAAAGCTATATTGTTTGCCGCTTTATCAATCGGAAATATTACAAACTTATCTTGAAGTATTTTAAGTTCCTCCAGTATTTCTGAATTTTTAAAAGAGGATTGGTTTTTCTAGGGTGTTCAAATTTTTTTATATGTTTAACCTTTTCATTTACGCATTCAAGTATACTATTTTTCCATGCTTCAAACGTAGACTGTGCTAATTTATATTTCTTTACAATAGCTATAATAAAACCTTCTAATGCTTTAGTTACTTCTTTAACGCATTTAGTGTAATTTAGGCATTTAGGTTCTCTATAATTTGGACCCTTACTAAGGAGTTTTCTTAATTTAGAATTATTTATTATCTTTAAATCTCCTGTAATTACATGTTTTATCTCATTATTACAGAAAGGAGAGGAATTACATTCACATTCTGGAATATTTATAATATTATCATTTATATTTATATGTTCTACCGTTTTCTTTATAATTGAAAACCTTATTGCGTATTGTTGGCCCTAGTTTATATGTAACTATTGTTTTTTTTATATTTTGTTTGTAACTCGTTTGGTAGTAATTGTATATATTTCTTTTTTTTGCTTAGTAAATATTTTAGGTAAATTTACATCATCAAAACCTTTATTTTCATACACAAACATTTCTAGGTTTCTTTTTTATACCGTCCACAGGTGGCTTATATAATTTAGTGTCAATTATATCTAGAATATATTCATACCATTGAATGAAATAGTCCTTCTTATATATCGTATCCGGTTTAATAATATTTTTGATGCTATTTCCTTCAAAACCTTTTTTGTTTGATTAAGTAGTTTTCTTATATAATTGAACGACTCAGAAATTAGATTAATCATAATATCTTTATATTTACTAAAAAAATCCTCGCATGAAATAGCTGATTCTCTGTTATTTCTATTAACATAAGGTCTATCCCTAATAACGTTGCGAGGACAAAGCTGGATATAATTGACCTATATTTTCGAAATCTTGTAGGCTATTTTTTAACTTTAATATTCAAACCATATGGGTAAATTACTCGCATCTTTTTAATTATTTCGTCTTCCTTATCCTGACGCATCTTTAGGATATCGTTATCTAAATTACCTAAACTATTATATCGATTACTTTAAAATTTTTCAATTATTTGTACGGAAAAAGACGACTGACTACAGGTGTCTTTAGAATGTTTAACAACTTGCATACATTCCTTAGTACTAGTCCTATGCAAATTCATGCGTTTATTTAGAGGCCTTACAGTTTCCCCTACGTATTGTAAATTACAGTTTTTACAGGACAACAGATAGACTAAATTTTGGGACCTACATGACAAATCTTCTTTAGAATGATTTATAACAATAATTTTTTTTAGTCACATTTGATTTATATTCTTTTGATGTTATAAGAATATTACAAGTTTTACAAAGTGAAGCTCCACAAAGAGCAACCTTAAAATTATTTTCAGCCGAACAAGTCCCATTTGCCACTTCGAAATATATATATATATATATATATATATATATATATATATATATATATATATATATCAGGCGTTACATGAAAGAGGCTTTTTGACACCTACCTTCATTTTAACGTCTTTATTTTTTTGTGACCAGGATATACATGCGACTAGGGATCGCTTGTGAATTTGATATTCCTATGAAACTTTCTCCTTCAGAGAAAGCCGGTTAAATCCTTGGGATGAATACCGCTGGCATGACAAAAACAAGGACTAATGATCAAAATGATGTCAATCTGATATCAGGTTTTTTTAATCAATTCTCACGCAGAAGGAGATACTTGAAAAAGTGTTAGTCGGTCTGGAGAGTATGGCGGGCGAGGCGGAGTTTCGTAGCCCAATATGTTCAACTTCTTCAGGGTCGATTTAGCAACGTGCGATGAAGCATTGTTGTGGGGAAGAACGGTGTCTTTTCTGTTGAATAATTCTGTTTTTTTCTGGTGTCTTTCCTCTATTTTTTACAGTATTTCTCCGCCGTTATTTTTTTCGCTTGTATTCAAACAACTGTAATGGATGAGCTAAGCAGTTAGCATGCATGTAATGGATGGCTAAGCAGTTAACATGCCTTTCATTAGGTGTAACTCTGGCTTCAGGAAGTGTCGTGCAGCTTCGTCGACGTCTAACCACTGAGCTGAGCGTCGCCGATTCTCGTAAAGAACCCACTTTTTATCGCAAGTCACAACCCAATCAAGAAAGGAAGATAACACTTCATAACGGCGTTACTTTTGGTTGTCGTTCAATTTTGAGGCCCCCATTTATCAAGTTTTTTTGTCTTTTCAAACTCTCTCAAGTGATTGGAAATCATTATATACGTAACGTCTAATTCAGAAGCAAGTATTCGAACAGTTATGCGTTGATTGGTCTGACTAAGGCCCTTTATTTATCGTTATCAACAGTCGATGGCCAATCACTACGCTCATTATCTTCAAAGTCTACGTCGTCGCAACGAAATTTCTTAAACCTCAGTTGTGCAGTGCATTCCTGGTGCAAACGTTCCGTTGATATTGCGAGCTGTTTCAGCAGCTTTTAAGCCTAGCTTGCATTGAAATAGGAAAATTGCACAAATTTGCTTTTTTCTATCTTGTATTAAACGTTCTGCAAAAATGACATAATTGTTTTAAAACGATTGTAATTTCAACGATTGGATAGAGCGAAAACGCTCTTTAAAATGGTATATGAAGTAAAGAAAACTTATTTGAAAAGTTATCATTTGGAATCAGAATTCAGAATTCCGCAATAACATTTTTGTCTATTAATTTTATTCATTGCGGATTATTATCCTCATCTTTTATTACTTGTTTGAGCCCGCAATAAATAAAATTAATAAATAATACTAATCTCAATGAATTCCAATTAAAATAATATAACCTTTTTGTCAACCTAATAATAAATATATATATACGTGTGTGCATGTGTAGGTATGTATATGTATATATTTGCATGTATATATATGGCGAATGAACTCTTTTTCTGGGTCAACGGCCAACTAGCACCGTGTATATGTGTGTCTGTCTGTGTGTATATTGGGGTGGAGAGGGCTCCCGTAAGCCGTGGTGAAGGCAAACTTTCTATGAGAAGCAAATCCCTGATTTAAAAAACAATAAAGCGGAAGACCATTACCCGCATTAAGCTGGTCTGCAGTTTAATTTGTTGCTGGCTATCTTGCTCTTGCTTGTTGCTGGATCTGAACATTTTGAACCGAGAGAGAGACTTAGCTGTTGTACAAAGCTAAGACTCTGTAACATCATATTTGTATAGATACTCCCTCAGGCATTTGGGCTCATGGATTTTAAATGTCTGAGGGTGTGGCACTCGTCTGATAAGACGTTGCAATCATCATCATCATCATCATCATCATATATGTATACGCATGTGTATATACGTTTGTATGTATATATGTATTTATATGCATGTATGTATATATGTATTTATATGCATGTATGTAAATATATATATATATATATATATATAATTGTATATATATATGTAATTGTATAACTGTATGTCAGGTCATGTCATATGCTACTGGTACCATGTAACCCAGTACTTCCTGCCTCCTGGTCGGGTCACCGGCGACTAAACTGGTTCCCCCACCAGACTTGTTTGGTGAGGAGAGCGGCTAGTCTCCCTGAAGGATTAAAAACAAGACCTTCCAAAGGGCGAATTAACTCTTTTTCTGGGTCAACGGCCAACTAGCACCGTGTATATTTGTGTGTGTGTGTGTGTGTGTGTGTGTGTATGTGTATTGGGGTAGAGAGGGCTCCCGTAAGCTGTGGTGAAGGCAACCTTTCTAGGAGAAGCAAATCTCTAATTTAAAAACCATAAAGCGGAAGACCAGTACCCGCATTAAATCTCTGATTTAAAAAACCATAAAGCGGAAGACCATTACCCGCATTAAGCTGGTCTGCAGTTTAATTTGTTGCTAGCTATCTTGCTCTTGCTTGTTGCTGAATCTTAACATTTTGAACCGAGAGAGAGACTTAGCTGTCGTACAAAGCTAAGACTCTGTAACATCATCTTTGTATAGATACTCCCTCAGGCATTTGGGCTCATGGATTTTAAATGTCTGAGGGAGTGGCACTCGTCTGGCAAGACGTTGCAATCATATATATATAATTTAAAGGAGATTAAAACAATAGTCTAAAGAGCAAAGTGTATTTTAATGTAATATTAAAATTACTAGTTTAATTAAAATACAGGGAAAGAAAAGTGCTCGTTGTAATTTAGATATATAATAAGCTCGATAGGTAAATATCCTAGAGCTAATTTAATATTTAGTAATGTGATTGATAATTTAAAAATCAAATTATAATTAAATTAAAAATTCGTTTCATAAGAAGGAACAACAACAAAATCAATTATTTGTACGATCGTTTCGGAAAACAATGTTTTTATTGTGGTAGACACCAAGTTACGCACAATAATTACACTGTGCAACAAATTTGAATTGAAAAAAAGTACAAGACATATAAGACCTGTTTCGGTGTAAGAAAAGTATGCTGATTCCAAATCTGACATTTATTTCTCTGGATTAGGTACCATTTTCATGTACTTTATTATTAATTATTTTGAAAAAAAAACCCACTGAATTCACCAGTTTAAACAACATTTGTCCTCTTAACTCTCTTGTGTAGAGTGTCATCATCCTTTTTTAAATTCCAGCAGTAATCTGCCAACATACCAGTGTTCCATGTTCCTTTAAAACGTTTTTCTATTAATGAAATATCTTGATGGAACCTTTCGCCATGTTCATCACTCACATGGCCAAGATTCTCAGCAAAAAAATCCAAATGAGAGTGGAGCACATGAACTTTTAGAGACATGTTACATCCCATATCATGAAAATGATGCAATAGATCATTCACAACTTGCACATAGTCTTCTGAACGATGTTTTCCCAGGAAGTTATCACAAACTTTCTTGAATGACTCAAAGGCACATTTTTCTTTTCTCGTGATATGTGTGTTAAAAGTTTCATCAAGAACAATTTTTCGAATTTGGGGACCTATGAAGATACCTTCTTTTATTTTAGCTCGACTTAATGAAGGAAACTTTTCTGCAAGATATGCAAATGCCAAGGAATCCTTGTCTAGTGCTTTCACAAACTGCTTGAACAAACCGAGTTTAATATGCAAAGGTGGTCAATAGATTCTATCACTTTGCAGAAGTAGTTTGTGCTTGATGTTATGTTTTCCTTGCTCAATTTCATCTCTAGTAGGCCAGTGCTTGCGTACAGTGTTCAGCTCTTGCTCTAGAGTCCCATAAGCACAAGAAGCAACAAAATTTAGTATAGCCTGGCTGAAGGCCAGTGAGCATGGCTATAACCTTGAAATCTGCACAAACATGCCATTTATGGACTTCATAATGTATGCTTGCTAAAATTGTTTTTAAATTTTCATATGATTCTTTCATGGTTGTGCTGTAAGCTATAGGAACAAATGGCAGGGTGTTCCCATTGTGAAGCAAAACAGCTTTTATGCTTTCCTTGGATGCATCTAAGAAAAGTCGCCAGTTGGTGTTATCATATTGTATTTCCAGCTGTTCAAAAAGTCTAACAATGTCATTGCAGAAGCATAAATCATCTGTCAAAGTGAACAAAACATGCAAGTTTTGTGCACGTTTTCTGTACAATGTTATTTTCACACCTTTTCTAAGAAGATTTCGTTCTTTAAGCCTTGATGCAAGAAGTTCACTTTTGTCTTTGGTTAAATAAAGATCTCTGCATAAGTCATTTAGAGCATCGTGAGAAAATAGTATTGGTTTATTATTGCTTTCTGAATTAGAAAATTCTACTGTTTCATCACTGTAATGTTCATCCCCACTGCTTGAACTCCACATTTCCTGATCAGGGGGTTTTGGTACAGGTAATTCTTTTGAGTGCTTAACTGGGCGCATTGCTGATTGCAAATTTGGGTAAACAATGTGTTTCTTTTTTTTTGCTGTTGTACAGCCCGTATAGTCTTGCTGACAAAAATAGCAATCATTAGAATGATCTTTCTGCTCTCGCCAAATCATTGGCACACCAAAATTCATGTGAACATTCTTTTTTGCATACCATGCGCTCAATGTTTTCACACATGTAAGGCAACAGGCATGAGGAGCCCATGACTTGTCTTGGTCTCCTATATCAAAATGAAAGTACGCCTTTTACAATTTCTTGATATGGCTGGTAATGCTGCGCCTTTCTTTAGCAAATGTTAATTCACCACATATGTAGCAGAATTAGCTTGGATCATTTTTGCACTGTCTTGAAGTCATCGTCAAAGCCTATACTGCATCTAAAGAATAAAGACAAGAAAAAAAGTAAATTGTTTTATAAAGAAAAATAAGGATTCCATAATGTGAACATGTTAAGCCATTATAAACGCCCACTAGCAAGTTATTAGATTTTTTTCGTACATAAAGTAAGGGGTTGATAAAATTTAATTTCTATTTTTTGCATTTAATTTAGTAAATTTTCAGAAAAGAATGTATAAAATGCCCCTTTATGTTTAAAACATTAAAATACGCAATAATCCGGTCTTTATTGTAGTTTTTAGTTAAAAAATACTTTATTAAATGGATATCTATTTTTAACCCTTAGATTTTTCCCGTGCCCTACAAATAAGGTTCTGAGGCAAGTTTTAGCTTCTTTTCCTTGATTTTTTTAGCCTACATTAAAAAATCCCTTTCTTGACGAATACCATGACTTTTCGGAAGGTGGTGAACACCAAACCATGTGCTACAGCATTATGTTTTTACTTTTGAAAAAATTAGCCCTTGGTCTAGAAAATATTATGCTAACTCTGTCATCTAGCTCTCTTAAATCTGGAAAAATAGCTCATTTCGGCTGACTTTAGCAAATAAATGATTCAAATAAATGATTTAACAAATAATGTACATAATATGTGTATATTAAACTGTGTTTTTCTCTTAAGATTTATAATTTAATACACATAATATGTGACTGCAAAGTCGTCAGTAACCCATTTTTGACGTTTTTACTGAAATTTACGACTGTGGCAATTTTGCACAAATTATACCTAATTCAACAAAAAGAAAGCCAGAAATAAAATTTCCTGTACTTTTTTTAGTGTTGCACAGTGTTATTACATATAGTTTTTTTATTAAACAAGGTTTCCTCATCAGCAAATATTGGAAAGGGTTTTATTTAATGTAGAAGACACCATAAATAAACCTAGCATTAAAGTAAGGTAGATGTATCTGGAAAAAAATTAAAATAAAGGTATGGATGTAAAACTTGATTAGGAAATTAATATGAGTCAGGGATAGAAATAAAATAGAGTAAAATATAAATATAAATTTGGTTTACGTACAATATTATGCATACATACATATACAAATACATACATGCATATATATGAAAAAGTATACAACATATATACACATATACATACACATATATACACAAAAACATACGTACAAATATTTACCTTTTAATTTTTCGCCTTTTGAAATCAGGAACTATGGTTAAAGTACTCATATAGATGCTTGCTATAGCTTTTCAGCTTATGAAATGATAAATTTTCAAAAAGAACGCTTGTGTAATAATTTATTTCCGTTAACGTATTTTTGATTAACGGACGCCAAGGTTTAGAATTCGAAAGAAATTGGAGGATAATGTTATTTGTATAATTAAATAATGTAAAGGGATAATTTGGCATATTTCTTTAATTAAAGAATGTAAGGGAGATAATTAGTCTAACTTAATTTACTACAGAATAATAAAAAAATTGTAATCTATTTTTACTAATAAGTAATTTTTAATGATTTAAGGTGGTTTATATTTATTAAATTTAAACCAACGTTTATGATTGCATGTGAATATTAGTCACTCTTTTGTATTTAATAGGGTGGTTGTATTTTTTATATCTTCATATTTCAAAATTTTTAGGGTCTCTTTTGTACATAGAGCACAGAATTTATCTCCTGGTTTATATGGTTTGCAAGATTCAATTACTTGCCATTTCAACTTGAAAGGAATATTGTTATTCTTGAATTGCCAAATATACTTGGATAGAGTAGTTTGGTTTGGCAGAGAGTTATTTTTGAAAGAATATTTGTGCGTTGAAATTCTATGTTTTATTAGGCCAGATGTGGAACCAAAATATATTGCCTCTTGTTTATTGTGATTATTTTCCGTTAGGTCTGGTGCTGGATTATTATATGGTGGGTTGGTTTGTAATTGATCGGTAGATTGGTTAAAGTTGGTTTCATTATTTAATCTGGTGGTTAAGTTATGGCTGTTAATAGATTCATGTAGATTTGGGGTTTTGGATACTGTGCAGATATAGATTACATTTTTAATTTTACATGAGCCTTGTAGGGGACATTTATTTTTTCTTCTACAGTTACAGTCTGCTATATTTTGTAAAGTTGTATTTTGTAGCTTATTAATTTTAAATTAAATCAATTAAAAATCTAATATATAAGGAACTTAATAAACATTACAAAACAACAAATAAATCAGCACTAAATAGAATAAATAACAACGCAAAAAACATTTTAACTAAACTTAAAATAAATAAATACACGGAAATAACGGTACCAGGTACCCCGAGATTTACTTTAAAAGACCACAAACACAGCTTTAATATTAACCCTACTATTAGACTCATTTTTCCCTCAAAATCAGATATAGGACTAGTTAGTAAAAACATATTAGCTAGAATTATCCCCCAAATTAAATCTATAATAAAATACCCACTATGGCAATCTTCCAACCAAGTAATCGACTGGTTTTCGAACATTCAAAATAAGAATAACGAATGAACAAAAAGACGAAAAGAAATGAACAAAAAAAATGGATGAAAAAAATGAACAAAAAATAAACAAAAAATAAACAAAAAATGAACGAAAAATTTTTTTTTAAATGGATGAAAGATCACTCAGTGTAAATTTTTATGAGAATTTATTTATTTTACTAGAAAAATAATTTTTAAAATTACTTGGGGTTTAAATATTGCAGAAACATACATTTTTTACTTGAAAAGTTTAGAAAACAAGAATAATTTTAAGTGAAATCTATGTATCCAGAGTAATATTTTATGTTTATTCCCTTTTTATAAATCCTTTTTAATGCAGACAACGGGGTGAACTTTCATTTTATGTTTTAAAAGCGAATAACAAAAACATTTTTCATTGTTGAAATCTCACACATGAATGTACATGTTGAATGAAGGTAATTGATTTCGACGAAAAATATCTGCTGTTGTTTATCTACTAGCATGTCTCCATGCACATTTGATGACGTCATCAAATTGATGATAAAATAATTATGCTATGGGATAACCGAGCACAGTAGAAAACATCATCTCTCAAATCTGAACCAATATTTGAAAGACACTTTTTCGTGTCTGTGTGAGTTCTTTATAAACTCCGAAACGGCTGAACCGTTTTTCTTTTGTTTTTGTTTTTGTTTTTTGTTTTTTTTTTTGTTTTTTTTTTTAAATTTCGCACAAATATATTTTATGCATCTGCAGTAAGCTTACATAGATTTTTTTATCGGAATGCCTCCGGTAAGTATTGAAAACTGATAATGGAAAAAATCAGATTGAAGATAGAACAGTCCGATTTTGACCAGAGTTAACAGCCTTATACAGCCCAAAATCATGAGTGAATTTCAGACATTTTATCATCACGCAAACATAAATGTTCAGCGTATAAAATTAACATTAGGTTCTTTGACGAGACAAAGGCGTTTTTTTTTTTTTTTTGGAAATGAATGTTTTTGTTTCGAGCACAAATGAACCATGATATTTGATTTTTGTATTTTAAAGTTTTTAAAATCAGCAGTAGATTCTTTACAGTCCAATGTAGATTACAGGTGGACTATGCCATCGCGAAGAGGCATGTGAAGCTTCCTCCCGATGTACCACGGTGGATCCCCGAGTAGAGCAAGCAATCGATTTGATTGAAAAATGGGCGACTTCATAGATTTCGATGACAATAAAGGTATTAGAAGTGTGGAACATTCATTTACCCTCATTTAATCCCAGATAAAGTCGAGGCTCCCTGCTAGTCAGAAATAGAGAGGTATCAAGAAATTATTTTATTTATAATATCTGTCACTCTAATGATCACGCCTACTAGGTGAACGCTTATACAACTGGGATTTAGTATATTCCTAGAAATTTGTGAATTTTCTTCTTTTATTGTTTTCTTCAATTATTATCGTCTGTTTCCGTTTACTTGATGACGTCTTGACAGATTATTTCGTTAGAGGATGATGTCATTTCATCCTTACGCTTCGTTTTCTGTTTCATTATTTTTTTTTAGTGTCTATTACTGCAATAATTATTCTTTCGGAGTTCTGCATTATGTATTTTTCTAATTCTTTTTTCGTGTAATCTACACTATCCTATATATAAACCAGTCTACTTCCTTCGTTTTTCCTTTTTACGTAGAATCGATCGGCATCATGCATTTTGCATGGCCATAAATTTTCTGGTCTTCTAGTTTAGATGCTGCTTATCTTCTTTGGTCCACCCTATAAACGGCCCAGCGTATCTTACTAGTAATAATGTCCATGTGTTTATTTCGTTTTATTAGGTTTCTACTATATAATTTAGTTTCTAGAAGTTTTCTTGTTTTTTTGTTTTTTTTAGGTATTCCTTTCTAATTTTCCTTTTCACTTCTGTTGCTTTGATAGTGTTTGCTTCCAGAATTCCCAAATATTTGTAGCTGTCATGGTCGCTTAATGCCCTAATCTCCGCTTGGTTAGGTAGTTCCACGTCTTCCGTTTACTCTAGGTTCCCCCTTTTTATAACTAGCAGTGCACACTTTATTATTATTGTTGTTGTTATTATTATTATTATTATTATTATTATTATTATTATTATTATTATATAGTAATTCATAACATCATAAGAAAGAACATATCGATTACAGAACTTAACAGGCTTCTGTATGCAGCGTCATACGTTATTGCGAATCGTCTTGGCTTATTACAGAAGAAAAAGGGAAAAATGAAGGATAGAAGGTCACACTGGCAGAGACGGCTTGAAGAAAGTATTAAACGGTGGTGAAAAAACATTGGTAGAATCGAAGAAATAGGAAAAGGAGTTAAACTAGGACAGAAAGCCAAGGACGAGCTTGAAAGGAGGTAGAGATTGCTGGAAAAGAGACCGCTGAAAGTCTAATAATGGTGAAAGAGATGGTCCACACTGGTGGTATGAAAATTAGGAACTTTGTTGGAAAAAGTGTTGCATTTCGGCAGAACAACCTTTTCCGGAACAATCAGTCTCAGCTGTATAAAGAATTAAATGGTAGTAAACAGGCGGGAAATAACAACACTCCAAATGCAAAAGATGCAAGGAAGTTCTGGAGTGGAATTTGGCCTGTCGAAGGGCGATATAATGAGAAGGCTAGCTGGTTGGGAGAGATCAAAGAAAAGCTATCAGAAATGCAGCAGGTAATCCTTCGTATGCCAGCCTTAACGTCATTGATGGTTAGGGTTAGGGTTAGGGTAACGTCATTGATCGTTATCTCAACGTTCTTAACGTTGAGATAACCATCAATGACGTTAAGGCTGGCATACGAAGGATTACAAACTGGGAGGCACCTGGTCCAGATGGAGTGATGGGCTTCTGGTATAAGCAGTTTCCATGCCTTTATCCACCTATAGCTGCTGCTCTGCAAAGGATTGCAGAGTCGGGAGATGTCCCTGATTGGCTTGTGAAGGGAAGAAACACTGACTAGGAAAGATCATGTAAAAGGAACAGATACCAATAATTATAGACCAATTACATGTCCGCCATTGATGTGGAAACTGTTGACTGGAATATTTGCAGAAAAATTTTATGAACATCTTGAGAGTAATGGTGTTTTTCCTGACGAACGAAAGGGGTGCCGGAAAGGCTCGAGAGGTACTAAAGAGTAACTATTAATTGATAAAGCAATAATGCAGGATGCGAAGATGATGAAGAGGAATCTGAGCGTAGCATGGATCGATTACAGAAAGACTTATGACATGGCTCCTCATTCATGCATACGCGAAACACTATTGATGATGAAGGTTGCTGAGAAAGTGGTACGGCTTTTGGAGACAAGTATGGCTTAATAGAAAACGTTGCTGACAGCAAACAGAGAGGAAATGGGGCAGGTTGGCATTAAACGTGGGATATTTCAAGAGGATTCGTTATCGCCACTTCTTTTGGTAATGATAATGATGCCACTGAGCATCCTCTTGAAGAGAGAAAAACTGGGGTATAACTTTGGATCTGGTGACAGACGCCTCAACCATCTACTGTTTATGGATGATTTGAAAATATTCGGTAGAAATGAAAAGAAATGAAGAGACTGGTATAACTTGTGGATACATACCTAGAAGACATTGGGATGGAGCTTGGGATTAGTAAATGTGCGATGCTGGTGATGAAAAGAGGAGTAAATGTTCATTCGAATGAATAGTGCTGCCAAATGGAGAAATCATGAAAGAAATAGAAGATACAGAGTATAAGTATTTGGTTGTGCTGGAGGGTGTAGGCATCATGAACAGAGAAATGAAGGAAAAAGTTAGGAAGGAGTATCTTAGAAGAGTGAAACTAATTTCAAAGTCGAAACTGTATGGAGGAAACCTAATGAAAGCAGTAAATGCATGGACAGTCAGTGTTTTGAGATACAGTGCGGGAATTTTAGAATGGTCTGACAAGGATTTGCAGACCATAGATATCAAAACAAGAAAAGTTTTAGCAATGTTTGGTATATTTCACATTCGAAGTAGCGTAGTACGGCTGTATCAAAAGAGGAAAAATGGTGGGATTGAAAAGTGTAAAAGATTGTGTTAGAACTGAGGAGATGTCGTTGAAGGAACATGTGGTTAGAAGTGAGGAGTGGATGCTTAAGGTTGTGGCCAATGAAGTGGAGGTATGTAAGACCAAGGCTGATTATGTGAAACGTATGGATAGAGAAAGGTCAGAGGAACTGGCTAGGAAGAAAATGCATGGAAGGTTCTTCCAGGATATAGCAGAAGTGGCTGATGACATGGCAATGGCTTAGAGCTGGGTATCTCGCTAAGAGTACTGAAGATTTGTTTGTGCAGCACAAGAGCATGCATTAGGAACACATCCAGTGTAGCAGCAAGTCCTGGAAACATCAACCTGAAAGAACAGTTGGAAATGACATATACCATACATTACGACCATGTTATCCCTACTACCACCTACCTTGAAAATGCTGCTGTGAAACCTGACAGTTATATGGAATAAGTCAGAGAGAGTTGCAACCTTGATTGAAGTGAGTGTTCCTAATAATGGCGGTCCTAACAGAGCTGAAAGAGAGAAACAGAGCAAATACCAAGGTCTCATGCATGATATGAAAAGAAACTGGAACCTAAAGGGGATATCGATCATACCAGTTATCATAGGTGCCACAGGACTTATGAAGAAGAATCTGAAGTCCTACCTAACTAATATTCCTTGTGAACCAATTGCAAAAGAGATTCAGACAATTGCACTTAAGGGAACAGCGAGGATACTAAAAAGAGCTCTCGGTTGGTTTCAATAAAAAAGCGGGGCAATGTTGGCAGCTGGTTTGGCTGCCCCGTACCCAGCATTACAATCTTCAAAGGAAGAAAAATAAAAAAAATAAAAAAATAAAACACGATTAGGAGAGGAAGTTGCTCTAGAATGCCGGATTTGTGGTAAGACCTCAGAGTCAATTGCACACCTTGCAGCAGGGTGTAGTGGACTGGCCCAGAGAGAGTACCGCAAAAGATACGATCGCATGGGACTCCGGATACATTTGGAAGGTGTGTAAAAGGGTTGGGGTGAAGTGTGCTGGAAAATGGTTTGACGAGGTGCCTGATGAAGTGAAAACAAGTGAAGATGGAAAGGTAGAGGTATGGTGGGACAAAAGTTTCATAAGGACCAAGCAATTGGAACATAATCGTACGGATTTGGTCGTCATTGATAAGGTCTCAAAAAACTGACAGATTGGTGACTTCTCAGTACCCTGGTACAGGAATGTGAGCGATAAGGAGAATGAGAAGTGGGGCAATTATTCTTCATTGGCCTTGGCGATAAGGCGTATACACGGGGTTAAAACACAAATAATCCCAGTCATAGTTGGTACACTAGGAGTAGTAACAAGTCGTCTGGAAGGACAATTGAAAAAATTACAAATCCCCGATGTTTTAGGCGGGCTTCAAACCTCTGAAATTATAGGTACCACCAACATCCTTAGGAAAACCCTTGATCTTTAAAGCTCCTGGTTTGAAGCCGGGATTAAGGGAAATCCTCTGGAAATGAATCCCATCCCTTTCCAGAGAGACGTTCATAAACGAAATCAGAATTATTATTATTATTATTATTATTATTATTATTATTCACATTCACATTCACATTCACATTCACATTCACATTCACTCGTTAGGAGTTTTCACAAGCAATCATCAAAGAATATTCTTTAAGAACAACTTGTGGTGTTCCCTGAGGTGGCAACAAGTCGCTCCAGATTTCCAGTATTATCCACCTCGTTTGATACCATTTGAAATTTAATTTGCGTTATCGCAACAATCGTTTACCATTGATTTCTCGTTAGTAGAAGCCATTGGTCCTTACTGTAATTCGAGTGGCAATAAGCCTCCCCAGGGTTGCAGTCCTCTTTTCACTCATCCAGTGGAGGCCTGGTTAGTACTTTCTCTCCTCGATCTTTCCAGCCTCCTTTATCCTTCGACTATTATGCGGTGCCAGCGTGCTGACGCTAGTTTTTTGAGGGAGAGAAAGAGAGAGGAGAAGAAAAGGGAGAAAATAAAAAGGAGAAAAGAAAAAGGGGGAAAGAAAAAGGGGGAAATAGGGGAGGAAGAGGAAGTGGTGGAAGGGGGAATAATCGCTTTTGGTGTAGCAGTTCTTTTGATCAGGCTTTAGTTTGTTTTTTTTCTGTTTAGTTTATATATACCGGTTAGTATTTGTCACTCATCTGGACTAGTTGCTGCACTCAAGGGTTTTTCTTAAGATTTTAGCTGTTTTCACCATTACCGTTCATTGCATAATCTAAATTTCCCACTTCGATTTCGATTTCTTTTAACCTGTTTTCCAACTGTTCCTAATGTTGCTACAATTATTGGTATTATATTAATATTATAATTTTTTCAGTGTATATTTTTAATTAGAATTCATTATTGAGATGAGTATTAGTTATTAATTTATTTATTGCGGACTATTCTCCTCATCTTTATATTAGATTCGGAGTTCCCATCCCGTCGCGGTTACCACCTGACGAATGCCAAAGGAATAGTTGGTCGAAACGTCGTGAAAGAACAACTAATGAAGATGAGGATAATAATAATAAATAAAAATTAATAATTTTCTCAGGTTCTATATTAGTTTAAGTTCCGCATAGTTGTTTCGTTTTTCTGTCTCTTTGATGTTCACCCTGTAGGCTGCTGTGACGGTAAAATCTATAATTTGGCAGTTTTTTCCTTCTTGTTAATTATTATAACATTCGATCTTTTTACTTGTACGGGTTTATCTGTTTGTATCTCCATGTCCACAAACATTTTGTAGTTTCTGTTTTCATGCACTGTTTCTGGCTTGTGTTTGAACCATTTATCAGGATGTTGGATGTGTAGTCATCTGCAGAGTTACCAGTATATTTCCTTCCCTATGTAGTCGTGCCTGTACTTAAGCTAGATTACTGAATTTACTTAATCTGTGGTTTTCTGTTTCGTCTCTTTGTCCGCAGAGTCTACATTTACTGTTTTCTTGTGTTTTATCTATTTTATCATCAATATGGTTGTTCCGTGCGGATCTCAGTAGGGATCCTGTTTCTCTATTCATGTTTTCTTTTTCGTAGCCACATCCAGGTGCTTTCATGGTTCTCATCTTTTGTTATTTTGATAAATCGCGTTGCAGCTCTTTCTCTTCACACTTTTATTTTCTTATCTTTTTATTTTTTTTGTTTTTTATCAATTTCTGTATTGTTGTTCTTGGTCATATTTCTCTCTGCGGTCACCAATCTTTCTGTGTTTTGACTTATATACTTTGCCAAGTCTTTTTGTGCCTTCTACACAGTTTTCTACGTTTATACGTCCCTGTGCTTCTTCGCTCCTTTTCACATCGTGTGACACGACCGTCCCACGAGGCGGTTAAGCTTCTCAAAAGAGAAAGCGAAAACTTAAAATTCACTACAAAAACCGGAAAACGTGACTCTTTATCAAATATGGTTCGCCCGAGCGACCGCAAAAATCCCTGCTGAGAGAAAATAAAATAATAAATAACTGTTTAATCAATGAACAACAATGTAATTTTAAAGCTTGAGCGAAAACATATTCGGTGAGCCGGTGCAAATAATGAGAATTCATATTTTAGAGAATGAATGTTTACACCTCGAGGACAGCTCACCTGACCTGGGATCACGGGTGTGACCTCGGAGGCTGATAAACCGCTCGCAAACTTGCAGGTGGAATTCGTGTGGGAATTCTAAGGGGACCAATCAAAACATGGTGGAAGTTGGCACTATCGTGGTTCATTGGTTGGGAAACCACCCAACTTCCCCCACCCCAGCATCATGTGCTGAGCTAAGATGTTGGGAAGTGAGAGTTAGAGTTTAGAGTTAGAGTTGAGATTGATCGAATTTGAGAGCCGAATTATCGCTTCCCCCCTCTCCACGACGTTTCGTATCACTAACACCGCACTGCTAAAAAGAAAGAAAGAAAACATAAAAATTGTCGACTTTTACGGACGCATTACTTGTGAACTGTAAAGAACAATTGTACACACACATCTATATATATTCTTTTTTGTGTGAGAATTAATCAGTAGACAACCAAGAAGCTGAGTTTGTATGGTTCCCCCCTGTGAATTGAGTTAGCTTCATGCCGGAAGGCGAATTGTGAGTTATTGTTTCTTTTTCCTTAGCGTGCGACCGACCAGCGAGGCGACGGCATATCAACCCTGACGCTAGAGGAAATGGCAAGCACCGGCTGCGAATTGAAGATCGACAAGTGCAACTAACGGATCATACAACATTAAAAAGGTTATATCTGGTCATTGTCGATCAAAATAGTGACTCGGACGAACGAATTAAGAATTAGATGACGAAGAATGCAAATGCGTATTTCTCATCATATGGATGCGAGCTTATTTGTGCTAGGATTTTATTTTTTATGTATATACTTTAAAATTCTACTTTTGAATTATGTGGAAATAAGCAAGAATACTGACTACTTTACAACTAAATGCTGTAATGATGTTTTCACAGAAAGGAAAAAATCAATTAGTATTTCAATAATTGCAAAAGTAGAAATAAAACAGATTCACCACAGACTGTAAGTAATATTTTAGGCTATAGTTTATGATCGTTTTTTTCTGATCAATACAGATGAATAACTATTTTTCCAATGGCACTAAGAGCCCTGTAAAATAATCTAGGATAATGTTAATTCATAATCAAAAAATCACAATCACGTTTTAACACAGGAAATGTAAAATAAAATAGGAAGGAAAAATAGTTTTTCAAAGAGTCTTAGATTTACCACAAAATGAAGCAATAATAGGAGAGACAATGTGTGCTCATTTATCGAATTTCTACTCTGAAAGTCCATAAAATAAGCCATAACAATGCCCCTTCAGGATCAAAGGCTAAAATCGCATTACGATGCAAGAAAGGAAAATTAAAGAAAAAGAATCAAGCTTTCAAAGAGCGTTTGACTAGCAAAACGATGTTACAACACGACTATTATCCTCATCTTCATTAGGTGTTCTTTCACGACGTTTCGGCCAACTATTCCCTTGGCCTTCGTCAGGTGGTAACCGCAACTGGATGAGAACTCCGAATCTAATATATTTGAGGTTATGAGTATTGAACGTCAAAAAACATCATTTTTACACCAACCCAATATTAAAGATGGCGTGTAGGAATTTAGAAGTATAAAATTGACAACATATGATGTAGACCTCAGTCAATGAAAATGTCATGGATATGCTTGGAAAATTAAATAATAATAGATTAGATGTTCCAATGATTTTCAATATTCACTAACAAAGGATTATGTTATATATTGCATGAAGCTGTTGAAGAAATAACTGCTTCGGACTTTACCGAACATCTTCTGTTTTGGCAACACTCCTTTTGTGTTCTGCCATAACAGGTGGGTAGAGGGTAAAATCAAGTGATTATCTGAATGGAAAGCCGAGAAAAATGATTGCCTACTCTTTATTTCTTGTTACAGAAGATTTGTAATTTAAGTTGTATTTTTTAACGAGCTTTTTGATATTTAAATGATAGGTAAGTTCGTTTGTTTATCATTACCTATGTCTGTCAGATAACTCTCTCTCTCTCTCTCTCTCTCTCTCTCACACTCTCTCTCTCTCTTTCATTATATTATCAGTACATTATTCTAGACTGCGGACAAAACCATCCTTTTTATCTATCATCAACTATCAAATTGAATTATTTGCTCAAATATATCAGCCTTAGGTCACCACCCTAACTTATACTTTGCGATGGAATTTCTTTTTATGTTTAATATTATGCTTGAAACATTTAAATTGATTCATAAACGAATTTCTGTATTTTTGCAATAGCTAAATGATAATACAGTATCCTAAATACTAAACACAGAACTTTATATAAAAACAATCTCAGCTTTGTTATGTGTGTGTCATTTTCGCTAGTGAATGTTAAAATGTCGGTTACAAATGCTTATATAATAGACATTTTTAACAGGATTTTACTTCTCCTGTAGCACGATGATTATAATTCGCCATCAATTCATACATAGGCATGATAAAAACCTCACAGTAAAACTATTTTCATTTCACTATCGAATTTCAATCGTTATCCAGTATTAAACACAAGATTTAGCGTAAACGGAACCTAATATCATCAATATGAAAGTTAGAAAATAACACTAAACGCATCTCAAGAATGTATACTCCAAGCAGTTATTAATATCCTAAATGGCATATATCTTAAATATGCACGATTTATCCTATTTAAGAATAACAAATATATTGGATACAAAAATGTGCTACCTGTTTTAGACAAACCTAATTGCAGAAACTCGAAAGAAATGTCTAAGACACAAAAAAATGATAATTTTAAAAAACAACTGTGCTGGAAATAATTACATTTCTGCTTTGCATTAGCAGTATTTAAATTTGCCTCAGGTCTGCAAAATATTCTTAATTTTTAATTATAAATTTGCAAATGATTTTAAACTTGACAAACTTGCAGACAAAATGTGAAACACATAATAAATGAATCTAAGTCACTTGTATAACTAAAATTTAAGCACAATATATTTTTGCAAGAAAGAAATTTTTCCTCAAAATGTTATATAACTGCAATCCCGACAAATCCATAGACCAGCAATTAAAATGTATCTCTAATGCTAAACATGGGATTTTATAACGATTCATTAAAATGTATATTTAAAATCTAATACAAGATCTGCAAGTAACTCTAATATAAAGCCTAATAAAGCTTTAAAATAGAATTCCACGAAAAGAAAATGGTAAATGAGTTGTCAAGATGGCTTTGGAAAATGCACAATTATTAAGCTTACTTTCGTACTAATCTATCTTTCAAACAGAAGTATTTTGTGTTTTAAAGGAATTAACCAACTTTCAACAAGCTGAAGAAATGCATTAGTTTAACTACTGACGGGTGACGATAATTATCTGATAACCGATACGAACTGGCAGCCTCCATATGCCAAGTTTGAATCTAGTTTGTTCCACAGAAACGCTTTTACTTAGGATATTAGCAACCTTTTTATGGTTCCTCCTGTATGCACTCCCTGTCTTTTTCGTTGAATTCTAACTAGAAAGATATCGAGAAAACCAATCACCTAATTCATGCAAAATACACGAACGATTTATGCAACTCTTTTTGTCCAGCTACTATTGTCGTTGTAATTATTTAGATAATGTCTACCTGCTAATAGCCTCAATTAAGTTCTTACCATACATATAAAATACATAGAAGATTCTACCAAGTCTGTTGCAAATAAAGTGAATAGTAAATTTCTCACACCTGACAGTATCCTATACCTATATAAAGCCATCATTTGCGCATGCATGGAGCATTGTTATTACGTCTGGGTTGGTGCATTAACAGCCAATTTTTTCTTTTTAGATCAGGTCCAAAAATAGTATCTTATCTAATTGGTCTCGTTTTATCTACCAAGCACCACCCTCTGTCCCATCGCCGCAATGTTGCATCCATGTACTTGTTTTACAAGTACTTTTACTGCACTTGTACCCTGTCAACGTAAATACACCCGACAAACCTGATAGGCAACAAAACGCATTAACACATAAATATAACGCGAAAAATATCTTGCTGCACAAATCCCCACTAAGGATGCCTCCTATGAATCTGGTCTTTAATACGAGTAGGCCTTTACATCTTAGTGGCAATATATATGTTTTAGGAGAATAAAAGTAAAAAAATGTGCTGATTATTTAACTGGACAAACGTGTGCATTCGATCCGTGTCCACTTTCTAATCGAGAAGACATAATTACAAAGTCCATCGGAAAACTACCGCGTACCTCCTAATAGAAGATGATGACAGTGACACGTAACTTCTTACAATTATTAGACACTGTGGTTCGTTATAATTGAACTTGTTTCTTCTTAATGTAAAGCCGATGATAATAGTTACCTTGCTGGCCGGATTGATAATGTTGCTTTTACTTTGATGACGTCATCGGTATTCGTATGTTTCATAAAAATTGCACATCTTTTGAATGTTCTTGTTTTATATTATATAACGGTTTACTGTATTCGAATCATGGAAGAACGGTGCTGATTCTTAAATAGCAAGTGATGTATGTAAATGTTAGAAAATACTGACTCGAGTTAAAACACCTAAAGAGTCAGGTTGATCATGTTTGCCTTTTACCATCAATTATTCCATCTGCTATAAATATAAACAAGTAGATATGAATTATGAAATTACAAAATGATATTGAAATTATATATTTTATATATTTGGCTCAAAGCTATTCGAACATATAACATATTTTGTATCTACTGATGCCGATAGATCCCAAACTCTTTAACTGAGATGAAGAACATATAGTGTAAAATATTTTAAACCAAGTGTCTGCGTCGGCAGATAAACAATTAAGATTATATAATAAGTCAATTCCTTGAACAGAAAAACTGGAAGGAGCAAGAGCTTCATATTGTATTATGTTTGTGTAATATTTTAGTAAACATTTACGAATATATATGTAAGTATGTATGTATGTATGTGTGTTCGTGTGTGTATATATATTCAGAATAGTTAATATATACACACACACACACACACACACATATATATATATATATACACTTGTGCCCGATATTATTCATACCCCCCTTGAAAATTGAGTTTATTAGGTGTAACTTTTGTAAGAATTTATTGTCTACGTCCATATTGATACATATTCTTAATAAACCTCTTCTGATCATTTTCGTCATTTTAAAATCTCGGGATACTTGTAATAAAAGAAATATACAGCTATTTATAAAATCTGCAATGTTCAAAAATAATCATACCCCCTTATTTTTTCAGTATTAATCGAGTTTCTGACTGTTTGTTTTCTGTTTGATTCTTATTTTGAATGCTTTTATACAACCTTTGATTAATTTCATTTCGTTTTTTGCATTTTTCACAAATTAAAATGATATCAACTGAAAACCAATAAAAGAATAAAAATTATTAGAATGAGGAAGAAAAAAGAGCTTAGTAATGATCTTAGGACTAAAATTGTGAATTCACATAAGGATGGTTTAGGTTACAAGTCAATTTCCAAGAAATTTGAGGTCCCTACAGCAACAGTACAGAGCATCATCAAAAAATTCCAGAGCCACCACACAACAAACAACTTGATTGGTAGAGGAAGGAAAAGGAAACTGTCTGCTAGAGCCACCAGGAATATTGTAAGAAGTGTTAATGCAAATCCAACCACCACTAATAAGGACATTTTAGAAAATCTGGAGTCTTCTGGCATAAAAATATCAAGGCAAACATTGCAAAGGACTCTGCATGAAAATGGTCTGAAAGGAAGAAGACCAAGAAGGACTCCATTGCACACCGGAAAACACCTTGCAGCACGTCTAAAGTTTGCTAGGACCCATGTGAATTCTCCAGAGTCCGTTTTCTCAAGTATTTTGTGGACTGACGAAACAAAAATTGAATTGTTTGGCCATATGGATGCTTCTTACGTTTGAAGGAAGAAAGGAGAAGCTTACAACCCAAAGAACACCATACCCACGGTGAAACATGGTGGTGGTAGCCTAATGTTTTGGGGCTCCTTTTCGGCTAGTGGTCCAGGTAGTTTGGTCAAGATAGATGGAACCATGAAGAAGGAGCAATATTTGGAGATACTCCAGAAAAACATTAGACAGGATGCGGAGAAGCTCCATTTAGGACCAAACTGGGTCCTTCAACAGGATAATGATCCAAAACATACTGCCAAAATAGTCAAGAAATGGTTTGAGGATAATCAAATTAATGTTTTGGAATGGCCTAGCCAGAGTCCCGACCTGAACCCTATCGAAAACCTCTGGCACATATTGAAAACTGAGGTTAAAAAGTGGAAACCTAGAAATTTGAGGGATTTGGAGAACTACTGCATTGAAGAATGGTCAAAAATCAGTGTTGATGCTTGTAAAAACCTTGTTGATAAATATCCCAAACGGTTACAGGCAGTTATTAAGAATAAAGGGCATGCTATTGACTATTAGTAAGAGAGGTATGAATAATTTTGAACTAGTGCCATTATTGTTTTTCTTTGTATAATGTTTCAAACTTGCATAATTTATTTATTTGTTGAGTTTAAATTAAATGCTTATGCTTGATTTATTGTTTGAAATCCCTTTAATATTGTCTACCTTCTGGTTTGAGCAATATTCTTATAGAAATCTCAAAGATCCGAGGGGTATGAATAATATCGGGCACAAGTGTATATATATATATATATATATATATATATATATATATATATATATATATATATATATATATATATATATCCAGAATCACACTGGCATAATAATTGAAAAATTATAAAACTTTTATGGGGAAATGAATCTGATTCCTGTGGACGAATTGAATCACCTTTCTTCTGGCGTTGAATACAGAACGGAAGCCTGAAAAAATATATGTTTATTGTAATCATTATGGTAGTTTCGATTAAGAACACCAACCTTAGTTAGTTTTTGCTTTCTTCCTGTCCTATGATCACAAACACAGTTATTAGTCGGATCCTACATACCGTTTGCCGGGTTTTACTTATCTGCTTTTAAGTTTATTTCTTCGAATTCCAGTTTTGTCCCGTTCTCCATCACCATTGGGGATATTTTAAGCAGTTTCAAGTATTATGAATGTTGAACGTTCAATGATGTTTAATTCAATGTTCAAATGATTGATTATGATAAATGTCGTTGTATATATATTCAAGGGTGTGAAAACGGTGAAGGGATATCAAAATTCACTGTCTCATAATCTTTCTCATAATCGTATTTTAGAGTCATTTGGCATACAATCAAGGAACTCTTCCCAGCATTACCTGACCATTTATTAGATATAAATAGTGTGTATAAGATCAATATACTTCTAAAGTTTTCACACGCATAACCGTTTGTCTAATTCTATATGATAATGTAATTAAGATATCGACAAAAAAATGCAATTAACTTCCAAACACCTGAGCAATTTTGCAGTTTGTTCGAAATTCATCATAAGTTAAAATAAATGAACGTAACAAGTTCTTTACAATGAAGACGTCATAAACATATGAACTGTTTCTATTATTACCAATTAATCGAATCGAATAGAAAAATACTGACCTCCTACATTAAATGATTGGTCCCCTTTGAATGGTTATTTATTTTATTAATACATATTAATTACATATTTTATGAATTTTAACTTGTCGTTTTTCAACATATGTATGATAGAAATTATTGCCTCCGATAGAGTACTGCTTTTTAATAAGAAATCGGTATAGATGCGAAAGGCTAAGTATTAATGCTGGAGTCCCTCAGGGGTCCATCCTGGGCCCAACTATCTTCCTGATCTACATCAATGATCTCCCAAAACACATACTTAAATCATTCGTCGACACCTATGCTGATGACACGACCATCTATGGCAACGCATCAAAGGCCGTAAATGACAAAGTTCTTTCTGATTCTCTCTCTCCTCTGATCGCGTGGTACAGTGAGGGAAGAGGTGGCTGGTTACTTTTAATGCATCTAAAACCAAGCTCCTATTTTTACATCATCGACGCTCTGAGGCCCATCAGTTGAAATGGATGTCTCTCGTCTAGGGAAACCCCATGTTTTGATAAGCTTCTGGGCTTGACCTTTACTCCTGACCTGAAATGGAACACGTACATCAAGTCTGTTGCTAAGATCGCTGGAAAAATGGTAGGATCCTTCTACTGCTCCGGAAGATATCTCACTGCTGATGCAATTCTCTATCTATATAAAAGCCAAGTACATCCAAGGATGGAGTATTGTTGCCACATTTGGGCAGGATCTTCTAAAAACAGCCTATCCTGCCTTGACATAGTACAAAATAGGCTTCGTGAATGCCATTTTCTCTTTCCTGCAACCTCTCTCCCACAGGAAAGACATTGCGTTCCTGTCTTTGTTTTATCGTTACTTCCATGACAAGTGCTCGTCTAAGCTCCAATCCCTGGTCCCCCCTCGCCGATAGTTCATGAAAAACACCCGTCTAGCTGAAACCACTGTCAAACATTCTCCCCACTCTTTATCTGTACCAAAACCAAAACGTAGATTCCATGAACAAAGCTTCTTTCTTAGAAGTGCACGCCTGTGGAACTCTGTTCTGTTTTCCTGTTTCCCACATGACTACAACCTAGATGTCTTCAAACAAATTCTAAACAAATTCCTGATGAACCGCCCACTTAAGTAAGACACTTTATCAAGTCTCAACACTAACGTACTGTACACACAATAACCCTTATCTCCGAGTGGCATCCGAGCCTTGATAAGCGGTAACCACCTTGTAAAAAAAAAGCTACCATTGTTTAAACAATATTATGCATAATTATGGGAATTTTGAAATATTCAGTGGTCAAATAAGTAGGATGCAGTGATATATAAACGGCTGTGGCTTCTATTGCTATGTTCGTATACACAAGATAATAATGAAGAGACCAGTGAATTTATTGCGCAACCTACCATTTCAATAGTTACTATATAATCTAAACTGTTTAAACTAGCTCCAATTCAAAAAAATAAAATCAGGTAAAATCCTATATTTAAGGCCAAACAGAAACTTTTTTCTCATCATGTGATGGGGAGTAAGTAGTTCTCTGAATGAGATAATTGTTTGCTAAATAAAATAATTTCATATATTGAATAGTAAATGAATTGCTCATATTCCCGGATCCCAGCTTCAAATCGGGAAATCAAGATTAGATTATTATGTGTAAAATCATTAAAATGATGACTCAGAAAGAATATCTATTAGTAGATATTGTACTTATTTCTAATATTCTATTAACCTATCCAATTCTGTTTATAAATTTCCTTATCGCCACCTTATGTGTGGAATCGAGGTTCTAATTTCTCATATATTAATACTTGATAGGAATGAAATGAAGTTAGAGAAAGCCCATTCACCCTTACGAGAAAGAGGCCTTAGCAATGATGCTTGCCATTTACACATTTGTCAGTTTTAAGAAGATTCTATTACCGTGAATTATATCGAATGCCATGAGTTATTTCCAGAAATTCTTAAACAGAACCGTTCTTATTACTCACGTGAATATCAATTGAAATGTCCATTGAAGAAATAATAGGCTATTTTTTATTCGTATTGAGCGCAATATTATTTTATATTGTTGGGTCTGTTCATGCAGGCAGATGTTTTTAAAGTTTGCTTTTTTTTTTACTTAGGAATCACCACTTATCAAGGTCCAAAGGCCACTCGAGGATAGCGGTTGATAAATGTAAGGTGTAAGTATAGCAATCGTTAATGATGTATATTTGGTAGAATTTCATTATTTATGGGAACGACTCAACAAGAACTTGTTTACATTGGATTTGAAGACTACTATGTTGTATTCAACCGGGAAGTAGACCAGCGAAACAGTGTTCCACATGCGGGTAGTTCTGGAAAATAAACCTTGTTCATGGAATCTGCGTTTAGATTTAGGCAGAGATAGAAAGTGAGGGAAGAATCTATATAGTAGTTGTATATAGTCGAGTGTTTTTTGCGAAAGTTTAGCAAGGGGGGCATAGATTGAAGTTCCGCTGAGCAATGCCATGAAAATACTTGTAGAGCAGAGATAGGTTCGCAATGTATCTTCTGTGGGAAAGAGATTGCAGGGAAGAGAAAATGTATTACCTACTAGGTTTCGAAGCCGGTTTTGAACTCTATCAAAGCTGGATAGGGCGCGCTGAGCAGCTTCTGCCGAGGTGTGGCAACAGTACTCCACATTAGGACGTACTTAGCTCTTTTACAGATAAAGGATTGCATCAATAGTGGAATACCTTCTGGAGCGGTAGAGTGACCTAACCATTTTTCTAGTGATCTTGCTAATATATTTGGTGTTCCATTTCAGATCAGAAGTGAAGGTCAATCCCAGAAGCTTGACAAGACATGGAGCTTCCCCAAGACGAGAGCCATTCGTTTCACTTGGGATGTGGTGAAGATCAGAGCGATTATGATGAAAAGAAAAAAGCTTGGTTTTCGATGCATTAAAATAAATCAGCCATATTTTCCTCAATGGTACCACGCGCTCAAGATCAGAAGAGAGAAAATCAGAAAAGTTTTGGTCATTGCTAGCCTTTAAAGTGTTACCATAGATTGTGGTGTCGCTTGCATAAATGTATACAAATGATCTAAGAATGTGATAGTAGTGATCATTGATAAAGATTATGGAAGAAAGTTGGGCCCAGGATGGAACCTTGAGGGACACCAGCGTTAATACTATGAGTTCTGATTTCTGCTTATCAACTACTACTCTTATAAGCCTATCAGAAAGAAAGGATTTAATAATTGCGAGGGCATTTCCAGTTATTCCATAGCTGACGATCTTGTGAAATAGATCTTTTTGCCATACTCTATCAAAAGTCTTTGATATGTCAAGAGCTATAGCTCTATAAACGAAGCCACTGTCGAGAGATTCACTAATTCTGTGTTATAAAACAGTTAGTACATCAGTTGTAGATCTTGCAGAACGGAAACCATATTGCATGTCACCGTATAGATTCATATCTAATTTTCTTTTTTATTAATTTATTTTTTGTTTGGTTCAGTGGATTTATTTTACGGTACATCAACTTTTTTCGGGCTATTTAATGCCGAATGCAGTAGTTTTGGGAAATGTTGTTTTTTATTTCAGGTTGTTTATATCTTTAATTATTTATTCATAGTGTTTGCTTTGATTGTTTTGTAGAAATATTGTTGTTTTGCATTCTTGGCTTTGCCGAACATGATTGAGTTTTGGAAAGTGAAAGAAAAAACAATAACTTCCATGTCAAGTCAGGAAACCGGTATCTTCAAACAGCCTAATCGTGTAGCACCAGATTTACTTTTTCAAACGAAAATAAGAAAACTAATTATTGTGCATAATGGATGTTATAAATAGACAATATATATTGCCACACATCTAGTCTAATTTTTCATAGACTATATTTTAACATAGAAAATGTTCTTTTAAGAAAGCAATTAATAATGTTTTCTTATTTTCATGTTTTTGTAAATAGGTTTTAGCACCAAATGAAAGTGATTAAAAATGTATATGAACGTTAGACGCTATTTTAATATTATACGTTTTCGATTAGAATTATTCCCCTCAGTCGGCTGGCTTACGAAAAACTTGTTAAATAAAGTTCTTTTTATAAAGTTAGTATTTTAACGATTACTTTCATAGGAGGTTACTAGAATGCCATATTAATAGCATAAAACTTTCAGCAGAAGAGAACAAAAAACAGTTACCCTATAAAAATAAACTTTATAATTAATAGTCAATTTTTGCATTAATTCTAATTTTATTTTCATATTATGGTTAGCAATTTTTGTATTGTTTTTTCAGGGAATGTATATTAATTATCAGACGTGTTTCCTGAAAACATATCTTTATAATTTCGGCACATAAACCGAAGTAAATATTGTGTAAGGCATTTGATCACAGAAGGCTGGAAATTCTCGAATGTTGATTCAGCAGCCGAGCATAAACAACTATGAAACAGAAAACATATCAACACGCGTTTAGCATAAGACTCAGTTTATATACCAAGCGTTGATAAAAGTGTAGTTAACAGAATCCTTTCCAAAACCCATATGTTATTGGCACGACATTTTCTTGTCGGCGAGTGTGTGGCGAATTCAGCCGTGATTATTGTAAAATAAATAGAAACAGGCTGGTCCACTGAAAAATAACGTCATGCCTAAGGTCCAAGCAAGCAAAATGTTAAAAAGTCAGACTGTCAATAATAAGTAAAAGATTTATACAAAAAGTATTAGAATTTTTTAATTGCATTAAGGAAAAAATAAATAAGGAATGTTGTTTATTACTTGTTCAATATGAATTTAAAATAAAATCAAAACAAAATGAGAATAAATTCAACATGGAAAGTTGTATGTTTTTTTTTAGAAACATTCTTATTTCAGCACGACCGTATTCGGCATAAGTACAAAAAACTGATTAATTAATGAAGTTTGCGAGTGGCATAAAACTTGTGGATGCAAAAATATTCAAACTATTTGGAAATAAACTAAACAAAATCCTTTTATTTTTTATGAAAAATTATTTGTGTTTCTTGACTTATAGAGGTGAATGACGATAAACATTACTTCTTCCAATTATTATACAAAAAAATTTCCTCACAGAAATAATAAACTTGAAACATTTTTTTACAAAAAGTTTTAATGGAATTTAATAAATGCTAAAGAAAGAAATGGCATTAAAGCCTTTATCGTAAAGTCAAGATTAAGACAAAATGTTTGCTACGTTTATTGACTCCGACTATCGAAAACTAAAGATATCTCAGGTATATTAATAATACTATAAAAATTTAATATTAAGAGAACAAACTAGAAAATATGAAAAACTTATTTATTAAACAGTTTAAATCTGTTCTGATAAAAAAATCCACTTTTTATATCCATATAACAATGTTTTATACTGCCTTTTGTCTTAATGCATTCACTTGTACATTTCCAATGATATTTACAACAGTTTGATTGTATGAATCTAAACATATAAAGGCCTGTATTTCTTTAGCTACTACTATGCAGAGGAAGATGTCACTTCTTCTCTTCCAGAGCTACACTCATCCTTGATCCTTGCATTGTATTACTGGACGAAAGGGAGTATTAAGTATAATTAATTGTTTATTCCACCTCACAAGCATGTAACGATGTTATCGAGTATTAACCAGTTAACAATCAGCATTTGTGTTCTGCACATATGTACTATATCTGGGTCATTTTGCTTTTACTTTATCGAATTATCAATATAGTTATTGTTTATGGTTTGAATATTAGATATTTCCAATGCAAAATTTACGTCAAGTGTTAATTTAACTGTTCTCTATATCTGTTCGTGGATTTGCCAATGACTTCCCTGGAGATTCACGGTATCTTCTTTATTTGAGTAAGTGTCATTACAAAAAATAAGGATTTCCTTTCATTTTCCATTTGCCTTGTGTCAGGCGGAACCCCTCTTTATAGAGATGCATTCTAGTAACTTCCCATCTGTTTCGGACTGTTTACCTGATGATTACAACTTTGATGTCTTAAAATCAAATGTCAACAAATTCTTGTGATAATTCGCCTTATAATTAATCAAATGCAATTTATGCTATTCATTAATGTTAATACTACCATCTTTTGGCTAACAATCATTCGGTTTTATTAATCTCTATCCGCGAATAGATATTGGTTTTGATTAAGAGCCACTCAATAGTAAAAGACAACCACAAACGCGTTTCATAAACTGATATATGGGCGTCTTTACATTATTTTTACGCATTACAATCTTATATTCCAATGACTGGATTCACGTCTATAAATTTCATTGTATGAAACTTTGTGTCACGATGCTTTAAGACTATCTCAAATACCAGCTATTCATTGTCAAAACTTAAGATTCTTCACACAAGCAACTAGAATTCATAGTTATCGTCAGATAATCGTTAAAACCGGAAGTCAATAATGTACTTGTATCTTCAATCAGATCACATCCTGTCTCTTCAGTAATGTACCGTGAAGATAATGCTAGTGATTGATTGCTACAAAAAATATCCAATTACGATAGCCGTCAGTATCGGCATCTTAATCAATTCTAGATCATTCTAAGCTTGATGGATGAGCTTCCTTCGACGAATCTGTGGCGGTACCATTAAAAGTGCAAAACAACGTTCCGAAGTCGTTTCACTTCGGACACTTCGAGATTAACGGAATGAAGGCCGTAGTTTAAAGTTGTATATGCATAAATTATGGATAAACAGTTGCAATGACGTTCACAGAAGACGTTCATGCTTTCTGAAAAGACAAACCAACGTATTGTAAACCAAATATGATATATGCCAGCAACCACACCACAAAATGCTATCCGAGATGTTTTCTTTTTTCCATTCTGCCTTCTATGCCGATTTATACATTTTTTTTTACTTTCCTATTTCTATTTAATATCTTTTTCATTATCTTCAGCAAACGTTTTTAGTGTGTTTGAACATCTTGCTTCACTGTTGTAATATCTGTTCGCAAATTCAAATGTTTTCATATCTATTCATCTCTCTCTCTCTCTCTCTTTCTCTCTCTCTCTCTCTCTCTCTCTCTCTCTCTCTCTCTGTATATATATATATATATGTACAAATTTTTTAAGGGATACAAAATTTTATTATGGCCATGTAAAGAGTAAATTTAAACCTGTTCAAAAGCATTCTTTATTTTAGATTGTGAAATTAAAAAATAAAAATGAATGCGACAGCTGACCGTTGCGAAGCTCGCTCAACAGAGCAAAAATCGAGCTTAATTACGTTTTAAAAAGAAAAGGGAGAAACAATGAATCGGAGATGAAAAAGTAAAGGGGAAAAAGTAAGGGGAATTAATTATTAAATAGAAACTAGAGCAAGCCTTAAGAGATTCTTTTTTTTTTGTTTTGTTTTCAAAGAGACGGTCTCAGGGTCTTAATATATATAGTTTCTAGAATTTTGAGATGGTAAGTAAGTAATAAGGAACGCAAGAGTGTTGTATGCTCAATCTGTTAAGTCCAAAGTAGCTGAGCAGAGGCTTGGTTCCCACCAGTTTTGGCAAATAGCAAACAGAATCCTGAATAGAAGCGTGTGCTCCATCCCAACTATTATCAATGGACCTGAGGTAATCTCGTCAGCATCAGACAAAGCCAAACTCTTTGTCAAGAACTTTGCAGCTAATTCTACCCTTTGCGACCAAGACCGCCAACCTCCAATATTTCCTCCTGTATCAGAAAACACGCTATGTGATATACGTATATCTGTACGTGATGTTGCGAAGCTAATCAAAAACCTTGATTCCAGTAAAGCAACTGGCCCTGATGGTATTCCAATTATAGTACTCAAAAAACTTCAACTTGAATTAGCGCCCATACTTACAAAACTGTTTAAACGTTGTCTTAAGGAGAATAGTTTCCCATCTCCCTGGAAAATCTCATCAGTATGCCCTGTATTTAAGAATTCAGGTGATCGCTCATCCCCCTCTCAGTACAGGCCAATAAGTCTCCTCTGCGTCATGAGTAAGTTGCTAGAATCTGTGTTAAATACAGAAGTAATCAAACATCTCAACAAAAATAACCTTCTTAGTGACACTCAATATGGTTTCCGTTCTGCTAGATCTACAGCAGATGTCCTTACAGTTATATCGCATAGGATTAGCAAATCTCTCGACGGTGGCAATCTTTCTAGGGCAATTGCTCTTGACATATCTAAAGCCTTTGATAGGGTATGGCATAAAGGTTTACTTCATAAGATCGCTAACTATGGTATAGCTGGAAAAGTCTTCTCAATTATTAAATCATTTCTTTCTGATAGGTTCATAAGAGTAGTAGTTGAGGGGCAAAAATCAGAAGCTCACAGTATTAATGCCGGTGTCCCTCAGGGATCCATCCTGGGCCCAACTCTTTTCCTGATCTACATTAATGATCTTCCAAATCATATCCTTACATCATTTGTAGACATTTATGCTGACGACACTACCATTTATGGTAGCACATCTAAGACAGTAAACGACCAAGTTCTCTCCAATTCTCTCTCCTCTGATCTTGAGCACGTAGTACAATGGGGAAAGGAGTGGCTGGTTACTTTTAATGCATCTAAAACCAAGCTTCTCTCTTTACATCATCAACATTCTAATTCACATTTGTCATCAATTGAAATGAATGGCTCTCGTCTTCAGGAGGCCTCAAGTTTTGACAAGCTTCTGGGCTTGACCATTACTCCTGATCTTAAATGGAACACGTATATCAAATCTGTTGCCAAGGCCGCTGGAAAAATGGTGGGATCTTTCTATCGATCCGGTAGATATCTCACTGCTGATGCTATTCTCTACCTATATAAGAGCCAGGTACGTCCAAGGATGGAATACTGTTGCCACATCTGGGCAGGAGCTGCTAGAAAGGACTTGTCCTGCCTTGATAGAGTTCAAAATAGACTTCGTAGCCTCGTAGGAGATGTCCTTTTCTCCTCCTTGCAACCTCTATCTCACAGAAGAGATGTTGCGAGTTTGTCTCTGATGTATCGTTATTTTCATGGAAAGTGTTCAACTGAGCTTCAATCTATGGTCCCCCTTCGCCAAACTTTCACAAGAAACACTCGTCTAGCTGTAAACACTATCAATAATTCCCCCCACTCTTTATCTGTGCCTAAACCTAAACGTAGATTCCATGAACAAAGCTTCTTTCTTAGAACTGCACGCCTGTGGAATTGTCTTCCGTTTTCCTGCTTTCCGGCTGACTACAATATGGTTGTGTTCAAGTCTAAAGTAAATAAGTTCTTGATGAGCCGTTCCATATAAGTTATTAAATTTACCAAATTTTCATTACTAATGATTACTATATTGAACAATTTCTACTGTACACTCTTTAACCCTTATCCTTGAGTGGCCTCTGGGCCTTGATAATGTGGTGATGCCTTTGTAAAAAAAAAAAAAAAATGGTAAGGAGAGTGCGAATAGCTAAGGATGGGAAAAGTCCGCACTAAAATTCGAGGCGCAAATACGATTATTTATAAGGTGCGATGAGCCATGCGTATTGCTAAAAACGTCCAAAGGTAGGTAGTTTCCATTTCAAATTTTGGATGAAACATGCTGTTTTACTCTATTATCCCATATTTGAAACGTTCGCCCGACGTAGCGCACACCGCAGATACATTTGAATAAATAAATAATGGATTGTTATAGCGGGGTGGGGGAGAACGTCTTTACAAATTGAAGACAAAATGGGTTTACAAGAAAAAACAACACGGGTATTTGATGCAAAAGTAACATTGTTGTACAACAGAAGAAATTTGCTTGGCAAATCTTTCACTAATATTACCTAGCCAAGGTAGGCGTAGGTAGATAGGACGCTAGCTAACCCTCTCCAAACAATTAACAACTAATAAAAACTGAATAAATAAAACCGAATCATAGCCCCCCCCCCCCCGCCTCCGAACCTAAGCGAACACCCAACAGGTCAAGACATACTTATCAAGAAATCATCTCACCAACGAGACGCCAAAAACTTTAACATTAAGACTCGAATTTTAAAGTAACCCCCTCCTCCTACCCTCACATATTCCCCTTCCCCCTCCATGTATCCCTATGCCCTCAGCCATACCAGAAATTAACTTCCCAGACCCTTCCCCACAAGTTTCTTAAACTCCAAAACTAGAACATTACCGACATACCAAGCACCCCCTCCCACCTTTTCCCCCTTGTTCTCTTCCCCCTTTTCCCCCCGCTCTTCTCGCACCCCTCCCCTGTTCACTCTTCCACTCTTTTATCCCATAACAACGAACATTTCTGTAAAAGTCTGAGGAAGCTACAGACGGCCAAAAAAACGGCCGGGTAGCTGAAACAATACTGTAACTCAACAGAAAGATACGGTAATAAAAAAATAAAACGCATATTTGCTCTACAACAGTATTGAGCACTTTCTTCAGTTTTTATCAATTACCATTTCTACTATATATATATATATATATATATATATATATATATATATATATATATATATATATATACGTGGGCCATACTATTCAACGTTTGGAGGTTAGAATTTACCAACATGTCCCTCCTTCGATACGTAGGCACATAAAAAAGCTAATATCCGCGCGTTTAAGTCGGTCATTGGTGAACATATATTACAGTTCCAAATCTGCACTGACGGATACGCTGATGAAACTTTCTCGGTTTTACACAGAGCGCGCTCGAGAATTCACTTTAAAATTCTCGAAGCTGTATCCATTAATTTGCGACAACCATCTCTGTGTAAGAACTTATTGGTATTCCTGAGATTGTTTCTTCTTTTTTTTTTCTATTCTCCTTTTCTTTACCCTGGCTATTAATTTATGTGCTTTTACCACATTTTTAAACGATGTTTTCTCCCACGTTGCCAACATTAATCTTTAAAAAGTTTGGCTGAACGACGTCTCGATAGGGTTTTTGTGTACCCCCCTCACCTTATTGATGCCTTTTATCTACTTTAGAGCTTAGGATAAATATACTTTAGAAGTGTATTTTGTTTTTTTTTTGTTTTTTTTTTAAGTTTATTCTTAATGGTTTATGTTTAAACTATAGAAAAAAAACTAAACCCTCGGCAATTAATAATGGCACTGTGTTCGGTATTATTCAAAAGTGTCATAAAATTATGTACCCATAAAAATCTTTATATATATATATATATATATATATATATATATATATATATATATATATATAGTGCGAAAATATATTTATGGCAATTACGTAACACATAAACTGCTGTATTTAACTGCATAAAAACCTTAGATTGAGATTTTCATCAGTTGATCACTCTTAACTTTATCGTCGCTGAAAATATTGTACCATGCATAAATTATTTGAGTAAGTCGACTATAAAGTACATCGTGACAATAATTAGGACAAAGCAGCTGTTCCCAGTCATACTAATTGATGGTTTCCACTGTTCTGGATGCAGTATGATACCTTACCATGATCCGTTGAAAAGGTAACTGCAGATAATAAAATTGAATTTCGTTGTTTTCAAATATGTAGGCATATTATAATAAAAAATGCAGGCATCTATCTTCTATATATATAAAAGCGAAAATGTGTGTATGTATGTGTGTTTGTTTGTATGTATACATGTGTGTTTGTATGTCTCGCAAAAACTTTCGACACAGGTCACGGATTTTTGCCAGATCGGTATCATTTTAAAGTTCCAACCTTCGCCTGACAAATATCGGAAAATTAGCCAAAAACATTAATTTCTTCACCCTGACATCAGATGTTTTCTACAGGGGAGGGGGTTCTCATGACAAGTTCGGTTTTACTCATGCGCAAATGACGTCGGAACCTGATTTAGTTTAAAGATTAAAAAAAACGACCTGATTTCGTGGACATCGTCTTAGCTCAGTTGCTTAGAGCTCGACCTCATTATATAAATGGTTTGGATTCGAATCTTGGTGTGAGATGTCTTTTTATTTTCAATCTTTTAAATTTTAATATTGAAGCATGGTTATTTAAGCCATTTTTCCCGTATTTTGTTTTTTTTTTTTAATTTTTCAGATTTTTTAAATATCATTTTTCTGTTTTGCGTTTTCTTTTTTTGCTTTTCCGATTTTTACATTTAACATCGTTCGTTTGCCTTACGTTGTTGTTTTTTTACTTCGTTTATCCTTATGTTTTCATTAACACCCCCATCCACGCCCGAGCATACCTACCTCCAAACACCCGTGCAACGCCGGGTACCCCTCGGGGTTATTTAAGCCATTTTTCACGTGTTTTTTTTGGGGGGGGGTAATTTTTCAGATTTTTAAAAGAAGTTTTAAGTTCGTTTTTCTGTTTTCTTTTTTCGCGTTTTCTTTTTTTGTTTTTCCGATTTTAACATTTAACATCGTTCGTTTGCCTTACGTTAGTTTTTTTTTTACTTCGCTTATTCTTATGTTTTCATTAACACCCCCACCCACGCCCGAGCATACATACCTCCAAAAACCCGGGCAATTCCGGGTAACCCCCGGGGTTATTTAAGCCATTTTTCACGTGTGATTTTTTAGGGGGGGGTAATTTTTCAGATTTTTTAAAGAAGTTTTAAGGTTCGATTTTCTGTTTTCTTTTTTCGCGATTTCTTTTTTTTTGTTGTTTTTCCGATTTTTACATTTAACATCGTTCGTTTGCCTTACGTTAATTTTTTTTACTGGTGGTTTTTTTTTCGATTTTTTTAGGTTTTAAAATATTAACTTCGCTTATTCTTATGTTTTCATTAACACCCCACCCGAGCATATCCACCTCTAAACACCCGGGCAACGCTGGGTACCCCTCGCTAGTTTTATAATAAAAAATGCTTTACGAAAACATTACTGTAGATTTACTAAAAATCATGTCAGACATCAATGTAAGTTTGAATCATTTTGCCATTTAAAATAACATCTCTCCATATATATAATATAGTAGCGTTTGTGTGTGTGTGTGTGTGTGTGTGTGTGTGTGTGTGTGTGTGTGTGTGTGTGTGTGTGTGTGTGTGTGTGTGTGTGTGTGTGTGTGTGTACGACTCTCCTACAGCCCAAGCCACTGGGCTGATCATGACCAAATTTGGATTGATGATGGTTCCCCACCCAGGTATAGTTCACACAATTCTCCAAGGTAAAGGTCAAAGGTCGAAATCCACAGCACTAAACCGATCATGATCAAACCTGATATGATGATGGTCTCCGATCTAGGGATGGTTCACCCTATTTTTCTAGGTCAAGGTCAAATGTTAATGTCGGGACATTGTTAGTAAAAAATAATTATACAATATTTAAAATGGTTGCTACTATGGAACGTTACTAAAACTATTTTTCATTAATATAAATGGAAAAAAATCATTTTCTTTTAAATAATTAAATTAATTTAAAGAATAACTCCAATATATATATATATATATATATATATATATATATATATATATATATATATATATAATTTAAAACCTCGAACCTTTAAGAAAAAAGTATTAATATAAACAAAAGTTAATATGTAGTTTAAAATACAAGTGCAATATTTCTTTTTACTTTTCAGTTACTAAAAATCATGTCAGACATCCATTATATATATATATATATATATATATATATATATATATATATATATATATATATATATATATATACTAGCACGTGTGCATGGCATTGGCCGGGTGTTTGGAAGTGTGTGTTGAGCAAAAAAAAAAGAGAAAGTGGTAAGAGGAAGGAAGTCTCGAACCCGTAACGCGATGAAGGAAAAGAACGGGAAAAAACGTGACGCCTTTGCTGTTACGACTACCGCCAAACCGGAACTGGCGCAAGTTTAAATTAAGACAAGACAATCGGAAAAGTGGATGACTTCGAAAATATCGGCAAAAAATCTACCCTCCCTGTAGAAAAGTGTTCAGTTTAGGATGAGGAAATTAATGTTTTTAGCCAATTTTTCGGTATTTGTCGCCTGAAAGGCCGACCTTCAAAACAATACTGATCTTGTGAAAATCCGTCGCCTTTGTCGAAAGTTTTAAGCGGACATGCAAACATACATACATAGATTTATATATCGGTAACTAAAAATTTTCGATCCAACTCGATAAAAAAGCTCGCCCTATCTCTGAATACCCTTTATGTAAATTTTCAAACCTTTAGACCAAAAATTGTCTGAGTAATTTGGTAGAGATCGCAGCGGTCAATTTTTTTAAAACTTTGACCCCTATTATGACCCCTTAAGATTTATTGTTTTGAACTGAAATAAAGTTATTAAGTTAGATCCATGTCCAAGGAACCTATATTTAAAATTTCAAGTATTTATTCCGAAAATTGTCGGAGGAGTTTGGTACAGTTCTCAAAGGACGAATCGTTGAACTATGACCCGTTACCAGCCAAATTTCTGGCTGAAAACGGATTACAAAGATGTTCACAAATCGACATACCCTGTATATAAAATTTCGAGTATGTAGACTGAAAATTGACAGAGTTGTTGCGTAGGGAATGTACACAGACATGGCAGACATTTTCACTTTTATAACTATATATATATATATATGCATATGTATGTATATATATTGCACTTGTATAATATATATATATATATATATATATATATATATATATATATATATATATATATATATATATATATATACTAGCATGAGTGCCCAGCGTTGTCCGGTTGTTTTGACGTGTGTGTTGAGAAAAAAAAAGTAGTGGTAGGGAGGCAAGCTCGAACTTGTAGTGCGAAGGAAGAAAAGCATGGGAAAAAAACCTGACGTCTTTGCTGTTAGGGCCACCGCCAAACCGGAAGTTATGTAGGTTTAAATACAGGCTGGACAATCGAAAAGAGGGGATGACTTTCGAAAATAGCGGTGAAAAAAGCGACTCCTCCCTGTAGATAAGTGCCCAGGGTCGAGCTTCAAAACGATACTGATCTCGTGACAATCCGTCGCCTCTGTCAAAGGTTTTAGGCAGACATGCAAACATACATTTATATATTATATACACTTATATATTGGTAGCTAAAATATTATATACACTTATATATTGGTAGTAAAATTTTCGACCTAAACCGATAAAAAAGTTTGCCCTATGTCTGAGTACCCTTTATGTAAAATTTCAAATTGTCTGAGTAATTTGGTAGAGACCGCAGAGATCAAATTTTTTTAAACTTTGACCCCTATTATGACCCCTTAACATTTATTGTTTTGAGCTCAAATATAAGTTATTAAGCTAGATCCATGTCCAAGGAACCTATATCTAAAATTTCAAGTGTTTAGACCCAAAATTGTCGGAGGAGTTTGGTAGAGTTCATAAAGGTCAAATCGTTGAACTTTGACCCCTTAACAGCAAAATTTCTGGCCGAACCTCGATCACATAGATTTTCCCACATCTCAGTACCCTGTATATCAAAGTTCGAGTATGTAGAATAAATATTGACAGAGTTATTGCGTAGGGAAATGTACACAGACACACAGACACACACACACGTTCACTTTTATAGATATATAGATAAATCTATCTATATCACTTGTATAATAAAGTTATATATAACTTTTAGTCCTAATTGTTTATTTAATATATTTAGTTGTTTCTCTTAACATTTTTATGCTGATAAGTTTGCTTTGCTAAAGATATATTCATCAATAACTTCATTACACACACACACACACACACACACACACACACACACATATATATATATATATATATATATATATATATATATTATTGAACTACTGATATAATACGATTATATAGAACATTTAGTTCTAATTGTTTATTAAATACTAGCGGGGGTACCCGGCGTTGCCCGAGTGTTTGTTTCCGGGACGTGGGGGAGAGTTTTAAAAAATGTTATGGTAGGTAAGTAGGAAGGATCAAACCCGGAGTCATGAGTAAAGTAGGAAAATAAAGTGTGAAAAAAAAAAAACATCTGCAACGTTTACAGTTCGGCCACCAAGAAAAATCCATTCCAGTTGTTTAGGAAAAAAAAAAAAACGGCTACGGTAGGTCGGCGCGAACGTGAAAATATAATGTGAATTGTCCAGCACGCTAACCACTACGCCACAGAGTATTGCAGCTTAGTTTTGTGATTTTAAATAACTTCACATGAAAGAACTACGAAGCCAAACCGGTGTTCTCTTCTCAACTGTTCCTTGTGAACGATCCCCAAACGGTGTTAAGTGGTGGCAGGGGGAGGAGGAATTTATTAGAGAGAAAATATTTTACCACTTCCATTGATCGTAACCGATTTTGGCCGTGACTTCTCAGCAGAAAAAGTATAGAAATCTAAGATTATCGAGGAATTTGAGAAATAATAAGCCTATAACACACCTCAGATATTGTTCTGCCGTTTGTGCATATTATATTTGCATGAAATATCTTGATTTTTAATCCTGTTAATGTCAAAACCAGACGGGAAAAAATGAGTTCATTTTATTTATATAGAAGATAGATAGAAGAGAAGAGAAGAGAACAGAAGAAGAGAAGAGATAGAGATATTTAAGTTCGTAATTTTAAATCAACATGGAAAGTCCAATGATAATATAAAAATTATTTTTAGAAACTCCAATATTTTACAACCTATTCACGCTACACAGCATCAACATACGATTTCTAATGGCTGACATATTATAAAGTACTTATTCTTGTTTATGCGTGTAGCTTTTGGTATCACATAAAGTTACTATGCCGCAGTATGAGTGTAATGAAATCTTCAGGACAATAAGTCACATTAATGGATTGATTTGTAATGTTTTTCCGACAAATTTCCAGTTCATAATACGCTCTAGAGAAATCGGCCAGCTCCGGTGATTTGGAAGAACTCAAATTTTATCCGCATCCTGATTTCAATCGTTCAGACCATACCTTGCTTTTAACTTGAATTCAACATCGATAATCATTATACTTGAAACGGCATTTCTACTTTCTAGTCAACACTATTTACTCGAGCAGACGATAATGTCAATTATCAACGCTATTATTTAAAGATATTAATTAAATTCCGCTTCACCGTTGTCTGAAGAATATCCTACCATCGCTGACATTGTATCAACATAATAATCTTCGATTTATTTGCTAGATGCACGTTGCCAGCGGTGATTCACAATTTTCTAGCATCTCCTTATCTTTACCTTAATATGCGGTGCAGTCTGTCGCATCACTGCAGTGTTGCTTAAATTCATCTACCAACAGGATTGATTATAACCCCAAATAATTTTTGACAATAATACATATAAAATAAAAGTCGGAGCCAATAATACAAGAAAGTATTCAACTTCTGTCTGTTATAAATAATAAATAATCCACCAGACTATCCATTCATGTGTAATCACCTTTTTCTTCACCATATTCCCTCTGCTTCACTTTTTTGTTATCAAGTAAGATATTTGACTTACTTGTTGTTTCATCAAATACTTTTGCATGCAAAATCCGATCCTGCATTTTGCTAATTCCTACCCTCTGATGAGAAGGAAAGTATTTCTTCGAAACTCCGCGGATTAAGGACTATCCACTTATCAAGTGTTTCCTTTTCAGATTAAATGTTTTTAACTCTTTTTCAAAGTGTTTTTAACATGTGTTATTAACTGTTTGCTCGTATATATATATATATATATATATATATATATATATATATATATATATATATATATATACACGTGATGTAGATGCTATTCTATACCCCCATATTTATATGTATATTAAAGTAGGATTTTTCAGCTCGTTATGTCTTCGCGGTTAGCTATTTTGAAACAGTAATTGAAAATAATAAACATTCTGTGTATAAAATTGTTCTAAACGCTAAACAAAATCTTTCTCGTGTATTCGTATAAATTAGATAAGCATTTTATAATTTCGATACAAATTGATTTATCTATTAAATGTTATTGCAGAGAAAAGAAAAGAATGAAGAAATCAATTTACTTTTCACTTCTAAATAGCATTTTTTATTATTGAGATGTTTAACTTTCTTTTTTTTTCTATTTAATAAAATTTATTTTTTTACAAAGGAATCACCACTTATCAAGGCCCAGAGGCCACTCGAGGATAGGGGTTAAAGAGTGTACAGTGCTCAAAAGCACAATATCACAGTAATCGTTAAAAGTGTAAATTTGGTAAATTGGATTACTTAAGGGGAACGCCTCACCAAGAACTTTTTTACATTGGACTTGAAGACGGTCATATTACAATATGGCCCTTTTCAAGTTCTATGTAAACAAGTTCTTGATGAGGCGTTCCCCTAAAGTAATGCAGTCAACTGGAAAGCAGGTAAACGGAAATGAGTTCCACGGGTGTGCAGTTCTTAGAAAGAAGCTTTGTTCATGGAATCTACATTTAGTTTTAGGCACAGATAAAGGGGTGGAAATTATTAATATTGTTTACGGCCAAAAGGGTGTTTCTCGTGAGTGTTTGGTGGGGGAGCAGAGATTGGAGCTCAGACAAGCACTTTCCAAAAAAATAACGATAAAACAGAGACAGGCTCGCAACGTCTCTTCTGTGAGAAATAGGTTGCAAGGAAGAGAAAAAGGTATCCCCCACTAGGATACGAAGCCGATTCTGAACACTGTGAAGGCAGGATAAGTTCTTCTTAGCAGCCCCTGCCCGGATATGACAGCAATACTCCATCTTTGGACGTACTTGGCTCTTATATAGTTAGAGAATTGCATCAGCAGATAGATATCTACTGGATCGATAGAAGAATCGCATCATTTTTCCAGCGACCTTGGCAACGAATTTGATGTACGTATTCCATTTTAGATCAGGAGTAATATCAAACCCAAAAGCTTGTCAAAACATGAAGACGAAGGCCATTCATTTCAATTGATGCCAGATGGGGATCAGAACGTTGATGATGCAAAGATATACGCTTGGTTTTATATGCATTAAAATTAACCAGACGCTTTTTCCCCATTGTACTATGTGCTCAAGATCAGAGGAGAGAGTATCAGAAAGAACTTGGTCGTTTACGGCCTTTGATGTGCTGTCATAGATTGTCATCAGCAAAATGGTTACGAATGATCTAAGGATGTGATTTAGAAGATCATTAATATAGATCAGGAAGAGAGTTGGGCTCAGGATGGACTCTTGAGAAACTCCAGTATTAATACTATAAGCTTCTGGTTTCTGCCCATCAACCACTACTCTTATGAACCTATCAGAGAGAAATGATTTAATAATTGAAAATACATACCATAGCTGGATATCTTGTGAAGTAGACCTTTATGCCATACCTTATCAAAGGTGTTTAATATGTCAAGAGCAATTGCCATAGAAATGAAGCCTCCATCGAGATTTTCGCTAATCCTATGAGAAATAATCGTAAGTACATCCGATGTAGATCTAGCAGAACGGAAACCATATTGCATGTCACTAAGAAGGTTATTTTTGCTGAGGTGGTTGACTACTTTTCTATTTAACACAGATTCAAGTAACTTACTCATGACGCACAGGAGACTTATAGGTCTGTACTGAGAAGGAGCTGACGATCACCTAGATTCTTGAATATAGGGCATACCGGTGAGATTTTCCGGGGTGTTTGGAAAGCAATTCTCCTTAAGACAACACTTAAACAGCTTTGTACGTATGAGAGCTAGTTCTGGTTGAAGCTTTTTTAGCACTATAAAAGGAATGCCGTCAGGACCAGTTGCTTTACTGGAATCAAGGTTTTTGATTAGCTTGGCAACATCACGTACAGATATTTCTATATCACATAACGTGTTTTCGTATACAGGAGGAAATATTGGGGGTTGGCGGCCTTGGTCGCATAGGGTAGAATTAGCTGCAAAGTGTTTGGCAAAGAGTTTGGCTTTGTCTGATGCTGACGAGATTACCTCAGGTCCATTGATGATAATTGGGATAGAGCACACGCTTCTGTTCAGGATTGTGTTTGCTATTTGCCAAAACTGGTGGGTACCAAGCCGCTGCTCAGCTACTTTAAACTTGACGGACTGAGTATACAACTCTCTTGCATTCTTTATTACTTTTTACAATGGTTGCTGGCAGTTCTGAAAGAAGCTTTAGTCTCAGTACATCAATTACGTTGGAAGCAATGGAAAAAGTGATTTCTGTGTGCAATGGCAGCAATACATTTCGAAGAGAACCACGACTGGGTGTTAGGTTTTTGCTGAAATTTTTTCGGGGTATGAAATTGTCTATACCTACAATTAAACATTCCGTTAGGTCTGTTACTATAAAGGACACATGCTTTTTTAACATGAAATGCAGAGGTAGATCAGATATAAATGAACGGAAGCTTTCCCAGTCAGCCATAGAGTATCGATATACTGTACGATGGAGAAGTACGTCAGAGGACTTATTTTATTTCGTTTTTATTTTAACTGATACAACAGAGTTGTCGGAAGATCCCAATGAGGCAGAACAGAAGATGAACATAGTGCAGGTCAAGTTGTGAGGAAAATGTCTAGGAGACTTGCATATTGGCCTTCAGTATCGGGTACACGGGTCCGCGAACAATCTGAGTGAAGTCATAAGCAATGGAGAAATCGTGACTGAACCTCCTCTCATCATTTGTCTTTTTGAGTGGATTAACCATTCCACATTGTAAACATTGAAGTCTCCACAGAACTGAATGTATGCCGAAGGATGAGCAGATAGGATGTGGTCAATTTTCTCAGATATGCTCTGGTGACGATGGGGGGCAAATATAAACGGAGTCGTGTGAGCAAGTGCAACGCGAAAGCACATATAGGGTAATTTAGGATCTTTTCTGGAGATATCCCTACCACATGGAAAGCCATCTTTACTGTAGGTAGATATTCCATGCCCATGGCGATCTTGGGGTCAGATTTATATGTTAAGTTAGAGTATCCTTTAATTTCAAATTCTTCAATGGAAATAGTCGGTCCAATTCCAGTTTCGTTTAGGAATAATAGGTCTGGTTTAGTCTTCTGTAATTGTGTTCCAACTTCTGGAATATTGGAACGTAGACCCCTGATGTTGGAGAAGGAGACATGGTAGTGGGGGTCTACGTTGGAAGTTGAAGATCTGGGTTTAATCGTGTGTGTTTTCTGGAAACTTTTCATGGTGATTAGAGAGAAAAACAAACGAAGAAATATATTTTTTGTAGCACATGATAAGGTAATCCGTAACAATTACCCACTTATATGTCATCGAGAAGACCCATCAGAAACTACTGCATGTGTGGCACAATGGAAAGCGTCCCTGTTGAGGCAGCTGGGCGCTCTACATTAATAAACCTTGTGTCTAACTTGGTCTGTACTTGTGAGGTTCAGATGTGTTAAGCAGGTGTTTGCGATTTTGAAAATGTTCTGCTATGACTCAAACCAAGAATGGCAGTTTGTTTATAATATTGAACCAAGGCAAAACGATATAAGACCTTAGAATTTGAAACATCAAGCCCGAAAGTACTCATGTGTACAAAAACAAAACAATGTTTAAACGTTTTGTATGAATGTCCCTCTCTCTCTCTCTCCCTCTCTCTCTCTCTCTCACACACACACACACTCCCCTTCTCTCTCTTTCGATAAAGAAAGAGAGAATTAAATATAATTCGATTGTTTTAAACAGTTGAAGCTTGCATGCTCGGGCAACATAGCATGCGTCTGGTTTCGACTGGTTTTTATAAAGATATGCTCCTCATTGTTAAATCTTAAATAAATTATATTTTTATAAAAATGCATTTATTCGCTATTTTTGTATAAGCGTTAAATTCCAGCATGCCATTAATGTCAACGGTGGAAATATCCCTGTACGACGCAATGAGGACAAGAAGCGACCCATGCCAACCAGTTATAACCTACGACATCTCGACCCGTTTTTGTTGATGTTTCTATGTCAACGATTTGACCTTTGAGAACTCTACCAAAATCCTCCGATAATTTTGGGTCTAAACACTTGAATTTTTAGATATAGGTTTCTTGGACATGGATCTAACTTAATAATTTAATAACTTAATTGGAACCCAAAACAATAAATGTTAAGGGGGCATAATAGGGGTCAAATTTTAAAAAAAATTGACCGCTTTTTTTGTTTTTGCTCAACACCCACCTCCAAATACCCGGGCAACGCCGGGTATCCATGCTAGTATATCTATAAAAGTGAACGTGTCTGTGTGTTTGTGTGTCTGTTTGTGTGTCTGTCTGTGTACATTTCCCTACGCAATAACTCTGTCAATTTTTAGTCTACAGACTCGAAATTTGATATACAGGGTACTGAGATTTGTGAAAATCTATGTGATCGGTTTTCGGTCAAAAATTTGGCTGTTAAGGGGTCAAAGTTCAACGATTTGAGCTTTGGAAACTCAACCAAACTTCTCCGACAATTTTGGGTCTAAACATTTGAAATTTTAGAGATTAGTTCCTTGGACATGGTCTAACTTTATAACTTGATTTGAGCCCAAAACAATAAATTTTTAGGGGTCATAATATGGTTCAAAGTTTTAACAAATTGGCCTTTTTTTTTTCTTTTTTTTTTGTTTTTGCTCAGCACACACCTCCAAGCACTCGGGCAACGTCGGGCACCCATGCTAGGTATATATAAAAGTAACATATGTAGGAAAACGATATTATTTTTGCACTAACCTAATAATACTTATTTTAGCTCTTACAAAGAAACAAACAAAACATTCTCATTCATTACATAATGACTTACGTCGCTTAAATGTCTTGTTGTTTACAACAGACATATAAAATAGCTAGTAGGAACTACCTTGTGCTTTTATCAAGTTTTTTTGTCAAGATTTTAAGAGACAGCAACATAAGCATTGATCATATAAAAAATATCACGTTTGACCTTTGTATCAGTGACTATAATATGGAATGTTTGAGCGGTATCCATTCTTTATTATTAAAATTAAACTCGATTGTGATAGACAGTCCATCTTCCTCCATACAATTGATGATACTTTCTCTCTCTCTCTCTCTCTCTCTCTCTCTATATATATATATATATATATATATATATATATATAGAGAGAGAGAGAGAGAGAGAGAGAGAGAGAGAGAAGTGAAAGTGTCTGTCTGTGTGTCTTCCTGTGTGTATCTGTCTGTGTATATTTCCCTACGCAATAACTCTGTCAATTTAAATCTACAATTTGATATACAGGGTATAGAGATTTAGAAATTTGGCTGTTAAAAGATCAAAGTTCAACGATTTGACCTTTGAGAACTCCGCCAAACTCTGACAATTTTTAGTATAAACAATTGAAATTTTAGATATATGTTCCTTGGACATGGATATAATTTAATAACTTGATTTGAGCCCAAAAGAATAAACGTGAAGGAGTCATAATAGGGGTCAAAGTTTTAAAAAAATTTGACCTCTGTGGTCTCTACCAAATTACTCAGACACTTTCTTGTCTAAACATTTGAAATTTTATATAAAGGGTATTCAGAGATAGGGCAAGCTTTTTAATCGGTTTGGGTCGAAAATTTGAGCTACCAATATATTAATATATGTATGTTAGTATGTCTGCCTTAAACTTTCGACAGAGGCGGCGGAATTTCACAAGATCAGTATTGTTTTGAAGTTCGATACTTTAGACGAGAAATACCGAAAACTTGGCTAAAAACATTAGTTTCTTCACCCTCAACTGGCCACTTTTCTATAGGGAGAGGTCACTTTTTTCGCCGATGTTTTCGAAAGTCATCCACTCTTTTCGATTGTCTAGCCTTAATTTAAACCTATATCACTTTCGTCACGCTTTTCTCCGTTCTTTTCCTCCTTCGCGGTACGGGTTCGAGCCTAGCTTTTTACTACCACATTTTTTTTTTTTGATCAACACACATCTCCAAACACTCGGGCAACGCCGGACACGCATGCTAGTAGGTAATATAGGATTTTTTTATTAGGGCTGTGCTGAAAAAAATTACAAGCAGTTAAGTATCAGTTTCAACAATCAGCCTTCGTAGATTTATCATGATGTCGAAGAGTTGAGAAATACAGCGACATACGTCTTTCTTGTGTGATGCTGTCACTCTAACTGATTTGGCAGAAAAACGGAGATAGTTGCAAGAAATAATTCAATAAATTACTGTGCTCCTATGCCAACACGTCTGATTGCCTAGTGGGCCAATCACTGAATCGTAAACCTGTCTATTTACCGCAAAAAAAATCGTTATCTATGTAATTGAGCAGTCCCAAATTTATGGTCTCGGAAAAATTAGGTCACGTGATAATTTTTAGACGGTGTAATTACAAAAACCGTTACCTGCTCTGAAATTACCAGGCCATATTTAATTAATAGATTTTTAAAATCACAGAAAAACAAATGCAAAGTATATTGCGCAAAGAAGACAAAAGGAAATAATAAATAAACTGAATTGGAAAATCAGAATAAACATGTCAAAAAGAAAGGCACATTTAATACAGAAAACACAATGCAATTAATTTCAGTTTTTAGAGGCTACAAATATTGGAACTGCTCAAATATACCAGAACCATAATATTGCTTCTAAATATATTCCTGCTACAACCACAAAAAGGATGTGAGGTAATAGACCTTTAATCTATGTTTTTTAAAACGCAATCATGTAAATATGAGTAATACCTGGTTGTAAAGACATTAAAAAAAATTGATTAAGGTTGCTTAACTGTGGTGGGCGTAATACATCGGTTTGCAGATTTTAAAACGTTAATAATAATGGAAAATGATATCGAATTTCCCGCTTTAATTTAAATAAACGATCTTATGAACAAGTGTTGAATTACATTGATTCATAGCATAACGATGACAAAAAAATATCCTGCAGGCCCTCAAATTGGCCAACCGGAACACCGGCGGGAAATGCAAACCAATTATATTTGTGCTGACGTCGGGAGTGCCTTGAAGTGCATTCAGGCTGGCCGAACGTTATGAGATAAAACCTCGTAAATGTCAATATCCTGCCATAATTCAATTGAAAACATACAACTACAACGTTTTATAATGAACGGCCCGGAGAAAGACAATGGGCCAATAAGGAATGACTCGAACATTCAGCAAATTAGTATAATGTGTTGACTAGCAATGAAAGTAGGTGTTACCGCTTATTGGAAAGAATTTCATTACATTATTGACATTTTTATGTCTCTTAACAACTGGAAATAATAGATTTTAAGAAGAAGTAAACAATTATAAATATATATATATATATATAGAGAGAGAGAGAGGGGGGGGAGAAAGAGAGATATATACATACATACAGGCAGGCAGACAGACAGGCAGACAGACAGACAGAAAACGTTAATCTGAAAAGGTAAATTTTTAACGAAATGACAAATCTATCCAGATAAAAAAGCTCTAGCCGATTAAGAGGAGGAAGTTATATGAAAAGATGGGGATTAAAGTTACATAAAAACGTTAGTACATGATTATGTAACTAAATCATACATCTAAATAATATAGCCCCGGCTCTAAAAAAAACATCTGTCATCTCTATCCCTCGGCGACATCTTTAATAATACTTTACTCAAAAAATAAAGATACATATTTAATCACTTCCAAAAACGAACTCATAACCTGTTGTCGACATAAGAGTACATTTAAGTAAGCTCAACTTCTAACTCCTACCGACACCCCAATCCCAGACTCCTTTCCATTCCATTAATCTGTATCCTTCTCTATTCTATTTCTGGTAATCTCCTTCTCTACTTCTCTTCTTGTCTTTATTTTTTGTGCTTTTACTTCTCACCGTCTGAAATAGGTGCCCCTTTTGAGATTCTTTGACTACCATTCTTTTTTTTTTTTTTTTACCAATCATTGTAAATTTAGCAAAATATCCTTGATTTTGATTACCTTTTTGTCGTTGGAACTCTCTCTTACTTTAGCAACTCTCATTACACTTGACCTTATATCTATATCTGTATGTGTATATATACATATACTTATTTTGCACGTGTAAATAGGTTGTTTTTGTGTTTATATAGGTTTCGAGTCTATACATATCTTTAACCCAGGGTTAAGTGCTCTATTTATTTCTTTTTATGTGCTGGGCCCTGGGGTCTATAGGTATCTTACTCTATGTACGTATAACTCTTTCCCCTTTAGTGGTAATATATGTGTTAATGTCTTTCTCCCCTAATATCATACTCGTTTCTATTCTTTACCTCTAACCACTTTAAATGTGTCCCTCTTTGAGATTCGTTTACTACTGTTCTTTTTACCAATCACTACAACTTTATCATGATATCCTTATATCTTGTAGTTGCCGCGTTTCCTTACATTAGCTGCCCCTTTTACGATTCTCTATATATTTGTATTATATACATAGCCTTACGCTTATGTTACTTTGTACTGGGGAGCAGTCAGATGTTTGTTTTTGTTCATATACATGTCTCCATTCAGCACGTATGTTGATTCGCAGAAAAATATATTGCTTATTCGTTTATGTGTTTTGATTATGTACGTATTTTATTCTTCTTGCATATAGTTCCTGCCTTTTCTTTTAATGATATGGCCTGCTTTAATATTTAATTTTATTCAGATATCTTCCTGATTTGAAACGCGCGATAAAGTTTGCCATATTTAAACATGCTCTCATCCAGTTCAACCTTAAGCGTCATACGTACAAATGCATTTATTTCTGCCTGAACTACATTTTCTGTGCGTCAGTTGACTACACGAGTATCGTTCATATAACCACATACTATCCCTGCCTCCTTTGCAATGTACCCTCTTGTCTTTTTCTCTTCCATATCATATCCCTTACCTTCTCTCTATCTCTCTCACTCGTATTTGAACTCTTTTTTTTTTCATTATTCTCTATCTCTCTCACTCGTATTTGAACTCTTTTTTTTTCATTATTCTATATCGCTTACACACTTTACCAGATCACTTTCCGTTTTTATCCCCCTCCTCCCTATATTTGTCTAAATATACCTTGGTTTTCGTATCTTTTATCTCTTATTTTACTACTACTATTAACCGTTCACCCCTTCTTCATTTACACTTAAATTCTTCCACCATAAACAACGGACCTTCTGAAGGCCTCCACATTATCATATTATCATATTTGGTTGACACAACCCGATGCCTTTTCACTTTTTCCTTATTATTTTTCAGTTCCGAGCATAATTATAATTATACTACATTCTAATAACCTCATTTCTTAACTCATATTCTGAGTTTCCTGCGGTTTTAATTGGAGGGTTTCTTTTTTCTTAAAGCGGGGTTATTATTGAATCTGAAGTTTCTTTTCTACTGAATACCTTATCCTCGTCTCGGCTTTGAATGATATTTTCTCTGGATTACTATTATACATTTAAGAGTTTTGTTAGCATGTTCCCGTTTATGGGAACAGAAAATTGAAACAGAAATTTCCCTTAAAGACTCCTTTCGTTAATAACACGGAACCAATTTGCATACTCGGCACTTCTTCAGACCAACTACAGAATCAAATTACATTTACAACTTTTCTACCAATAACTTACGACGAAAAGATTTTCTACAACATTAACGCACTTTTCACTGAGTTGATTTATTAATTATTATTCACTTGTTGGAAATACTCTTTTTTTTCTTTGGGTTAAAGTAGAGTTTGTATGCGTACTTTTTTCCAAAACCTTTCTTCTTACTCAACTCCCTCTCTACACATTACCCGTTTTTTCAGCATTTTAAAAGTTTTCTCATTTCTCTCATACCCCACCCCCTTCCACTACATGTTATCCCCCCCCATAACTTTTCCATTTCTAATCTAAGATGCATTTCAAATCAGTGCTGCATATTTAGGTCAATCTTTTGTATAGGCAAAATAGACAATTGTAACATATGCTGATTTTATTTTCTCTTCTGATGAGAACCTTTGAAATGGCATGGTCTAAAGAGGTTTCCTCCCGTTTTCCCCTTACTTTAACCTTTTTTAACCTTGTTGATATGATAATGTAATGAAGTTATTATGTTACTTGAATCCTTATTTCCTTATCTTTGCATATTAATATGGTATAGTATATCTTTTTTGTGATCTCTTGCTTTTACCAGATTCCAAGACAAGAATTCATCTAATCTGGTGGAGTATCCAGCTGTGTGATGTTACTTTAGGAACCATCATTTGGGGAAGGCTCACTATTCATCATAAAGCCAGTGTAGATTAGCCATACTGAGATCTTATTTGGGCCGCCAATATTATGCGATTTTGAATATTTAGTCAGGGTTTACTTGCTGAGAAAAGTATCCTAATATCATACTGTCCTGACAAACCCCTGTACAGAAAGTCCTTAGACAGCCGACACGGGTGTTTGGAGGTGTGCGTTGTGCAAAAAAAAAAGAAAGAAAGTGCTAGTAGGAAGGCAGCCTCGAACCCGTACCGCAAAGGAATAAAAGAACGGGAAAAACATGACGTCTTTGCTGTTACGACCATCGCCAAACCGAAAATATCGCAGGTTTAAATTAAGTCTAGACAATCGAAAAGAGTGGATGACTTTCGAAAATATTGGCGAAAAAAGCGACCTCTCCCTGTAGAAAAGTGGCCAGTTGAGGGTGAAGATATTAATGTTTTTAGCCAAGTTTTCGGTATTTGTCGTCTGAATGGTCGAGCTTCAAAGCAATACTGATCTTGTGAAAATCCGTCGCCTCTGTCGAAAGTTTTAAGCAGACATGCAAACATATATACATACATTTATATATTGGAAGCTAAAATTTTCGACCCAAATCTGTGAATACCCTTTATGAAAATTTCAAGTGTTTAGACCAGAAATTGTCTTAGTAATTTGGAAGAGACCGCAGAGGTCAATCTCTTTAAGCTTAAACCCCTATTGTGGCCCCTTAACATTTATTGTTTTTGGCTCAAATCAAGTTATTAAATTATATCCATGTCCAAGGAACCTGTATCTAAAATTTCAAGTGTTTAGACCCAAAATTGGCAAAGGCGTTTGGTAGAGTTCTCAAAGCTCAAATCGTTGGACTTTGACCCCTTAATCGCCAAATTTCTGGCTGAAAACAGATTCCAAAGATTTTCCCAAATCTCAGTACCCTGTATATCAAATTTCGAGTCTGTAGACTAAAAAAGTTATTGTGTAGGGAAATACACACACACACACACACTTTCACTTTTATAGATATACTAGCATTTCAGCCCGGCGTTGCCCGGGTGTTTGGATGTGTGTGTTGAGCAAAAAAAAAAAGTTGTAGTAGGAAGGCAGACGCGAAACCGTACGGCAAAAGGGGAAAAGAATGGAAAAAAAACCTGACGTATTTTCTGTTACGACCACCGCCAAACCGGAAGTGACATTTTTTAAAATTAAGGCTAGACAATCGGAAAGAGTTGATGACTTTCGAAAATATCGGCAGAAAAAAAAACAACCCCTCCCTGTAGAAAAGTGCCCAGTTGAGGGTAAAGAAATTAATGTTTTTAGACAAGTTTTCGGTATTTGTCGTCTGAAAGGTCAAACTTTAAAACGATACTGATCTTGAAAAAATCTGTCGTCGAAAGTTTTAGGCAGACATGCAAACATACATACATACATACATACATTTATATATTAGTAACTAAAAATTTTCGAACCAAACTGATTTAAAAGCTTGCCCTATCTCTGAATTCCCTTTATGTAAAATTTCAAATGTTTAGACTATAAATTGTCTGAGTAATTTGGTAGAGACTGCAAAGGTCAAATATTTTTACTTTGAACCCTTTTATGACCCCTTAAGATTTATTTTTTTGGGCTCAAATCAAGTTATTAAGTTAGATCCCTGTCCAAGGAACCTCTATCTAAAATTCCAAGTATTTATACATAATTAATTTCATCAAAGAGTAAAAGAAAGGAATTGGCGTTCTTTTATTCTTATTCATAAACCATAAAATGGCAATAAAAATATATGCAAAGGCCATTCTATTTAAGTTAAATTAACATTAGAAACAAACGTCTTATTATAGCAGTTAAGTTATGAATTTTGTAATATTTCTTTTCTAGATGCAAGTGCTAATATTAAATTTATTTCAGTTTTTAATCTTTATTTTTATTTCATTGTTTTATTAATTGTGTAAGTAGTTTTCTCGTGGAAAGATGTACAATATCTATCTGGCAAGTTCCTTTGGAATATATATTTTATTTATTTTATTTTTTTATTTTTATTTTTATTTGTTTGTCATAGATTTTTCTTTTCTATAAATGTTTATATTTTCCAAGTTGATAGCATAACAGAGTTTGCAATTGTTTGCATTTTCCGTTGGTGAGAGGGGAATTTTTCATCTAACTCCCTATTAAACACACCAAAAGGACTTTTATTAAGTACAATATTAATTTTTCTTTTTAATAGAGAGTAGACAATGCATTGTGGATGCGTTATCGGCAGCTCCCGTTACTCTCGCTTCTCTTTATTTGTCCCTGATCCTCATTTTAATGAATGATTTTTCTAACAAAGGTAGAAGAAAAAGCTGTTTTCTAAGTAGACGGTATTTTGCGTGAACAGCCGCCAGGGATGTCGGAAATTTTCTGTTTCTATGTCTATCCTTGTAGCCATGTCACTAGTAAGGGTGCTGGAGGTAAACGTTTTATCTGGGATGATGTTATCCGCCTGATAGTCAGGGACTCGAACCTTGGATTAACCACTAAGGAGGCTGCCCTATCAACAGGTGCAAAGTACTGGGGCTGCTGTATTGCCATTTGCTGAATAGATTCTGGACCATGCAGTAGCTTCTGGTGGGGCCTCTTGATGCCATATTAGTGGGTGATTGTTACGGCTTTACCTTTTCATGTGCTACAAAAAATTCTTCATTTCTATTTCTCTCTTACTTTCCCTCTCTGTCCTACTCTAGGCATGTCTGTCGACATAGTCCACAAATCCCAAAACACCATGAAAAGTCTCAATAAAATACACACGATTAAACCCGGATCTCCAACTTCTAACGTAGACCCCCACTACCAGGTCTCCTTCTCTAACATCAGGGGTCTACGTTCTAACCTTCCAGAGGTTGAAACACAATTACAGGAGACTAAACCAGACATTATTTCTAATTGAAACTGTGTTTTGGACAGACTATTTCCCTAGATGGGTTCGTAATTAAAGGATGCTCTAATTTAACTTCCAAATCTGACCCCCAAGATTGCCATAGGCATGGAATATGTGCCTATATAAAAGATGACTTTCCATGTGATAGGGGCATCTCCATAGAAGATCCTAACTTACCCTATATGTGATTCCGGGTTGCACTAGCTCAAACTACTGCATTTATATTTGCTCTCTATCGCCTCACAACAGCCGAGTTACTATCTTTAAAAGCATATCTGAGAAAATTGACTACGTCCTATCTGCTTATTCTTCAGCTAATATTCCTGTTTGTGGAGACTTCAATGTTCACAATGTGGAACGGTTAACCCACTCAAACAAGACTGATGATGAGAGAAGATTCTGTCCTGATTTCTCCATTGCTTATGACATCACTCAGATTGTTCACGAACCCACCCGTGTTCCCGATACTGACGGCCAGTATGCAAGTCTCCTAGACCTCTTTCTCACAACTTGCCCTGAACTGTGTTCAGCTTCTGTTCTGTCTCCACTTGGATCTTTCGACCACTCCGTTGTATCAGTTAAGATAAAAATGAAATGTAATAAGTCCCCAGATGTACCTCTCCATCGTACAGTATATCAATACTCTATGGCTGATTGGGATAGCTTCTGCACATTTATATCAGATCTACCTCTGCGTTCCACGTTAAAAAGGATGTGTCCTCTATAGTATCAGACCTGACAGAATGGTTAATTGTAGGTATAGACCGTTTCATACCCTCGAAACATTCCAGCAAAAGCGTAATCGTGGTTCTCTCCAGAATGTGCTGCTGCCATTGCGCATAGAAATCAGTTTTTCTATTGCTTCCAACGTAATAGATGTACTGAGACTAAAGCCGCTTTCAGAACTGCCAGCAACCACTATAAGAAAGTAATAAAGAACACAAGAGAGTTGTATGCTCAGTCCGTCAAGTCAAAAGTAGCTGAGCAGCGGCTTGGTTCCCACCAGTTTTGGCAAATAGCAAACAGAATCCTGAACAGAAGCGTGTGCTCTATCCCAACTATCATAAATGGACCTGATGTAATCTCGTCAGCATCAGACAAAGCCAAACTCTTTGCCAAGAACTTTGCAGCTAATTCTAACCTTTGCGACCAAGGTTGCCAACCGCCCATATTTCCTCCTGTATCGGAAAACATGCCATGTGATATAGAAATATCTGTACGTGATGTTGCCAAGCTAATCAAAAACCTTGATTCCAGTAAAGCAATGGCCCTGACTGTATTCCAATTATAATACTCAAAAGACTTCAACCAGAACTTGCGCCCATACTTACAAAACTGTTTAAACGTTGTCTTAAGGAGAATTGCTTCCCATCACCGTGGAAAATCTCATCAGTATGCCCCGTATTTAAGAATTCAGGTGATCGTTCATCTACCTCACATTAAAGGCCAATAAGTCTCCTGTGCGTCATGAGTAAATTGCTGGAATCTGTGTTAAACAGAGAAGTAATCAACAATCTTAGCAAAAATAACCTTCTTAGTGACGCGCAATATGGTTTCCGTTCTGCTAGATCTACAGCAGATGTGCTAACGGTTATATCTCATAGGATTAGTGAATCTCTCGACAATGGCTTCCTTTCTAAGGCAGTTGTTCTTGACATATCAAAGCCCTTCAATAAGGTATGGCATAAAGGCCTACTTCACAAGATTTCCAGCTACGGTATGACTGGAAATGTTTTCTCAATTATTAAATCGTTTCTCTCTGATAGGCTCATAAGAGTAGTGGTTGATCGGCAGAAATCAGAGCTAACAGTATTAATGCTGGAGTCCCTCAGGTGTCCATCCTGGCCCCAACTCTCTTCCTGATCTACATCAATGATCTCCCAGAACACATACTTAAATCATTCATTGACATCTATGCTGATGACACGACCATCTATGTCAACACATCAAAGGCTGTAAAAGATAAAGTTCTCTCTGATTCTCTCTCCGCTGATCTTGAGCACGTGGTAGAGTGGGAGAAGGGGTGGCTGGTTACTTTTAATGCACCAAAAATCAAGATCCTATCTTTATATCATCAACGCTCTGATCCCCCCCTGGCATCAATTGAAATGGATGGCTCTCCTCTTTGTGAGGCTCCATGTTTTGACAAGCTTTTGGGATTGACCTTTACTCCTGATCTTAAATGGAACACATACATTAAATCCGTTGCCGGGGCTGCTGGAAAAATGGTGGGATCCTTCTATCGATCCAGTAGATATTTCACTGCTGATGTAATTCTCTATCTATATAAGAGCCAAGCATGTCCAAGGATGGAATACTGTTGCCACATCTGGACAGGAGCTGCTAGAAAGGACTTATCCTGCCCTGATAGAGTTCAAAAAAAAACTCATACCCTCGTGGGGGATGTCCTTTTCTCTTCCCTGCAACCTCTTTCTCACAGAAGAGATGTAGCGAGTTTGTCTCTGCTTTATCGTTATTTTCATGGCAGGTGCTCGGCTGAGCTCCATTCTATGGTCCTCCCTCGCTAAACTTTCACAAGAAACGCCCGTCTAGCAGAAAACACTATCACTAGTTTCCCCCACTCTTTATCTGTGCCTAAACCTAAATGTAGATTCCATGAGCAAAGCTTTTTTCTTAGAAGTGCACGCCTATGGAATTGTCTTCCGTTTTTTTTTGCTTTCCAGCCGACTACAATATGGTTGTTTTCAAGTCTAACCTAAACAAGTTTTTCAAAAGACTGATTACACAGGATGAAACCTGGGTCCATCACTATGATCCAGAGACCAAAGCCCAGTCAATGCAGTGTAAGCACTTGGACTCACCACCTCCAAAGTTGGCAAGGGGGCAGCCCTCCGCTGGCGAGGTCATGCTCACAGTTTTTGTTGTAAAAACCTAATGGATAAACATCTGAAGAAGCTGGTGGGGACAGAATATTTTTATGGACACATAAATCGTAAAATTGCCTACCCATTAATGAAACTTAACATCCCAATGAATGCATTGACGATGATACTTACGAGCTTTAAAGGCGAACCATTAAAATATACATCTGCCTTACTTTAAAAATGCTAGTTTTATTTTTGGTGTCTTTAAACCCACACCAACTATTTTTGCTGATGAGGAGACTTTGTTTCATGAAATCAAATGATAAAATTATTGTCCAAAACTTATTGTCTGTTTCAATAAAAACATCGTTTCCGAAACGATCCGGCCCTGTTGGTGGGGCATTAGAATACGCCGACTGCCCCCCTGCAGAGGGTAAAAGTCCCTCAATGGGGATCCTGGATATGACCTTAAACTATATCCAGTGGTGAGGGCCCCAGCTTGTGGGGTTTGGGGAGTGTGGAGCCACCCTTTAATTACCATTGCTCCCAGGTCCACTCTGACCCGGAGTGGTAGTACATGTAAGGGTCCCAACTATGGGTTAAATAGAAACCGACGTGAAAACAACAAAGATATACTATTAAAAAAAAAATTCTTCAAAATCTTTGGATTCGGCATTAAATAACCCGAAAATGGTTGATATGCCGTAAAACAAAAACAACCAACCAACCGAAACGATCGTACAATTTATTGATTTTGTTTGTTCTTCCTTGTGTAATCGATTTTTACTTTTTAATTTTAGTTATAAATTATCAATCATCTTGCTCAATATATATATATATATATATATATATATATATATATATATATATATATATATATATATATATATATATACTAGCATTTCAGCCCAGCGTTGCCCGAGTGTTTGGAGGTGTATGTTGAGCAAAAATAAAAGTGGTAGTAGGAAGGCAGGCTCGAACCCTTACCATAAAGGAGTAAAAGAACGGGAAAACCCTGACGTCTTCGCTGGTACGACCATCGCCAAACCGGAAGTGACGTAAGTTTTAATTAAGGCTAGGCAATCGAAATGAGAGGATGACTTTCGAAAATATCGGCGAAAAAAGCGACCCCTCCCTGTAGAAAACTGCCCAGTAGAGGGTGAAGATATTAATGTTTTTAGCCAATTTTTCGATATTTGTTGTCTAAAGGGTTGGCTTCAAAACAATACTGATCTTGTGAAAATCTGTCGCCTCTGTCGAAAGTTTAAGGCATACATGCAAACATACATATATACATACATTTATATATTGGTAGCTCAAGTTTTCGACCGAAACCGATTAAAAAGCTTGCCCTATCTCTGAATACCCTTTATGTAAAATTTCAAATATTTAGACCAGAAATTGTCTGAGTAATGTGGTAGAGACCGCAGAGGTCATTTTTTAAACTTTGACCTCTATTATGACCCCTTAACATTTATTCTTTTGGGCTTAAATCAAGTTATTAAGTTAGATCCATGTCCAAGTTAACTATATCTAAAATTTCAATTGTTTATACCCAAAATTGGCAGAAGAGATGGTAGAATTTTCAAAGGTCAAATCGTTGACCTTGGACAGCCAAATTTCTGGCTGAAAACAGATTACAAAAATTTCCCCGAATCTCAATTACCCTGTATATCAAATTTCGAGTCTGTAGACTGAAAATTTACAGAGTTATTGCGTAGGGAAATACACACACACACACACACACACACACACGCACACACACACACACACACATTTTCACTTTTATAGATATATAGCTGTACGAGCATTACAGCCCGGCGTTGCCCGGGTGTTTGAAGGTGTATGTTGAGCAAAAAAAAAAGTAGTCAATTTTTTTATAACTTTGGCCCCTATTATGACCCTTAACATTTATTTTTTGGGGCTCAAATCCAGGTTTTACGTTACGTCCATGTTAAAGAAACCTATATCTTAAAATTCAATTGCTTATACCCAAAATTTGCGGAGGAGTTTGGTAGAGATCTCAAAGGTCAAATCGTCGAACTTTTATCCCTTAGCAGCCAAATTTCTGGGCGACAACCTTTCACAAATATTTTCCCAAATCTCCATACCCTGTGTATCAAATTTCGAGTCTGTTGACTTAAAATTGACAGAGTTATTGCGTAGAGAAATGTACACAGACACATATACAGACACACACACAGAGACGTTCACTTTTATAGATATATAGATATACAGTGTATCACAAAAGTGAGTACACCCCTCACATTTCTTCAAATATTGAAGTATATTTCTTCATGGGACAACACTGAAAAAATAATTTTTGACACAAGGAAAAGTAGCCTATCTGCAGCATATATATGCATATTTTTTTACATAGTTTCACCACTTATCAAGGCCCGGAGCCACTCGGGATAAGGGTTATTGCGTGTACAGTAATCAATTGGATAATATCGTAGTAATCGTTAGTAATGGAGATTTGATAAAGTGTCTTAATTAAGAGGGCGGTTTATCAGGAATTTGTTTATGTTAAACTTGAAGGCATCGAAGTTGTAGTCAGGAAGAAAACAGGCAAACGGAAGAGAGTTCCACAGGCATGCACTTCTAAGAAAGAAGCTTTGTTCATGGAATCTACGTTTTGATTTAGGAACACAGATAAAGAGTGAGAAAAATTATTGACAGTGGTTTCAGCTAGACGGGGGGTTTTCGTGAAATATTGGCGAGGATAGGCTGTGTTTACCAGCTTCTGCCCAGATGTGGCAACAGTACTCCATCCTTGGACGTACTTGGCTCTTATATAGATAGAGAATTGCATCAGCAGTGAGATATCTTCTGGAGTGGTAGAAGGATCCCACCATTTTTCTAGCGACCTTGGTAACAGACTGTTCCATTTAAGATCAGGAGTAAAAATCAATCCCAAAAGCTTGTCAAAACATGAAGCCTCCCCAAGACGAGAGCCATCCATGTCAATTGATGCCAGGTGAGGATCAGAGCGTTGATGATATAAAGATAGGATCTTGGTTTTTGATGCATTAAAAGTAACCAGCCATCCCTTCTCCCATCTACCACGTGCTCAAGATCAGAGAAGTGGGAATCAGAGAGAACTTTGTCATTTACAGCCTTTGATGTGTTGCTGTAGATGGTCGTATCAACGAATGATTTAAGTATGTGTTCTGGGAGATCATTGATGTAGATCAGGAAGAGAGTTGGGCCCAGGATGGACACCTGAGGGACTCCAGCATTAATACTGGGCTCTGATTTCTGCCGATCAACCACTACTCTTATGAGCCTATCAGAGAGAAACGATTTAATAATTGAGAAAACATTTCCAGTCATACCGTAGCTGGAAATCTTGTGAAGAAGGCCTTTATCCAATACCTTATTGAAGGACTTTGATATGTCAAGAGCAACTGCCCTAGAAAGGAAGCCATTGTCGAGAGATTCACTAATCCTATGAGATATAACCGTTAGCACATCTGAAGATTCTTGATTAGCTTGGCGAACTCACGCACAGATATTTGTATGTTGCATAGCGTGTTGTCTGCTATAGGAGGAAATACGGGGAGTGGATGGCCTTTGTCGTATAGGGTAGAATTAGCTGCAAAGTTTTTGGCAAATAATTTGGCCTTGTCTTATGCAGACGAGATGATCTCAGGTCCATTGATGATGGTTGGGATAGGACCGCTTCTGTTCAGGATTCTGTTTGCTATTTTCCAAAACTGGTGGGAACCAAGCCGCTGCTCCGTTACTTTGGATTTAACAGATTGAGCATATAACTCTCTTGCATTTTTATTACTCTTGGTTGCTAGCAGTCCTTAAAGCAGCTTTAGTCTCATTACATCTATTACGTTGGTAGCAATGCAAAAAGTGATTTCTGTACGCGATGGCAGCAGCACATTCTGGGGAGAACCACGGCTGGAACTTTTTGGATGGTATGAATCGATATATGCCTACAATTATCCATTCGGTCAGGTCTGATACTATAGAGGGCAATCCTTTTTAAACATGGAATGCAGAGGTAAATGTACGGAAGCTATCGCAGTCAGCCATAGAGTATCGATATACAGTACGATGGAGACTTATTAGATTTCATAACAGAGTTAATGTATTTTCCCCACAAAATAACTCAAAATATACCCATGAAAAACTAAGTCCCTGGCAATAAAAGTGAGTACACCCCTTCCGGAAACTTGTCAATATTAACATGTCACCTCTCAATATTTTGTGTGGCCACCATCATTATCCAAAACTGCCTTTACTCTCCTGGACATCAAAATATATCTAATTTAATTTTTAAAAATCTGAAGAAACCTTAATTAGGGTATACTATTTCATTATATGTCATATTTACCCCGATAAAATTTTAAATGTATAATAATAATAATAATAATAATAATAATAATAATAATAATAATAATAATAATAATAATAATAAATGTATTGAGAAATAACCTAAACGGTTAAGAAAATATAATATATTATATAAAGACGAAGTATAAACAGAAATAAAGAAATAAGACAATAAAGAAAATAAGGAAAACATAAGTAAAAAGATGCATAATAATATTAAGAATATTAAGACAATAATAGAGAAAGAAATTGTGAAAGAATAAATTAGTAAATAGCAAAGCCACAGAAATAGCTAATAAAAATCAATTAAAATCAAGAAATTAACAAAATTAGAAAATTAAAAAAATTTCAAAATTAAAAAAATAAAAATTACCAGAAAAACAAAGTTTAAAAATTGAGTAAAAGGCGGTGGTAAAAAAATATAGTAGGAGGAGTCGTTGACAATTAAGAGTAATAAATCTAACAGGGGAGTTATCTACTTTAGATATAAGAGAGAGAAAAGGAGAGATAAGGAAGCAGAGAGACAGAGACAGAGTAACGGAACAACAAAGATATACGAGAATACTTAAGAAATATTAAATATCGATGTGAACAAACAGTTATGTATAAAATAACAAATTACATGATATTATAAATAGTGTAAATGCTATATGATATGTATATATGCATAATATATATATATATATATATATATTTCTGTATATATATATATATATATATATATATGTTATATATAATATATATAAGATATATATACATATATATTTGTTAATTCCCTTTATTCCTGTGACAATATATATATATATATATATATATATATATATATATATATATATATATGCATATATATATATATATATTGTCCGGGAATAAAGGGAATTAACAAATATGTATATATGAACATATATACTAAGCTAGCTTTATATAAATAAATATTCGTTTTATCATCGTGTGTTCCATTTATTCTGGAAGTTGTTGTGTACTTCCTGTCACGACGTTTTTTCGAATATAAAAATAAGTAAATCAGATAATAAAAAAATAAGCAATACAAAAATCAAATAAACATATCTTCTTCACGCCAACGACAAAAACTATGAATTGCATTTCTAAAGGGAATTAATTTGATAAAAATAAAAAGTTGTGTAAGTAAAAATTTAAAAAATAGCGATTCTGTTTCTTTTGTGGCGATGGGGGAGAACATCTTCACCCGGACAGCTGTCAATTCAAAAGGAAAGGGATATTCTGATCTGTTGAATAGATATAGACTGCAAATGTAAAACAGCAATATGTCAAAATGTAATGAAATGCTAAAAAATATGGAGAAAAAACAATGTTGGAATGAGACAAGAAAAGATGTAAACGACTATATATAAAATAAGCAGTGAAAACTATAAGTTTATAAGACAAAAAAAAAACAAATAAACCAGAGAAAAATGTAAAAGAATGATGCAGAATATAATGACTGCAGAAATAAATTGCAAGCATAAAACAAAAAATAGAAAGGTAAGAAAAAGAAAAGAAAATGAAAACATAAAAAGAATACGATGAAAGAATACTTGGAGCGCAAAAACTTCGAAACATATGTTACATACTCTCTACTAAAAAAAGACGGAGATAATACCTGGGACGATGGTATTATAACTGCAGAATAAATTCTAAACTATCCTCAAAGCAAAAATAAGAAATAGCTCATGCCTGGGAGAATGCTATGATTACAAGTGAGCATACACTACTCATCGAAAGAGGAATCAATGCCTGCGATGACGGTGTTATGTCAGTAGAATAAATTACTTCACTACCCTTCTGTATCGAGGACTGAAATATCGTACCATAATCTGAATTAATATAGTAAACTGAATTTAGTATTAAATGTAATAGAAACCATAGTATAGTTTCTGCTTCAGTTAGACAGATATTAAGTTACTTCAAAAATAATGTCGTTTTGTGACGTTCAATTTCAAAAGATCATAATTCCTTTCACCATAAACTTCATTAATCGAAATAAGAATCATTAGAATTGATACATTTTTTCCAACGAGAAACATGTTTATTTATCCCATTAGCATAGAAATCCGGAGTTCTAGAAGCAATAAAGTAATTGAAGGCCGATTCGGCATCATCTCGGCGTTTAAAGCATTTTTCGCGCAGAAAATTGTCAAGATGCTTGAAAAAGTGATAATCGATGGGCGAGAGGTCCAATGAATATGGCAGATGAGGCAGTCTGGTAGCCCAATTCGTTCAGCTTCTGCAGGGTCAGTTGAGCAACATGAGGGCGAGCGTTGTCATGGAGGAAAATTGGTCTCTTAATATTGATCAATCTCGGGCACATATGTGTTAGCTTCTGGTGCATTTCATCAATTTGTCGGCAGTTCTTCTCCACCATAATCGTTTCACCCGGATTCAAGAAGCTGTGATGGATGAGACTGGCCATAGACAACCAAATAGTTGCCATAAACTTTTGTGTGTGTGTGTGTAATTTCGGCTTCGGGAAGTGTTATGGAGCTTCTCCGGGGTCCAAACACTGTGCCGAACGTCGCTAGTTGTCGTAGAGGATCCACTTTTCATCATACGCCACAATCTGTTCGAGAAATGGGTCGTTTTTGTTGCGTAGAAGGAGCGTAGAAGACACCTCAATACACCGATTTTTTAATTGTCATTCAATTCATGCGGCATCTATTTGTCCAACTTTTTTAACTTCCCTATTTGCTTTAAATGGCGAACGACTGTTGAGTGGTCGACCTCGAGTGCAACAGCAACTTCTCGTGTGATTTTGCGAGAATCGGTTCAATTAAGGCTTTCAAATGTTCATTATCAACCGCAGTCGACTGGCCGTGACCGTCTTCATCTTCAAGGCTCACATTATCATTGCGAAATTTCTTGAAGCACCGTGAGTGGTTCCTGGGCATCATTGATATCACGAGTTGTCTCGGCAGATTTTCGGTCTTGTTTAAACTGGAACAAGAAAATCATATGAATTTGAATTTTGTCCATGCTGTCGAAAAGCTTGCAAAAATATGAATGAAGAGATTGAGATACGGAATAACACAGCCATCAATTCATGGGCGATTTCTATAGTTTGATACAGTGCAGCTTTTGTAGAAGGGACACAGGAAGAAATGAAAAAGCTGGATAAAGACATACGAAAACTCTTAGTCAAGAATGGAGCACTTCACCCAAAATTTAATGTGTTTAGGCTGTATAGCACAAGGAAAAAAGGAGGAAGTGGGCTGATTGCGATTGAAGAATGTGTCCAAAGCTTAGAAGTGTTCACTACTACTTGGATTACAGTCATGAAGTAGCAGTGGCAAAAGATTAATTCAGAGATAAGCAGAAGTGTGTGTGTGTGTGTGTGTGTGTGTGTGTGTGTGTGTGTGTGTGTGTGTGTGTGTGTGTGTGTGTGTGTGTGTGTGTGTGTGTGTGTTCGTCGAAATGACGAGGACCATCTGATCATCCTGTAGGGTAGGGTGGAGGAAGTCATCATCGGTGAGTACGGATATGGCTGATAAGCCCAATCTTTGCTTGAAAAGTTCTATTGCAGTGGGAACAGGGAATCATAGCAGATATCGACGGTTTCAAAACATTGTCCTTCCTGTCCTTTCTGCACTTCTCTGCAGTAACCTTTCAGTAACTTTCATATGCGCCGTCATGAACAGCAGTCCGCCACTTGGCTCTATCTAAAGCTGTCTGCTTCCATGATGACGGATCTATGTTGAAGGCCTTCAGTGATGCTTTCAGAGTGTATTTAAATCGTTTTCTTTGGCCGCCATGGAAGCGCTTGCCATGTTGGAGCTCAGCAAACAAGCTTCTTGGGTAGTCTGTAGTCTGGCATGCGGGATACATGACCAGCCCAGCGAAGTTGAACCTTCATCAGGATAGTGGGGATGCTTGGGAGTCCAGCACGAGTGAGGACTTCTGTGTCTGATATCCTTTCCTGCCAGCCTAGTTTTCTCAGTCTGGTGGCGTGAAAGAGATTTAATTTTCTAGCATGCCGTTGTAGACAGTCCACGACTCACATGCATAGAGTAAGGTAGTAAGTATGACAGCTTTATAGACTTTGATCTTTGTCATGAAGGTGATGCCTCTTCCATCCCATACATTTTGTGGAGTCTGCCAAACCCAGCGCTTGCTTTAGCAAGTCTGGATCTTCTCAAGATCACGTCTTTGTCGGTGAGGAGAGTGGATCCGTCTGCACTGAGGAGAGGTGATGAATGGATGGAGTTGGACCATAAATTTCTTTGAGACCATCATAGAAATTCTTCATGTCTTTCCTATTTGCAGTGCAGGTTTTGAAGAATGGACACATGAAGAAATGAAAAAGCTGCATAAAGACATACGGAAACTGTTAGTCAAGTATTCAACTGTATATATATTTGAATTTCGTCTGCTTTCTTGCTTAGCCAAGAACTATGCATGTTTCTGAGCTTCAACTGAACGTTGCTACGCAAACTCTTCCATATGTCCTTCTTTAGTTTGGAGGATGGACCTTCAATATGGGTTTTGTATGCAGAATGCTTCTCTTCTAGCAACTGGGTAATCTCCAGGCAGTTCTCATCAAACCAGTCCTTGTGTTTTCTGGAGATTGGCCATAGACACTCAATGGCTGTGTTGTACACAATCTTGCGAATTGTCTTCCATGCTGTTTCCACATCTCGGTTGTCTATTCCAGCAGGTTCAAGGCGCTCTGACAGAGCTTTAGAGAAGGATTTCTGGACAGTTTTTATTTTCAACTTGTTGATATTAAATCGTTTTGAAGTTCTCTTTCCTTGAGGTCTTCTCTTTGGTTGGAAATACAGATTGAGCTTAGCCACTATGAGACGGTAGTCTGTCTAGCGCTCGGATCCACACATGGCCCTAGTGATACGTATATCCCGCCTGTCCCGTTTCCTAATGATGATATAATCAATTAGATGCCAGTGATTTGAGCAAGAGTGCATCCACGATGTCCTTTTGTGATTAGGGAGGTGAAACACAGTGTTTATTATCATCATTGCTATTACATTTTCCAATACCATGTTTTCCTATAACACCTTCCCAGGCAGCACTGTCACAGCCTACTCTTGAATTAAAATCACCAAGTATGAGGAATTTGTCTGGATTTGGTGTTGCACCTATGATGTTATTCAGGTCTTCGTAGAACTTGTCCTTGATGTCATCAGGGTTCGTCATCGTAGGAGAGTATGCACTGACAAGAGTAGCAAACTTCTTTCTATTTGAGAGAGGGTTTAGTCATTAGATGGTCATTCACTCCTTTTGGAGGTCCAGCCAGCTTACTCACAAGCGCACTTTTCATCGAAAAGCCAACTCCTGCCTCACGCCTCTCCTGAGTTCCTCTGGCACTCCAAAAGAAGGTGTAGCCCTGACCTCTTTCATTAACTTCACCTTCACCTGCCAGTCTTGTTTCACTTAGAGCAGCAATGTCAATATTGTACCTGGCGAGTTCGCCTGCAGTGAGTGCAGTGCGTCTTTGTGGTCTGTCTAGGTTATTTTTGCCCAAGAGTGTACGAATATTACATGTCGCAATCTTGATGGGTATTTTTTCTTTATTTCGACCGCATTATTAGGGTTCCCATTGATTGCAGTAAGCCAGCCAGGATATAGTGGAGCGGACAATGTTTGGGGCACCTTTTCTAGTCCTTTCCCCATGCCAAGGGGGTGAGCAGTGCTGTCCTATAGAGGGATGCTCAGACACTCAGACAGTTGCTGAAATTCATTTCCGCTCCTGTTAATTGAGAGCGACCCTATGGTCTGAGCCGCCTGTGTTTAGATTTGTGGCTACGACTTCCAGTGTGCCCATACCTATCCCTTTGTTGCTCGCCAAAAGACACAGGAAGTGAGTGGGTGGAGGATGATGGATGACATGCGCTGGTAGTTGGTTTAAAGAGAAGCTGGTTTGCTCAGAGATAGCCCCACTCTCTTGTCCCAAACCGGCCTGGTCCAGTTGCAAGACAGGGTTGAGACAGCTGGGGGCCAGGTAGGGATGCAGGAGCTGCCGGAAGGAGACGAGGATGCCAGCCAACCGCCTACGGGGCTCCATTCCGAGGTCTACGGCCAAAATCCTCCTCCTTGGTGATTCGCCCTGGTCATTGATGCATGGAAGTTACTCTAAACAGTCCTGGCCGTGAGTCCAGTCTGGTGAACTCTCCGCGTAACGGTACTGCACCAGCACCGTCCCCTCACAAGGTTTGGCAAGCCTGCTGAGGTCAGTACCCAGGATATAGCTCTTGGAGCCAACATGTGAGAGATTTAGGAGATGCCACTGACGCCCTGTTGGACGCAGCAGCTAGGAATCGAAAGGTGCTACCTCTACCAGAGCTTACTATACCCTAAGCAGAAGTATAAGGAAAGAATCGAAGGAAAAAAGTAAGCCGAGTTAATAAGAATGAAACTTCATGGTCAGTTTGAGCTAGATACTAAGGCACAAAAAGTGTCAGGACACGTGCAATTTTCTGTCTAAAAGTGACTTGAAAAGAGAAACAGAAAATGTTATATTTGCTGCTAAAGAAAAGGCACTAAATACAAATGCAATAAATAAAAACATATGTGAAAAGGACTGTTCTGATAAGTGCAGCTTGTGTGGTATATCTTGAAATGGTGTCACACATTGTTAGTGCGTGTTGTATAGTTGGTCAAAAAGAGTACAAACGTCGTCATGATAAAGTTTTACAAATCTGCATTGAGTTTGTGCCAAAAGTTTAGAATCCAAGTGACCGACAAATGGTACCAACATCACCCAGAATGGGTAGTGGAAAATGAGGATGTTAATATTCTCTGGGGTTTTATGATTCTGTGTGACCGTGAGATATTCACAGAAAACCGGAAGTTGTAGTTGTGAACAAGAAGATCAATGAATGACAAATTATTGATGTGGCTTGCCCAAACGACATCAACTTAACAGGTAAGAAAAATAGAAAACTACAGAACTATCAAGAATTGAGGGTAGAGATTGCTAGCTTGTGAAATAAGAAAACTTCCATCATGCCAATAATCATAGGTGCGCTTGGCTTAATTCCTGATGATCTTATGAAACAGCTGAACTCCTTGGGAATCAAATACATCACCGTACTCCGGAAGTCAGTTCTGATTGGCTCAGCAAACGTCCTACGCCAGGTGCTTTCCATCTAATGGATACTTTTACTATATATATATATATATATATATATATATATATATATATTTCAGGAAGAATGTTAAGGAGGCGGTTATGCAAAATTTGAACAAGGATCTTCCCTGTAATGGAAAGAAAAATTATTCCTTGGCATATATATATATATATATATATATATATATATATATATATATATATATATATATATATATGGGTGCCCGGCGTTGCCGGGGTTTGGGAGGTGTGTGTTGAGCAAAAAAAAAAGTGGGAATAGGAAGGCATGCTTGAACCCGTACAGCGAAGGAGGAAAAGAACGGGAAAAAACGTGACGTCTTTGCTGTTACGACCACCATCAAACGGGAAGTGACGTGTGTTTAAATTAAGGCTAGACAATCGAAATGAGGGGGTGACTTTCGAAAATATCGGTGAAAAAAGCCACCCCTCCCTGTAGAAAAGAGCTCAGTTGAGGGTGAAGAAATTAATATTTTTAGACAATTTTTCGGTATTTGTCGTCGGACGGGTTGAGCTTCAAAACGATACTGATATTGTGAAAATCCGTAACCTCTGTCGAAAGTTTTAGGCAGACATACAAACATACATATGTAGATTTATATATTGGTAGCTCAAATTTTCGACCCAAACCGATTAAAAAGCTTGCCCTTTCTCTGAATACCCTTTATGTAAAATTTGAAATGTTTAGACCAGAAAATGTTTGAGTAATTTGGTAAAGACCACAGAGGTCACATTTTTTTTACTTTGACCCCTATTATGACCCCTTAACATTTACTTTTTGGGCTCAAATCAAGTTATTAAGTTAGATCCATGTCCAAGGTACCTATATCTAAAATTTCAATTGTTTATAGCCAATATTACAAAGATTTTCACAAATCTCCATACCCTGTATATCAAATTTCGAGTCTGTATGCTGAAAATTGACAGAGTTATTGCGTAGATAAATGTACACGGACACACAAACACACACATACAGACACGTTCATTTTTATAGATACTTGCATTCCATCCCAGCGTTGCCCGGGTGTTTAGAGGTGTATGTTGAGCAAAAAAAAAAGCGGTCAATTTTTTTTAACTTTGACCTCTATTATGACCCCACCTCTATTATGACCCCTTAACATTTATTTTATTTAAAATTTCAATTGTTTATATCCAAAATAGTCGGAGGTGTTTTTACCTCTTGACAGACAAATAATCTAACATAATCTTTAAATGCCACTACAAGAGGCCAGTATACAACTTAGATAACAATTTACTCAAAGGTCAAATCGTCGAACTTTTACCCCTTAACTGCCAAATTTCTGACCGAAAACCGATCACAAAAATTTTCCCAAATCTCAGTACCCTGTATATCAAAGTTCAAGTCTGTAGACTTAAAATTGACAGAGTTATTGCATAGGGAAATGTACACACACACACAGACACACACACACACACACACACACACAGACACGCACGCAGACACGTTCACTTTTATATAGATAGATAGATAGACAGATAGTAAGTACATGTTTCCCTTAAACCAAATATACATTTATAATGTATATATTCAATAAGGCTATCCTAAAAATGCTGGGGGTTTTAAAGCTCAATAAAAATCGATTTACATTTTTCAGAGTATGTATATATATATATATATATATATATATATATATATATATATATATATATATATATATATATATATATATATATATGCTATTAGTTCAGCCCGGCTTTTATTGTTCATCACTTTATATATTAAAAAGTGTGCATATGTATGGCAATTCCTTTCTATATAATAGGCTTCATTAACTACCACACAGAAATATTCTTAGAGACAGCAAAGGTCAATTTTTTTACTTTGACCCTAATTTTTCCCTTAACATTTATTGTTTTGGGCTCAAATCAAATTAAAATGTCTGACTCATATCCAAGTAACCCACAATTAAAATTTCAAGTGTTTAGACCCAAAACTGGCGGAGGAGTTTGGTAGAGTATGCAAAGGTCAACTCTGTAAAATTTGACCTCTCGGATGCCAAATTTTCGCCCAAAACTGATTTAAAAGCTTGTTGAAAGTCTGAATACCCTTTATGTAAAATTTCACATGTTTAGACCCAAAATTTGCTTAACAGTTGCTAGATACCGACAAGGTCAATTTTTTTTAACTTTGACCCCTTGGAAGTAAAATTTTCAACAACAAAAAAACGAGTAAAAAGCTTGCACTATGTCTGAAGACACTTTATGTAAAATTTCAAATGTTTAGACTAGAAATTAGCTTAGTAATTTGATAGAGACCGCAGAGGGCAATTTTTTTAACTTTGACCCCAATTATGACCCCTTAACATTTATTATTTGGAGCTCAAATCATATTATAAAGTTAGATCCATGTCTAAGTAATCTATATCTAAAATTTCAAGTGTTTAGACTCAAAATTGGCGGAGGAGTTTGGTAGAGTTTTCAAATGTCAAATCGTTGAACTTTTACCTCTTGACAGACAAATTTCTGGCTGAACCCCGATTAAAAAGATTTTCCCAAATCTCAATATCCTGTATATCAAATCTCGAGTCTGTAGAATAAAAATTGACAGGGTAGTTTGCTAGGGAAATATACACACACAGACGCACACACGGACAATTTCACTTTCATATATATGTGTGTGTGTGTGTGTGTGTGTGTGTGTGTGTGTGTGTGTGTGTGTGTGTGTGTGTGTGTGTGTGTGTGTGTGTGTGTGTGTGCGTGCGCGTGTGTAATATTGCATTATTATTCACATCCGTATACGTTTAATGCTAACTGAATCCACAGTGTGAAGGTAACTGATAAATCCTGAAACATAAGTTACCTTTAATTCATATCTAAGCCCTATAAACGATGACGCCAATTCAAGTCGTTATGCGGCAATTTATGAAATAAACTAAATGTGTACAGCAGAAAATAAGTAATGTGTAGAAAATAGAAATAAAGCAGATCTAATTAATCACATGGTCAGATAAAATAAAATATAATCTATGAAGTAAAAGTTTCAAAATGGATTCTACAATCTGTTTAAATATGTTGTTACACACATAGAAATATATTACTTTAAGCAGGAAGAAGGATTTTTTTTACTTTTTCATTACTAAAGTAACGTTTCGCAATCGGATTTCCCGAAAACTGAACGTTCTGCAAAAGTTTCTACATGCTCCGAAACATTAAGTAAAATATCCCATATCTACTTGCTTTCAAATTTTGACTGCTGTATATCTTAAATCTAGTATATTATGAAACATGGCTCCAACTTCTTAAATGAATAATCTAACATAATCTCTAAACGCCACTACAAGAGGCCAGTATACAACTTAGATAACAATTTACTCCATGTTTTATTATAAAAGTCCTTTCGCAACAATACTATAGCTGAAGAATCCTAGAGTGGATGAAACGCGGAATATTCAGTGTAGCTTAATCGCCATATACATTTTATAACTTACTAACTAGCTTTACCTACGTATTGAGCAATTTTGAAGTAAATACTTAAAGTTCACGCATAAATCTATACTTTCGTATATTAATTTTATGTGAGTAAATTAAGTAGTTTTATATATATATATATATATATATATATATATATATATAAGGCATTTCTTATTTTAGATATATTTACTCGAATCATAAATGAATTAGTAGTTTTCGTTCCTTTTACAGTTTTCTTGTCATGACTATGATATAATTATTAGTTTTAGTTTGTGTTCTTACTATTTCCCAGTTGTTAACTCTTTTAGGTTCTCTAGGAATAACATTTAAATATGATCTTAAATAAATTCCCTCAACTGTATTCAAATAAAGAATAATTTAAATGTATATCAAAATATTTGAATCAATACCTAAATTAATAAATACTAATAACAGGTTTTCAATTAATAATCACCTTTACACGTGCCGTATTAGCAACCAGAAAATAAAGATATCATTTTTCCTTCTCACAGACTTTAATGAATAAAAGGAAGTAATCATTAGAATTATCGTTAAATACGTTCCGCAGTTGAATATTCAGATTTTACCACGGTTTAAGTACTGTTATATTGACTCCCTTCTAAGTTTTTAGATCAAATTTATTTTTACCATTTTTAGATCAATCGATGATAACGTATGCGGTTGTGGAATATTTTTAAACATTCATTCTAATTCACAATAATCAAATTCTTATATTCCTTAATTGGAATTTTATTATTCCCTTGGTGGTAGAGTACATATGTTCTGAAGCGTAGCTTTGTGTATATTAATCAAGTGATTTAACTAAATCACTGTTTCAAAATCTATTTAATCTAATAAATCACGTGATAAACCTGGCCAATCTTGTCTTCGTATCTCACTCTCTGTAAATATAGAATGTCCATTGAACATATAAACTGTTATACTTTTGCTGCATTTCCAAGTTTTAAGTGATGTGTTTTAGAAACTCTTGGATTGCTGAGGGAGTGAGTTTAAAAGTTTAAAACTCAAAACTAGTTCATCATTGATAGTTGAACTCTGAGCATTTACAAAAAATAGTTAATGTTTCTACAGCTTTGAATAATTCGCACATGAGGATTTTGGATTTAAATATTAAACTTGCTCTGGGCAACGGTAAGCGTTACAACAAAATATTTCGCTGTTCAACACTGAAGTGTAATATGCTAAAAGTTCCACAAGTTCATGAGCAATTATCGAATATTATTTCGATGTCAATATATATTTACTTATTTCATATTCTTAAAAACGAGTTGTTCAATATTTAACTGTTTATATTCATATCGCTATATCTCTTTAAATGTTTAGATTTATCATCATTTCGATTATTTATTATACTCCTCAGTATTAACTTACTTTTTCGTTAGATGCTGTTGTATCGTGGTTATGGATATCTAATCAATTACATATTATATTAAGTATAATAGCGATGGGACAGGGACTGTAGCTTAGTTGAGAAAGTGGGGCCAATTAGATTGAAACTCTTCTTTGGACCCTATCCAAGAGGGAGAGGCTAGTGGTAGATGCACCAGCCAAGATGTGGCAACAATGTTCCATACATGGGTGAATGTAGATGTACAAGATACTCTCAGATGTGAGTAGTTTTCTAGCACGATAGAGGGAACCCACCTTCGTTGCAGCAGTCTTCGTTATGTCCTCAATGTATTTGTTCCAGTTCATATTGCCCGTCAATGTAAGGCCGAGGTGTTTGAAGGAAGAATTCTCAGGTGAGATTTTATTTGTCATGGATATCGATGGTTGGAGAGGCGTCTTTTAATTGTTAAAGGAGGGCAGTTTAGTCTTACTAGCATTAAATGCTACCATCTATTTTCAGACCCATTCCACTATCGTCAGGAATCATTTTCTAACGATTCTGACATTGTTTTAGATTTATGTACATCCGTTCTTCCCTAATGCATGTTATAGAGCGTTGTATCATCAGTAAATACACTCATATCGAATACAATATTATTAGGTAGGTCGTTTATGAATATCAGGAATAATAGTGGTCTAAAGATCAACCCATGAGGCATTCCCGCATTAATGTTATGCTATTTGGATGTCGTCCATCAATGAAAACCTAGATGGTCCTATTTGTCTAAGAATGCTCGAATTATATTAAGTATACGTCCAGTTATACCGCACGATTTAATTTTCATTAGCAACTCAGACTTTGTCAGAAGCCCTGGATATATCAAGGGCTACATTCCTGGTTTCGCCCACACTATCCAGTACATGGTATATGCGTTCAGAGATGACTGTTGAAATATCTGCAAGAGAACGACATTGCCTAAATCCATATTGTTTAATGAAATAATATATATTAGTTTGTACACACACGCATATATATATAATACTAAATAATAAAAAAATATTTATTTCTCTCTCTCTCTCTCTCTCTCTCTCTATATATATATATATATATATATATATATATATATATATATATATTAGTGTTTCATGCTTACGCAATCATTACTGCAGAAGATGACGACTTATGCTGATCGAAGGATGTGAATCCCGCAACAAGGTCACCTTTGACTCCATTAGCAAGAAACATATTCCAGACCAACTGTTCATCGCTACAAAATCAAGGCAAATTTTAATTTGAGCGTTAACGGTTTATACAGACGATCTTAGAGTGCTCAAATAACAGGAAGTTATGATCTCGCACACACGGTTAGCCGACAAGTATTTTTCGGTTTCCCTAAATAGTGCTTAACTTTAAGAATCTTATATATATATATATATATATATATATATATATATATATATATAACTTCTCTATATCTCATTCCCTACCACAGATGGTTACGTTTCCAATCTGTTTCCCAGACCAGCAAGAACAACATGCATCACTTCTAGACCTGTTTCTGACCCCAGTTCCCGATGACTGTGTAACGAATGCCCACAGCCCTCTTGGGAACGCCGATCATGCAGTGGTAATGGTTGAAATCGCCTTAAACTCTAGAGCCAAAACTGAAGAGCCACTGCTCCAAACAACGAGATATTATAAAAAGGCTGACTGGAATGCCATCAGGACCCTGCTAACCACCCCCTCCCTGACTTTCCTTTGCAGATAGATGCCAAACTAGATGATCTGAAAATCACCCCTTCTCAGATGCTATCATAAGAAATCTTCACACTGCAAAAGCATGTAGACCTGATCTCATCCCGGCTGTGCTATTAAAAAAGTGCGCCGCCGAAGTAGCTCCAGTTCTTTTTTTTTTACACGGTGGTCACCACTTATCAAGGCCCGAAAGCCACTCAGGGACAAGGGTTATTGCAAGTACAGTACGTTAGTGTGGAGATTTGATGAAGTATTTACTTAAGGGGGCGGTTCATCAGGAATTTGTTAACGTTGGACTTGAAGACATCCAAGTTGTAGTCTGGTGGGAAGCAGGCAGATGGAACAGAGTTCCACAGGCGTGCAGTTCTAAGAAAGAAGCTTTGTTCATGGAATCTACGTTTTGATTTAGGCACAGATAAAGAGTGGGGGAAATTTTTCACAGTGGATTCAGCTAGACGGGTGTTTTTCGTGAAAGATTGGCTAGAGATTGGAGTTCAGACGAGCACCTGCAATGGAAATAACGATAAAACAAGGATAGGCTCGCAACGTCTCTTCTGTGGGAGAGAGGTTGCAGGGTAGAGAAAATGGCATCCCCCACTAAGCTACGAAGTCTATTTTGTACTCTGTCAAGGCAGGATAGACTGTTTTAGCAGCTCCTGCCCAGATATGGCAGCAGTATTCCATCCTTGGACGTACTTGGCTTTTATATAGATAGAGAATTGCATCAGTAGTGAGATATCTTCTGGAGCGGTAGAAGGATCCCACCATCTTTCCAGCGACCTTGGCAACAGACTTGATGTACGTGTTCCATTTCAGGTCAGGAGTAAAGGACAAACTCAAAAGCTTGTCAAAACACGGGGCTTCTCCTAGACGAGAGCCATTCATTTCAATTGATTCCAGATGGGGATCAGAGCGTTGATGATGTAAAGATAGGAGTTCGGTTTTGGATGCATTAAAGGTAACCAGCCACGACTTCCCCACTGAACCACGTGCTCGAGATCAGAGGAGAGAGAATCGGAGAGAACTTCGTCATTTACAGCCTTTGATGTGTTGCCGTAGATGGTTGTGTCATCAGCATAGATGTCAGCGAATGATTTAAGTATGTGTTTAGGGAGGTCATTGATGTAGATCAGGAAGAGAGTTGGGCCCAAGATTGACCCTTGAGGGACTCCAGCATTAATACTGTAGGCCTCTGATTTTTGTCCATCGACCACTACTCTTATGAGCCTATCGCAGAGAAATTATTTAATGATTGAGAAAACATTTCCAGTTATACCGTAGCTGGAAATCTTGTGAAGTAGGCCCTTATGCCATACCTAGTCGAAGGCCTTTGATATGTCAAGAGCAATTGCCCTAGAAAGGAAGCCTTTGTCAAGAGATTCACTAATCCTGTGAGATATAACTGTTAGCACATCTGCTGTAGATCTTGCAGAACGGAAACCATATTGTGTGTCACTAAGAAGATTGTTTCTGTTGAGGTGGTTGACTATTTCTCTGTTTAATATGGATTCCAGCAACTTACTCATAACACACAGGAGACTTATTGGTATGTACTGAGAGGGAGATGACTTATCACCTGAATTCTTAAATACAGGGCATACTGATGAGTTTTCCAGGGAGTTGAAAAGCACTTCTCCTCAAGGAACCACTTAAACAGATTCGTAAGTATGGGAGCAAGTTCTGGTTGAAGCTTTTTTAACACTATAATTGAGATGCCGTCAGGGCCAGTTGCTTTACTGAGATCAAGGTTCTTGATTAGTTTGGCGACCTCATGCACAGATATCTGTATGTTACCTAGCGTGTTCTGTGTTATAGGAGGAAATATGAGGAGTTGATGGCCTTTGTCACATAGGGTAGAATTAGCTGCAAAGTTCTTGGCAAATAGTCTGGCCTTGTCTGATGCTGACGAGATGGTCCATTGATAATGGTTGGGATAGAACGCACACTTCTGTTCAGGATCCTATTTGTTATTTGCCAAAAATGGTGGGAACCAAGCCGCTGATCAGCTACTTTGGATTTAACAGATTGTGCATATAGCTCTCTTGCATGTTTTATTACTCTTTTACATTGGTTGTTGGCGTTCCTGAAAGCAGCTTTAGTCTCAGTGCATCTATTACGTTGGTAGTTATGGAATAAGTGATTTCTGTGCACGATAGCAGCAGCACATTCTGGGGAGAACCATGGCTGGCTGTTAGGTTTTTGTTGGAATTTTTTAGATGGTATGAATTGGTCTATGCCTACAATTAACCATTCGGTCAGATCTGATAATATAGAGGACACATCCTTTTTAAACATGGAATGCAGAGGTAAATCAGATATGAATTTACGGAAGCTGTCCCAGTCAGCCATAGAGTATCAGTATACAGTACGGTGGAGGGGTACGTCTGGGGACTTATATTTCATTTTTATCTTAACTGATACGACGGAGTGGTCGGAGGATCCTAGAGGAGAATGAACGGAACATGAACATAGCTCAGGGGAAGTTTAGAGAAAAAGGTCTAGGAGGCTTGCATATTGACCAGTAGTATCGGGCACACGGGTGGGTTCGCGAACAATCTGAGTGAGGTCAAGCAATGGCAAAATCATGACAAAACCTCCCCTCGTCGTCTGTCTTATTTGAATGGGTCAGCCATTCCATGTTATGGACGTTGAAGTCACCACAGATGTGGATGTTAGCCGAGGGATGTGCAGACAGGATGTGGTCTATTTTCTCAGATATACTCTTAAAGATAGTAACTCCGCTGTTATGGGGCCGATAGAGTGCAAATATAAATGCATTGGTGTAAGCAAGTGCAACCCGGAAGCACATATAGGGTAAATTAGGATCTTCTCTAGAGATATCCCTGCCACACGGGAAGCCATCTTTAATGTAGGCACATATTCCATGCCTATGGCGATCTTGGGTCAGATTTAGCTGTTAAGTTAGAGTATCCGTTAATTATGAACTCATCTAGGGAAGTGGTCGGCCCTATTCCAGTTTCACTTAGAAAGAATATGTCCGGTTTCGTCTCCTGTAATTGGGTTTCAACTTCTGATGTTGAAGAAGGAGATCTGATAGTAGTTCTCTCCAAATTTTAATGAATCTTGATCTCCTGCCTGCCGAAAAACTGCTTCTGTAGTACCAGTTTTCAAGAATTCTGGCAAAATAACTGACCCAGTAAAGTATCGCCCCATTAGCCTCCTCCTACTTTTCACCAAAATATTTGAGACCATAAATTAAACAAGCTCCAGTCCATCACCTTACAGATGCTAAATTTCTGACTGACCAACAATATGGATTTAGGCAAGCCCATTCCACAGCAGACATCCTAACTGTAATCTCTGAACGTATATACCATTCACTGGACAAAGCGGGGGAGGGTAGAACGGTAGCTTTAGATATATCTAAGGCTTTTGACAGAGTATGGCATGAGGGTCTTCTCAAGAAAATCAGATCATACGGTATCACTGGAAGAATACATAACATAATTAAATCCTTCTTAGATAAGAGAAAAATCCAGGTTGTCCTTCACGGTCGTACATCTAAACAATATGATATAAATGCGAGAGTGCCTCAGGGGTTTATCCTTGGACCTCTATTATTCCTAATATTCATAAATGACCTCCCTGACAAAATTGTCTGTGAGATGGGTATATATGCTGACGACACCACACTCTATAACAGACACGACAGGAAAAAAAATGAACACATATCTAAAGAAATGGCAGAAACACTAGAAAATGGTCTCCGATCCGTAGTGGAATGGGGACAAAAATGGATGGTCACATTCAATGCTGCCAAGACTAAACTTGTTTCCTTCAATAATTACAAGAAACCTTCCCTACCACTAATAGCAATGGCCAACGACTCTTTATCTGAAAGTACATCTTTTAAACTCCTCGGTTTAACGTTCACAGGAAACATGAGTTGGAACAATTACATTGAGAGGACCGCTGCAAAGAAGGTGGGTTCTCTTTACCGTGCTAGAAAGATACTAACGCCCGAAAATATCCTATACCTCTATTAGGCCACCATTCGCCCATATATGGAGTATTGTTGTTATATTTGGGCTGGTGTCACTCGTCTCTCGCTACTTGACAAGGTTCAAAAGAGAGTCGCCAATCTGACAGGTCCTGAACTGTCATCTAAACTTCAACCTCTGTCATATCGACGAAATGTTGCATCCCTCTGCCTGTTCTACAAGTACTTTAACGGTGAATGTTCTGACAAACTGCAAGCACTTGTGTCCCCCTCGACGTAAATACACCCGACAAACCTGACAAGCAGCTAAATCCCCCCTTCACGGTAGAGATCCCTAAATGCAAGAGAGCCTTCTACTCCGGTAGTTTATATATATATATATGAATTTGGTGGTTTTTGCGTATTGATATTTACATTAAAAACCCGTTTTTTTCTATTTATTTAAAAAGAAAACACAACGAATTGAAACGAACTTTGTCCTATACAGACAATAGAACCAGTTCCGTTAAATAAGGCAATATTTTTTAATATAAGATGTGTTTTAATCCAGACGATATTTCGATAGTTTTTTGTTCTTTTTAAAACAAAATAATCATTTATTAGTAGCATTTATTTGCTGTTTTCCTTTCTATTTTCCTTTGTTTTCTTTATCAAATAGATTTATTCTATTTTCCTTTGTTTTCTTTGTCGATAAGATTTAATTTAAAACGGATTTTTATTCATGATTCAACATTTCTCGCTTGAATTTTTAATCCACAAACAATCAGAAAGCCGGATTAGCGTGTGGAGAAGAATTTGGGCAAAATAACTAAATGTAATCCTCTCTCTTTCTCTCTCGATTGCTCTCCCTCTCTCTCTCTCTCTCTCTCTCTCTCTCTCTTTCTTTCTTTCTCTCTCAAAGGTCTGTCGATCTCTTTACTTCTCTATCTATCTATTTATCTAGCTCGCCTATACATTCTCTTTATTCCTCTATCACTCTTTTCCTCTCTGATTCCAGATTATCCATTAGGAATTAAGAATTAAAAAAATGATTTGATTATTTTTTTTCATTATTCTGGCTAAATCCATTAATTTATCTATAAATCGTTCAGCAATCTTTACCCCACTACCTTCCATACCACGTCTATGTCAATCGATATGTGTATTAATCGACCTACTGTCGCTCTGTCGTTGTGTATTTGATGTCCATTAGTCTTCGTGTCTATTTGTTAATCTCAGTCTCTGTTTTGGTGTCTGTGTTTATCTAGTTTAAACTAACGATTATTTCTGTCCAGGGAATATCGCCAATGTATGATGCCACATGAGGACAGAAAGAAGTAGAGCAATTTTATTAGTTATTCTTTGATTTTGAAAACTTTTCAGTTATACAAATATAAAAAAAAGTTTTTAAGTTAAATGTTGAAGTTTTTAACTAAACTAAAATCCGGAAGGTTAAAATAAAAGAATTTTATCTTAAGTTTGTTTTAAATTTCACTGAATCAAAAAGACGGTTAAATAAAGTGTTCAGTTGTTAATAATATTTGAACAGTTAAGCAAATCGTCTCTTTCCCCCTCTCTTCATATATATATATATATATATATATATATATATATATATAATTTTTGCAAATATCAAGACAACAAAATATACGAACATCATTTGGTGTATTTATTTATGTGTTACAATTGTTTCGTATCATTTAGACAATTTAAATATTATTAAATTTAAAAATATTCCAAAATAGTTACTCTTCAGACATCAAAATACATTTATCATATATATATATGAAGATGTTCATAATCCCTGTTTTAAGGGAATAAGCAATTTGGACTTACCTCGTTTGTCCTCATTTTATTTTATTTCTGTCTTTCTTTTTCGATTTCCTTGGAATTGATTTATTAGTCAATTTTCCTTATTTGAGTAAATTTTTATTTATATTTGTTTTGTTTTCCTCCCTTTTACCTGCTATTTTTTAAGAAAAACTATCAATTAAATGGTTTATTAAAACAATTTTAATTAATATTTATCTTAACCTCATACTGGTTATGTAATTAATTTCAATGTTAAATCTATCATTTAAAGTCTAATCTTAATATAAACATATCTTTCTTGTTTTAATTTTTACTATTCTCGTCTCATTCAGTACAACGAGACAGTATAAGGGGCATAACTCGATTTTGTCCACTTTTATCGATTCATAATTTTACTGAAATTCCTTTAAATTTTTAATTCACTATTTTGAGTTTTGTCTTTATTAGTCTCCTATGACTTGTAGTTCCCTTTATCGCAATCTAGGTTAAATTTCTCACTTAGTTTATTTCAAACTTATATTTTAATTTAATCTGTTCATCTCAATATTTTGCAATTACTTAATATTTGATTTCCTTTTTTTGTGTTATTAAAATGTCTCATGTGTTAATTTCTTGCCAATAACAATTATTAAAATTCGTTTTAATTTTATTTTCCTTATTAGGTTATTTTTAGTTTTTTTTCTATAATTAAGTTAAGAACCTACTACTTGTTTTATTGCACCATCCTAAGCTCCTTGTATTAAATTTAAAATTATCTTACAACAAGTATATTTCAATACAATTCCTTAATTATTTTTATATGCATGTTATTTTAATCATGTCGTCGGTGTGAAAATAGGAATTTATTTCTTGTATAATATCAAATTGTTTGGTTTAATTTTTTTCTTTTTAATTCACTATGTTGTATGACTCAAATTGTTGGAGGAGTTTGGTAGAGTTTTCAAATTAGGGTTATATTTTCTGGCGTTATTTACTATTGACGATTTTGATTCGAATGTTATTTTATTCTTACGCAGTTTCACTGACCCAATCGTATTTCTTTTCTTATTTTTAATATATTTGTATCTTTATCAACATTCCAATTTAGTTCCTTATCTGGTTCAATGTTAAATGATACAATATGGTTTCTGTATCTGTCCTTAATATTTAATTCTCCTGAGTCAATCCTACTATTATGCGCTATTTTGTTAATTTTGTCATTATTTGAACTTATTATAACTTTATTTAAATTTGCAGTGGTTGAGAATTAAAGTTTAACTATGTTCTTATTAATTATTTTACTTAATCTATTGTCTGGATGGAAGTTCTTAGCAATTATTTTGTACAATTTTTAGGGATATTATTTTTATATGTTCACTGAAATGTGGATTAAACCAGACTTGTTTTTTGCGTCTATCTCTCTTCTTCATGACTGCATTATTACTATTAAATGCTTGTTTATCATTTTTAATTTTATTTTTTATTCTTATCTATCATTACCATTTTTATTCTCTACATTTCTTTTCCCCTTCTTTTTCCATGTTATGTGATATTCTGTAGTTTATCCCAATATCTTCATTATCCAGCTCCTTTGTGTATTTGATCTTTCCTTGAGATCCTGATCGAGTTAATGCTTCATTATAGTATCTTATCGAATATATTCTCATTTTGTGATATCCGATATTCTGGAGATAATTGCTTTTTCATACTTTTATGATGGTTAGATTCATAATCTATATAGAATAGTGTTTGGTTTGATTTATGATACGGTTCATAAGTATTGTTGTTAGAGTTTAGAGTTATATCCAAAAAATTCACGATTTTACAATTGTAGTCTAATGTTATTTCTAACTTAAGTTCATTAAAGAATAGTTTAAATTTCTCTTTATTTTGTTTTATTATTCGATCGCTTAAATTAATTAAATAATGCATCATATCTATATAGTCCTCCATTAAGGCCGGCATATTTTTATTCATCTCCTTTAGTATGTACATATCTACTAAGTCTGTTATCTATGCAATGTCCGGACTTCCCATCGTAACATCAATGCGAGTTTCTCTATCCTTTCTTGTCCATAATACATTATCGTATCTTATTAAGGTTCTTCTCGCTAGTTTTATAGTTTCTATTTCTAATCTAGTTATATCTGTTTCATTTTCTGCTAATTTTATTGCTTTTTCGAAGAGTTCAGAAGTTATAGATGAATAATAAGAGTCAATATCAAACATAATGAATTTACTGTTTGTGTATTTAGGTGTTTTCGAGAACCAATCTATGACCTCGCCAAAAGAAATCCAAAGGTTATGTTGGATTTTAGATTTTAAAGGAGGTATAATCCTGTCCAATATCTTTTTACTAATATTATCTAAATCAGAAACACATGGTGCAATAAATTTTATATTGTTAAATTCCGGTTTATGATCTTTGAACAAAAACATCGTGGGTTAAGTGGTGTATATCTTTTTACTTTATCTTGAATATTCATTTTTTCACGTATTCTTGATGCTATTAAATTTATGTTACTAAGATCTTCTTCCGTTGCCTTTTTATGATTTTTATTTAGTTCATTCGATGTTTCAAAGTTCATACTGTACATGTTCATTGCCTTATCTGCTGAAACTATTATGTTAGGATGGAAAATCGATAATCATGACGCTTTATTAATTAAGTCAATTAATATTGACTTTGATTTTATTGGTATTTGAACATTACCGAATTTTAATATATAAAAAACCGTTAGCAAAAATATTAATAACATATATATATATATATATATATATATATATATATATATATATATATATATGCACACACACACACACACACATATATATAATAGCAGGGTAAAACCACAAGATCTACATATACACAGCAAATCCGTGTATATGAGAAATAAAAGCGTCACTTCCCACAAGAAGCCAGTCAGTAACCTCCTTAGCAGCAGCGTGTCCAATGCCGATTTCGATACAATTATCGATACTGTTTAAATTTCTGATTCCAATACCATTATCAGTTCTGTTTTAAATTCTCGATTCCAATACAATTATCGATACTGTTTTAAATTTCCGGTTCCAATACAATTATCGATACTGTTTTAAATTTCCGATTCCAATACCATTATCAGTTCTGTTTTAAATTCTCGATTCCGATACAATTACCGATTCCGATTCTGATATTTTAAAATATCTGAATATTTAGCTATAGAGTTGTTGTTTTTTACGTTCAGATTACTCTTAAAACCTATGTAATATATACATATATTTTCGCAAAAGTAAAAGTACACCTTGTGGGGGGGGGGTTCTATAGATTTTAGTTTTGCTGACATTTTAATATCAATAAATATTTATCATTTCATTATTAATTTTAAAAAATTGGCATTAAAATTTAAAACAAATATAAAAAATATATAGCTAGTAAAAGTATCGTTTTGGAATTGGAAATTACGCACCTTTTCCCCCGATTACGATACCTATTCCGATAGACCCAAACCTATTTTTCTGATTCCAGATTCTGTTTCTGATCAATTATCCCAACGATAGTATGTATGTATGTATGTATGTATGTATGTATGTATGTATGTATGCATGTATCTATCTCAGGTCATGTCATATGCTACTGGTACCATGTAACCCAGTACTACCTGCCTCATGGTCGGGTCACCGGCGACTAAACTGGTTCCCCCACCAGACTTGTTTGGTGAGGAGGGCGGCTAGTCTCCCTGAAGGATTAAAAACAAGACCTTCCAAAGGGCGAATGAACTCTTTTTCTGGGTCAACGACCAACTAGCACCGTGTATATTTGTGTGTGTGTGTGTGTGTGTGTGTGTGTGTGTGTGTGTGTGTGTGTGTGTGTGTATTGGGGTGGAGAGGGCTCCTGTAAGCCGTGGTGAAGGCAACCTTTCTAGGAGAAGCAAATCTCTGATTTAAAAAACCATAAAGCGGAAGACCATTACCCGCATTAAGCTGGTCTGCAGTTTAATTTGTTGCTGGCTATCTTGCTCTTGCTTGTTGCTGGATCTCAACATTTTGAACCGAGAGAGAGACTTAGCTGTCGTACAAAGATAAGACTCTGTAACATCATATTTGTATAGATACTCCCTCAGACATTTGGGCTCATGAATTTTAAATGTCTGAGGGAGTGGCACTCGTCTGACAAGACGTTGCAATCATCATGTATGTATGTATGTATGTATATCACGAAATCATAATAGAATAGTTAATTTAATAGTCTAAACACATTGAAAGCACCTTCGATCAAATGACTTTTCTATGTTAGAATTCGTAAACTTGTTAGTTTAATCTGCATATCATTATTAAACTTGTTAGTTTAATCGGCATATCATTGTTAAACTTGTTAGTGTAATCTTGCATATCATTGTTAAACTTGTTAGTTTAATCTTGCATATGATTATTAAACTTGTAAGTTCAATCTTGCATATCATTATTAACATTGTTAGTTTAATCTTGCATATCATTGTTAAACTTGTTAGTTTAATGTTGCATATCATTGTTAAACTTGTTAGTTTAATCTGCATATCATTATTAAACTTGTTAGTTTAATCTTGCATATCATTATTAATCTTGTTAGTTTAATCTTGCATATCATTATTAAACTTGTTAGTTTAATCTTGCATATCATTATTAACATTGTTAGTTTAATCTTGCATATCATTGCTAAACTTGTTAGTTTAATCCTGCATATCATTGTTAAACTTGTTAGTTTAATCTTGGATATCATTATTAAACTTGTTAGTTTAATCTTGCATATCATTATTAAACTTGTTAGTTTAATCTTGCATATCATTGTTAAACTTGTTAGCTTAATCTTGCATATCATTATTAAACTTGTTAGTTTAATCTTGCATATCATTATAAACTTTGTTAGTTTAATCTTGCATATCATTGTTAAACTTGTTAGTTTAATCCTGCATATCATTGTTAAACTTGTTAGTTTAATCTTTCATATCATTATTAAACTTGTTAGTTTAATCTTGCATATCATTGTTAAACTTGTTAGTTTAATCTTGCATATCATTGTTAAACTTGTTAGTTTAATCTTGGATATCATTATTAAACTTGTTAGTTTAATCTTGCATATCATTATTAAACTTGTTAGTTTAATTTTGCATATCATTGTTAAACTTGTTAGTTTAATCTTGCATATCATTATTAAACTGGTTAGTTTAATCTTGCATATCATTATTAAACTTGTTAGTTTAATCTTGCATATCATTATTAAACTTGTTAGTTTAATCTTGCATATCATTATTAAACTTTTTAGCTTAATCTTGCATATCATTATAAAACTGGTTAGTTTAATCTTGCATATCATTATTAACTTTGTTAGTTTAATCTTGCATATAATTGTTAAACTTGTTAGTTTAATCCTGCATATCATTGTTAAACTTGTTAGTTTAATCTTGCATATCATTATTAAACTTGTTAGTTTAATCCTGCATATCATTGTTAAACTTGTTAGTTTAATCTTGCATATCATTATTAAACTTGTTAGTTTAATCTTGCATATCATTGTTAAACTTGTTAGTTTAATCTTGCATATCATTATTAAACTTGTTAGTTTAATCTTGCATATCATTGTTTAACTTGTTAGTTTAATCCTGCATATCATTGTTAAACTTGTTAGTTTAATCTTGCATATCATTATTAAACTTGTTAGTTTAATCCTGCATATCATTGTTAAACTTGTTAGTTTAATCTTGCATATCATTATTAAACTTGTTAGTTTAATCCTGCATATCATTGTTAAACTTGTTAGTTTAATCTTGCATATCATTATTAAACTTGTTAGTTTAATCTTGCATATCATTGTTAAACTTGTTAGTTTAATCTTGCATATCATTGCTAAACTTGTTAGTTTAATCTTGCATATCATTATTAAACTTGTTAGTTTAATCCTGCATATCATTGTTAAACTTGTTAGTTTAATCTTGCATATCATTATTAAACTTGTTAGTTTAATCCTGCATATCATTGTTAAACTTGTTAGTTTAATCTTGCATATCATTGCTAAACTTGTTAGTTTAATCTTGCATATCATTATTAAACTAGTTAGTTTAATCCTGCATATCATTGTTAAACTTGTTAGTTTAATCTTGCATATCATTATTAAACTTGTTAGTTTAATCTTGCATATCATTGTTAAACTTGTTAGTTTAATCTTGCATATCATTGCTAAACTTGTTAGTTTAATCTTGCATATCATTGTTAAACTAGTTAGTTTAATCTTGCATATCATTGTTAAACTTGTTAGTTTAATCTTGCATATCATTGTTAAACTTGTTAGTTTAATCTTGCATATCATTATAAAACTTGTAAGTTTAATCTTGCATATCAATGTGTAACTTGTTAGTTTAATCTTGCATATCATTGTTAAACTTGTTAGTTTAATCTTGCATATCATTGTTTAACTTGTAAGTTTAATCTTGCATATCATTGTTAAACTTGTTAGTTTAATCTTGCATATCATTGTTAAACTTGTTGATTTAATCTTGTATATCATTGTTAAACTTGTTAGTTTTATCTTGCATATCATTATTAAACTTTTTAGTTGAATCTTGCATATCATTGTTAAACTTGTTAATTTAATCTTGCCTATCATTATTAAACTTGTTCGTTTAATCTGCATATCATTGTTAAACTTGTTAGTTGCATCTTGCATATCATTATTAAACTTGTTAGTTTAATCTTGTATATCATTGTTAAACTTGTTAGTTTTATCTTGCATATCATTATTAAACTTTTTAGTTGAATCTTGCATATCATTGTTAAACTTGTTAATTTAATCTTGCCTATCATTATTAAACTTGTTCGTTTAATCTGCATATCATTGTTAAACTTGTTAGTTGCATCTTGCATATCATTATTAAACTTGTTAGTTTAATCTTGCATATCATTGTTAAACTTGTTAGTTTAATCTTGCATATCATTGTGTAACTTATTAGTTTAATCTTGCATATCATTATTAAACTTGTTAGTTTAATCTTGCATATCATTGTTAAACTTGTTAGTTTAATCTTGCCTATCATTATTAAACTTTTTAGTTTAATCTTGCATATCATTGTTAAACTTGTTAGTTTAATCTTGCCTATCATTATTTAACTAGTTAGTTTTATCTGCATATCATTGTTAAACTTGTTAGTTGCATCTTTCATATCATTATTAAACTTGTTAGTTTAATCTTGCATATCATTGTTAAACTTGTTAGTTTAATCTTGCATATCATTGTTAAACTTGTTAGTTTAATCCTGCATATCATTGTTAAACTTGTTAGTTTAATCTTGGATATCATTATTAAACTTGTTAGTTTAATCTTGCATATCATTATTAAACTTGTTAGTTTAATCTTGCATATCATTATTAACTTTGTTAGTTTAATCTTGCATATCATTGTTAAACTTTTTAGTTTAATCCTGCATATCATTGTTAAACTTGTTAGTTTAATCTTGCATATCATTATTAACCTTGTTAGTTTAATCTTGCATATCAGTGTTAAACTTGTTAGTTTAATCTTGCATATCATTGTTAAACTTGTTAGTTTAATCTTGCATATCATTGTTAAACTTGTTAGTTTAATCTTGCATATCATTGTTAAACTTGTTAGTTTAATCTGCATATCATTATTAAACTTGTTAGTTTAATCTTGCATATCTTTATTAAACTTGTTAGTTTAATCTTGCCTATCATTATTTAACTAGTTAGTTTTATCTGCATATCATTGTTAAACTTGTTAGTTGCATCTTTCATATCATTATTAAACTTGTTAGTTTAATCTTGCATATCATTGTTAAACTTGTTAGTTTAATCTTGCATATCATTGTTAAACTTGTTAGTTTAATCCTGCATATCATTGTTAAACTTGTTAGTTTAATCTTGGATATCATTATTAAACTTGTTAGTTTAATCTTGCATATCATTATTAAACTTGTTAGTTTAATCTTGCATATCATTATTAACTTTGTTAGTTTAATCTTGCATATCATTATTAATCTTGTTAGTTTAATCTTGCATATCATTATTAAACTTGTTAGTTTAATCTTGCATATCATTATTAACATTGTTAGTTTAATCTTGCATATCATTGTTAAACTTGTTAGTTTAATCTTGCATATCAGTGTTAAACTTGTTAGTTTAATCTTGCATATCATTGTTAAACTTGTTAGTTTAATCTTGCATATCATTGTTAAACTTGTTAGTTTAATCCTGCATATCATTGTTAAACTTGTTAGTTTAATCCTGCATATCATTATTAAACTTGTTAGTTTAATCTTGCATATCATTATAAAACGTGTAAGTTTAATCTTGCATATCAATGTGTAACTTGTTAGTTTAATCTTGCATATCATTGTTAAACTTGTTTGTTTAATCTGCATATGATTATTAAACTTGTTAGTTTAATCTTGCATATCATTATTAATCTTGTTAGTTTAATCTTGCATATCATTATTAAACTTGTTAGTTTAATCTTGCATATCATTATAAACATTGTTAGTTTAATCTTGCATATCATTGTTAATCTTGTTAGTTTAATCCTGCATATCATTATTAAACTTGTTAGTTTAATCTTGGATATCATTATTAAACTTGTTAGTTTAATCTTGCATATAATATTAAACTTGTTAGTTTAATCTTGCATATCATTATTAAACTTGTTAGCTTAATCTTGCATATCATTATAAAACTGGTTAGTTTAATCTTGCATATCATTATTAACTTTGTTAGTTTAATCTTGCATATCATTGTTAAACTAGTTAGTTTAATCTTGCATATCATTGTTTAACTTGTTAGTTTAATCCTGCATATCATTGTTAAACTTGTTAGTTTAATCTTGCATATCATTATTAAACTTGTTAGTTTAATCCTGCATATCATTGTTAAACTTGTTAGTTTAATCTTGCATATCATTATTAAACTTGTTAGTTTAATCTTGCATATCATTGTTAAACTTGTTAGTTTAATCTTGCATATCATTGCTAAACTTGTTAGTTTAATCTTGCATATCATTATTAAACTTGTTAGTTTAATCCTGCATATCATTGTTAAACTTGTTAGTTTAATCTTGCATATCATTATTAAACTTGTTAGTTTAATCCTGCATATCATTGTTAAACTTGTTAGTTTAATCTTGCATATCATTGCTAAACTTGTTAGTTTAATCTTGCATATCATTATTAAACTAGTTAGTTTAATCCTGCATATCATTGTTAAACTTGTTAGTTTAATCTTGCATATCATTATTAAACTTGTTAGTTTAATCTTGCATATCATTGTTAAACTTGTTAGTTTAATCTTGCATATCATTGCTAAACTTGTTAGTTTAATCTTGCATATCATTGTTAAACTAGTTAGTTTAATCTTGCATATCATTGTTAAACTTGTTAGTTTAATCTTGCATATCATTGTTAAACTTGTTAGTTTAATCTTGCATATCATTATAAAACTTGTAAGTTTAATCTTGCATATCAATGTGTAACTTGTTAGTTTAATCTTGCATATCATTGTTAAACTTGTTAGTTTAATCTTGCATATCATTGTTTAACTTGTAAGTTTAATCTTGCATATCATTGTTAAACTTGTTAGTTTAATCTTGCATATCACTGTTAAACTTGTTGATTTAATCTTGTATATCATTGTTAAACTTGTTAGTTTTATCTTGCATATCATTATTAAACTTTTTAGTTGAATCTTGCATATCATTGTTAAACTTGTTAATTTAATCTTGCCTATCATTATTAAACTTGTTCGTTTAATCTGCATATCATTGTTAAACTTGTTAGTTGCATCTTGCATATCATTATTAAACTTGTTAGTTTAATCTTGTATATCATTGTTAAACTTGTTAGTTTAATCTTGCATATCATTATTAAACTTGTTAGTTTAATCTTGCATATCATTGTGTAACTTATTAGTTTAATCTTGCATATCATTATTAAACTTGTTAGTTTAATCTTGCATATCATTGTGTAACTTATTAGTTTAATCTTGCATATCATTGTTAAACTTGTTAGTTTAATCTTGCATATCATTGTTAAACTTGTTAGTTTAATCTTGCATATCATTGTGTAACTTATTAGTTTAATCTTGCATATCATTATTAAACTTGTTAGTTTAATCTTGCATATCATTGTTAAACTTGTTAGTTTAATCTTGCCTATCATTATTAAACTTTTTAGTTTAATCTTGCATATCATTGTTAAACTTGTTAGTTTAATCTTGCCTATCATTATTTAACTAGTTAGTTTTATCTGCATATCATTGTTAAACTTGTTAGTTGCATCTTTCATATCATTATTAAACTTGTTAGTTTAATCTTGCATATCATTGTTAAACTTGTTAGTTTTATCTTGCATATCATTGTTAAACTTGTTAGTTTAATCCTGCATATCATTGTTAAACTTGTTAGTTTAATCTTGGATATCATTATTAAACTTGTTAGTTTAATCTTGCATATCATTATTAAACTTGTTAGTTTAATCTTGCATATCATTATTAACTTTGTTAGTTTAATCTTGCATATCATTGTTAAACTTTTTAGTTTAATCCTGCATATCATTGTTAAACTTGTTAGTTTAATCTTGCATATCATTATTAACCTTGTTAGTTTAATCTTGCATATCAGTGTTAAACTTGTTAGTTTAATCTTGCATATCATTGTTAAACTTGTTAGTTTAATCTTGCATATCATTGTTAAACTTGTTAGTTTAATCTGCATATCATTATTAAACTTGTTAGTTTAATCTTGCATATCTTTATTAAACTTGTTAGTTTAATCTTGCCTATCATTATTTAACTAGTTAGTTTTATCTGCATATCATTGTTAAACTTGTTAGTTGCATCTTTCATATCATTATTAAACTTGTTAGTTTAATCTTGCATATCATTGTTAAACTTGTTAGTTTAATCTTGCATATCATTGTTAAACTTGTTAGTTTAATCCTGCATATCATTGTTAAACTTGTTAGTTTAATCTTGGATATCATTATTAAACTTGTTAGTTTAATCTTGCATATCATTATTAAACTTGTTAGTTTAATCTTGCATATCATTATTAACTTTGTTAGTTTAATCTTGCATATCATTATTAATCTTGTTAGTTTAATCTTGCATATCATTATTAAACTTGTTAGTTTAATCTTGCATATCATTATTAACATTGTTAGTTTAATCTTGCATATCATTGTTAAACTTGTTAGTTTAATCTTGCATATCAGTGTTAAACTTGTTAGTTTAATCTTGCATATCATTGTTAAACTTGTTAGTTTAATCTTGCATATCATTGTTAAACTTGTTAGTTTAATCCTGCATATCATTGTTAAACTTGTTAGTTTAATCCTGCATATCATTATTAAACTTGTTAGTTTAATCTTGCATATCATTATAAAACGTGTAAGTTTAATCTTGCATATCAATGTGTAACTTGTTAGTTTAATCTTGCATATCATTGTTAAACTTGTTTGTTTAATCTGCATATGATTATTAAACTTGTTAGTTTAATCTTGCATATCATTATTAATCTTGTTAGTTTAATCTTGCATATCATTATTAAACTTGTTAGTTTAATCTTGCATATCATTATAAACATTGTTAGTTTAATCTTGCATATCATTGTTAATCTTGTTAGTTTAATCCTGCATATCATTATTAAACTTGTTAGTTTTATCTTGGATATCATTATTAAACTTGTTAGTTTAATCTTGCATATAATATTAAACTTGTTAGTTTAATCTTGCATATCATTATTAAACTTGTTAGCTTAATCTTGCATATCATTATAAAACTGGTTAGTTTAATCTTGCATATCATTATTAACTTTGTTAGTTTAATCTTGCATATCATTGTTAAACTAGTTAGTTTAATCTTGCATATCATTATAAAACTTGTAAGTTTAATCTTGCATATCATTGTTAAACTTGTTAGTTTAATCTTGCATATCATTGTTAAACTTGTTAGTTTAATCTTGCATATCATTATTAAACTTGTTAGTTTAATCCTGCATATCATTGTTTAACTTGTAAGTTTAATCTTGCATATCATTATTAAACTGGTTAGTTTAATCTTGCATATCATTTAAAACTTGTAAGTTTAATCTTGCATATCATTGTTAAACTTGTTAGTTTAATCTTGCATATCATTATTAAACTTGTTAGCTTAATCTTGCATATCATTATAAAACTGGTTAGTTTAATCTTGCATATCATTATTAACTTTGTTAGTTTAATCTTGCATATCATTGTTAAACTAGTTAGTTTAATCTTGCATATCATTATAAAACTTGTAAGTTTAATCTTGCATATCATTGTTAAACTTGTAAGTTTAATCTTGCATATCATTGTTAAACTTGTTAGTTTAATCTTGCATATCATTATTAAACTTGTTAGTTTAATCCTGCATATCATTGTTTAACTTGTAAGTTTAATCTTGCATATCATTATTAAACTGGTTAGTTTAATCTTGCATATCATTATAAAACTTGTAAGTTTAATCTTGCATATCATTGTTAAACTTGTTAGTTTAATCTTGCATATCATTGTTAAACTTGTTAGTTTAATCTTGCATATCATTATTAAACTTGTTAGTTTAATCCTGCATATCATTGTTTAACTTGTAAGTTTAATCTTGCATATCATTATTAAACTTTTTAGTTTAATCTTGCATATCATTGTTAAACTTGCTAGTTTAATCTTGCATATCATTGTTAAACTTGTTAGTTTAATCCTGCATATCATTATTAAACTTGTTAGCTTAATCTTGCATATCATTATTAAACTTGTTAGTTTAATCTTGCATATCATTGTTTAACTTGTAAGTTTAATCTTGCATATGATTATTAAACTTGTTAGTTTAATCTTGCATATCATTGTTTAACTTGTAAGTTTAATCTTGCATATCATTATTAAACTTGTTAGTTTAATCTTGCATATCATTGTTTAACTTGTAAGTTTAATCTTGCATATCATTATTAAACTTGTTAGTTTAATCTTGCATATCATTGTTAAACTTGTTAGTTTAATCTTGCATATCATTGTTAAACTTGTTAGTTTAATCCTGCATATCATTGTTTAACTTGTAAGTTTAATCTTGCATATCATTATTAAACTTGTTAGTTTAATCCTGCATATCATTGTTAAACTTGTTAGTTTAATCTTGCATATCATTATTAAACTTGTTAGTTTAATCTTGCATATCATTGTTAAACTTGTTAGTTTAATCTTGCATATCATTACTAAACTTTTTAGTTTAATCTTGCATATCATTGTTTAACTTGTTAGTTTAATCTTGCCTATCATTATTTAACTAGTTAGTTTTATCTGCATATCATTGTTAAACTTGTTAGTTGCATCTTGCATATCATTATTAAACTTGTTAGTTTAATCTTGCATATCATTGTTAAACTTGTTAGTTTAATCTTGCATATCATTGTTAAACTTGTTAGTTTAATCCTGCATATCATTGTTAAACTTGTTAGTTTAATCTTGGATATCATTATTAAACTTGTTAGTTTAATCTTGCATATCATTATTAAACTTGTTAGTTTAATCTTGCATATCATTATTAAACTTGTTAGCTTTATCTTGCATATCATTATTAAACTTGTTAGTTTAATCTTGCATATCATTATTAACTTTGTTAGTTTAATCTTGCATATCATTGTTAAACTTTTTAGTTTAATCCTGCATATCATTGTTAAACTTGTTAGTTTAATCTTGCATATCATTATTAAACTTGTTAGTTTAATCTTGCATATCAGTGTTAAACTTGTTAGTTTAATCTTGCATATCATTGTTAAACTTGTTAGTGTAATCTTCCATATCATTGTTAAACTTTTTAGTTTAATCTTGCCTATCATTGTTAAACTTGTTAGTTTAATCTTGCATATCATTGTTAAACTTGTTAGTTTAATCTTGCATATCATTATTAAACTTGTTAGTTTAATCTTGCATATCATTGTTTAACTTGTAAGTTTAATCTTGCATATCATTGTTAAACTTGTTAGTTTAATCTTGCATATCATTGTTAAACTTGTTAGTTTAATCTTGCATATCATTGTTTAACTTGTAAGTTTAATCTTGCATATCATTGTTAAACTTGTTAGTTTAATCTTGCATATCATTGTTAAACTTGTTAGTTTAATCTTGCATATCATAGTTAAACTCGTTAGTTGTATCTTGCATATAATTGTTAAACTTGTTAGTTTAATCTTGCATATCATTGTTAAACTTGTTAGTTTAATCTTGCATATCATTGTGTAACTTGTTAGTTTAATCTTGCATATCATTATTAAACTTGTTAGTTTAATCTTGCATATCATTGTTAAACTTGTTTGTTTAATCTTGCATATCATTATTAAACTTTTTAGTTTAATCTTGCATATCATTGTTTAACTTGTTAGTTTAATCTTGCCTATCATTATTAAACTAGTTAGTTTTATCTGCATATCATTGTTAAACTTGTTAGTTGCATCTTGCATATCATTATTAAACTTGTTAGTTTAATCTTGCATATCATTGTTAAACTTGTTAGTTTAATCTTGCATATCATTGTTAAACTCGTTAGTTGTATCTTGCATATCATTGTTAAACTTGTTAGTTTAATCTTGCATATCATTGTTAAACTTGTTAGTTTAATCCTGCATATCATTGTTAAACTTGTTAGTTTAATCTTGGATATCATTATTAAACTTGTTAGTTTAATCTTGCATATCATTATTAAACTTGTTAGTTTAATCTTGCATATCATTATTAAACTTGTTAGCTTAATCTTGCATATCATTATTAAACTTGTTAGCTTAATCTTGCATATCATTATTAACTTTGTTAGTTTAATCTTGCATATCATTGTTAAACTTTTTTGTTTAATCCTGCATATCATTGTTAAACTTGTTAGTTTAATCTTGCATATCATTGTTAAACTTGTTAGTTTAATCTTGCATATCATTGTTAAACTTGTTAGTTTAATCTTGCATATCATTATTAAACTTGTTAGTTTAATCTTGCATATCATTGTTAAACCTGTTAGTTTAATCTTGCATATCATTGTTAAACTTGTTAGTTTAATCTTGCATATCATTGTTAAACTTTTTTGTTTAATCCTGCATATCATTATTAAACTTGTTAGTTTAATCTTGCATATCATTGTTAAACTTGTTAGTTTAATCTTGCATATCATTATTAAACTTGTTAGTTTAATCTTGCATATCTTTATTAAACTTGTTAGTTTTATCTTGCATATCATTGTTAAACTTGTTAGTTTAATCTTGCATATCATTGTTAAAATTGTTAGTTTAATCTTGCATATCAATATTAAACTTGTTAGTTTAATTTTGCATATCATTATTAGACTTGTTAGTTTAATCTTGCATATCATTATTAAACTTGTTAGTTTAATCTTGCATATCATTGTTAAACTTGTTAGTTTAATCTTGCATATCATTATTAAACGTGTTAGTTTAATCTGCATATCATGCAAATGTTGCAAAACTTAGTAAAGGCAAAACCACTTGGGGATTAGAGTTAATGGGATTTCTCATTGGATGATCAAACAGTACTATGAAAGGATTGAGATCTAGGAATTATTCATACGATATCATAGATATTTGTTTTCATTAGACTTTACAGTAACCAATTAGTCTGTAGGGAAACATCTTCGCTGTAACATTTTTCTTTGAGAAGAAACTTTGTTCATAGAGGTTACATATGATTTTAGACACAAAGAGGAAGAAAAGAATGTTGTTTGCAATGTTGGTTGAAAACGAATTTTTGCTAAAATATTTTTAGGCTAGGAATAAAGATTGAAGCTCAATGAATTTCTTGTTCAAAAGATTTTTTTAATGTTAAAATCGCTCATTAAGAATGTATGAGTGTAACCGCACAATAAACACGATTATGAATGAGCTTATATATCATATAACAGTTTTAAATAATGAGTTTCTATATCATATAATAGTTTTAAATAATGAGTTTATATATTATATAATAGTTTTAAATAATGAGTTTATATATCAAATAACAGTTTTAAATAATGAGTTTATATATCATATAACAATTTTAAATAATATGTTTATATATCATATAATAGTTTTAAATAATGAGCTTATATATCATATAATATTTTTAAATAATGAGTTTATATATCATATAATAGTTTTAAATAATGAGCTTATATATCATATAATAGTTTTAAATAATGAGTTTATATATCATATAATAGTTTTAAATAATGAATTTATATATCATATAATAGTTTTAAATAATGAGTTTATATATCATATAATAGTTTTAAATAATGAGTTTATATATCATATAACAGTTTTAAATAATGAGTTTATATATCATATAACAGTTTTAAATAATGAGCTTATATATCATATAACAGTTTAAAATAATGAGCTGATATATTATATAATAGTTTTAATGGCAACTAGATACGAGGAAATGGATGTAAATCAACGATAGCAGAAACTTGTTTGATATTGGATATCAATACGGTTATCCAGAAATCATGGATTCATATGATAGAATGTTCACACACTTTCAAGAATAAGAATATACAAATGATTAGAAATCGATAACATATCTTTTTGCGATGTAATCGGGAAAATATATCTTGAAGTAGTCTCTCAATTTCGAAGCCGAAAAAGATCCGCTCATAAAATCTTCGTGCGAAATAAGGTGCTAATATTTCTTCAGAATATTTATTTCAGTTTTTATACAGGGAATAGAGTAGTGAACGATAACACCATTGTTGTCACTTATTAGCTTAAATCGATAGTAAATATATACATATGTGTGCGTGTTTATAAAACGAAGAGCTTAAAATGATGAAAACTAAACATGCACTGAATTTATTGGATAATCAAATGCTCGAAACAGGGAGTGCGATAAAGATATTTTCTTTAATCCTTTGCGAGGGAAATCACTAGCAAATTATATTAACAGTAAGTTTATTGAAAAAATCAAAAACTTTAAAATTGTGGAACGAAAGTTCGAAGAAACAAGGAAAAGGCAAAGTCAGCAGGAAATTCAGAATAATCCGAAAATGAAACCCGCGGAAGTGTTCGGTTGAGACGTTATAAATTTCCGAAGAAATGTGGGTTTATACAGTATTCTAAGTAGTACGTGCTAAAGGAATGGCCAATCTCCAAGTGTATAAACATTTTAACGAACGTTTCGCTTAAAAACTCACCCAAATTCAGGAAATCAACCAATTGTAATTACATTTACAGTATTTATTAATTAGCGATCACAGAATATAATGAACTGATTATTATTATTTTATGATCTTAGTGAATATGTATTCTTTTCTGTAAACAAGAGACACCTTTACTAAAGTTATTGTTTTACTAGGAAATGCAATAACTTTAGTAAAGGTGTCTCTTGTTTACAGAAAAGAATACATATTCATTAAAATTTTAAAAATAATAATCAGTTCATTATATTCTGTGATCGTTACTTAATAAATACTGTGAATATAATTAAAATTGGTTGATTTCCTGAATTTGGGGGAGTTTTAAGTGAAACAAACATTCGTTGAAATATGTATATATATATATATATATATATATATATATATATATATATATATATATATATATATATATTTAAGGAATAAAACACCCCCTTAAGTTCGTGTTAATGAAATTAATATAACTCAAAAATATAATATGTCGAACTATCGATATTATCATTGTATTAAAAATTGTTTATTTAATATTTCCACCAAAAAAATAATATAATTACAAAAAGTATTTTATGTGATTTTAAGGATAACAATTTATGAGAAAACTTTTAATGCGATAGTATAATATTTCTTTTTCAGGTATGAACGTATAAACATCAGTGCAAAAATTATTTTACTATCTTGAAAATAAAAAAAATAGACATTTTTCAGCTTCCGGAAAAGAAAAAGTAATTTTTAAAATGGGATAATTTCAACTAACGATTAATTTGGAGAAGTACTCATGGACAGAACAGCGACAAAATAAAATATAAGTTCATAACTTTCATTTTCTTTCGAATTTGAATTCTATCACATCATTAATCAATAATAAATAATAGCTAGTTTTAACTTATTTTAATTAATAATAAAATTTAAGAATTAATAATGTGATTGTTAAAATTGGCTTTTTGAAAAACATTTTACAAACGTTTTATTCTAAGAAAAACATTGGTAAACAACGGCATCAATAATTTTAGGATAGTACTGTATAAAGGAAACCTTATGCCAATTTCAATACGAAACTTTTCTGGAGAAAATACGTTATTACTTGTATACATTCAAAAATATTCTAATAAAATAAACATTTCCTATTTTATTACAATAAAATTAAATTAATTAAATGAGATTATTACCTAATTGTAATAATCTTATTTAATTAATCCGTACTTTTGTGATTTTTTTTTTCATTTTCTTTGTTTTTTTAACTACCTCGCTTTTGGTGGAAAATTATGCAATTTTTAGTTGAGAAAAAGTATATACATTTTTTATTCGGTATCTTAAGATTTGACTTTAAAGTAGAATCCCGAGATTTGGCATAAAAAATTAGTAACAAAATACAGTGCAGTATGTAATACATATGTATATAATCAAATAACATTATAAATAACATCGTAAAGCGGGGTAAATACCGTAACCAGGAACTGGAAAAACATCGTACTCCACACCATAACCTGAAGAAAAACGTATCCTAGGGTCACCGTATTACGGGGTTCTACTTTACTAAATATCCTTAAAATAATTTCAGAAAACTTATAATTATTCTCCGGAGGTTTTTAAAGTTAATCAACTTTTGGACTCGAAATTCGAATGAATTTTTATTTTTTCAACATTTGTCATTGTAATTTTTTACACGTAAATGTTTTTCTTTAGGAGATTACTTTGGGTATTTTATCTTTCACACACAATCAAAATTTAAAAATAAACTAAAGATAATAATCATGATAAACCTCTTTTAAGCAACAGAGCCGTATGTTTTTCAGACATTTTTTGCTCCTACCTAGTTCTTTGATGGCGTGTTTGTCAAGCGATGTAGATTTTTCAAATCTCGGCTCTTCCATGACCAAAAAAGGAATAAAATAATGTTTAGCAAGAGAAATATCTATAAGGGCAAACAGAAATCAAAATACAAAGATTGAAATTTAAAACAGAATTAAAAATAAGGAAAAATCAGAAAATAAAAAATAAACAGAGCAGAAAAAGAGGAGGAGGGGAAAAACAGATGTTGACATAGGGGGACAATTTAAGACTAGAATGTTAAGCTACAGTTTAAAGACATAAAGGTGAGTTAGATTAAAGATTGGGTGGTGAAGCAAAACGGAACGGGTACCTGGTGAAGGGTGTTTACTAAACAAGTGGTAAGGAAAGTAAACAAGAAGTTGAAGAAGATAAAAAATTTCTTTGATTTAAAATGGAGCTAATTATAATTGAAAAAGTTATGTCAGTGAGTGCGACTTGTATTTGAGCTTACTGCTAGGTAATAGGGGTTTTAAAGAGTAGATTTGTTCTAGTATTTCCGATAAATAATAATGTATTCATAAGAGGGGTTCAGTTGTATCTTTAAATGTTTTTGAATTGATTGTATATGTTTACAAGATGATAATATGGCCTGATGTTCATTTGGAGAGTAGGAGTACATCGCAGCTAGTGAGTGAATACTTTCTTTTTTGATAAAAATTATATATAAAACTCGATGGATTCGATTAAAAATTAAAGTTTGTCATATTTTACTGACAAAAAAAGATTTTTCTCTTTACCTTTTTATAAAATAATCAACAAATTTAATAGACAGAATTTAATGTATTTTATGTAAAATGCATATGTTTGTGTATGCTTGTGTGCGTTTATTTATGTATGCACGCGCGTATGGAGTAGTTGCTTTGAATGACATACAATATTGTCGCTGTTTCGTAATGGTGAATTATTCAGTAAAGCTTTCTATCCATCGCTATTCTACATCATGGTTAGTTCTTTAAAATTTTCCACCGAGGCCACTATTATATCTTTTATTCGGTCTGTTTATCTTTCCCTTTCCATTCCATTGGTTCCTCATAGTTTATTCATAAGGCCATTGTATCGTAGAATATGATAGTATATATGGTTCTTTCTTCTCTTTTTCATCATTGCGAGAAGGTCATCATGTGGGCCGTGATATTTTCGATTACCGTTGTGGATAGGATTGTTTGCAATGAGATGTAATTATGAGATGACCAATATCTCCAGAGTTTATCTCATATTTAATCTTTGCATTCTGCTTTGTAGATGACGTCACTCAACACAGACTAATCAAATGTTCCGAATTGGTATTTTTTTGCGGAGGAAATATTTAATTGTATTATGAACACTCCCAAATAACATCTAGTCACTGCCATCTTAACTTCCAGATTTCCGTATAGAGTTACGGAAACGGTCCGTTCACATTTTCCTCTGACAACAACTGACGTGTGTGCTGATATATATGCGTATGTATATTTCATGCGCGTAAATGGTCGGTGGAATTTATACATACGTCTTCAAAAGTTGGCACGTATAGGTGAAACTAAATAAATGCCGAAGTACACAAGTGCCTTGTCGCTCGCTGCGTGCCTCTCTGTGACCAATTTCATAATGACATATTCATATAGTACCCAACGTGCATACACATACATGTGTGTCTACCTCTCTTTTCTCACCAGATAACTCAGGTCATTCCAATCCAGTTAATTCCAATTAATTTTAACTTGGGTGTGCTTATTCCTTCCTAGCGTTAACATCCGCTAGAATGATAACTGCGCGACACTGATAGTTTTGCAATGTTCTGCTGGAAGCCACATGACCACTGTATAGTATTTCTAAATAATATTGATGTGGCCGTGTCATTTATTGAAGCTATATGAGATATAGGATGAATATATTAAAATGATTTTGTATGAAAATCATAGGTATAGATCAACAATATGATTTATAACAGGAAAAAGAATCTACATTCATAAAAAAGACATAAATTGAAGCCGATGTGTAACACGCGTCCATTGAAATCTTCTCTATAAAAGCTAATGCAAGGGACATAACTATTTTAAAAATATTTTTGACACAAGCGAGAAATGACAGAAGATTCTTCCCATTTAAATATAAAAAATGATCCCTAATATATTTTTTCTAAACGAATATGTTTTCATCTAAGCAATATATATATATATATATATATATATATATATATATATATATATATATACATACATATATATATATATATATATATATATAACAATTCACATATTTCTGGTATGACTAGACGTAGGCAGCATATTCAAGCCTAGTTTCTAGACCCTAACTGTTACCATTGTAGTCATATATCTTCACTGATAAATAGGTTGTAGCGTAGAAATTATAAAACCTTATGTACTTTATTTGTTTACATGCTATTTTACTGGTCATCTGTTTATTTGTTAATTTAAATTTGTTTACATGGTTATCTGAGAAAAACCCAATTGGTTTGTCGAAGATTAATTGCGTGTGAACGCAAATCTTGCAAGCAACGATTTGTTTCTTGAAACGAAACCCGTTCTACAGAAATTTTAAGTTTCAAGCTACGGTATTAGGCAAATGATATTCCCTTAATCTAAAATATACCGGTGAGCTAACCGAAATTCCCTTTTATAAATAAAGACTCCATATATAAAAATAAAAACAAAAACATTCAACGATAAAAATTAAAGTAGATAAGCGAAAGTGGGTAGAATATGGCAAATATTGAAAGAATGAAAAACGACTGAATATTTTTAGAAAACACACATCAGGTAACTTCAGGTAATTACTTAGTGGATCAGGTTAGTATGTAAATGTATTATTTTGTCTGAATTTGGAGGAAAAATTCGACTTGGTTTACAATGCTTTTTAATGTGTAGTTGTAAGCATTCGAATCATTAACAGCTATTGAAAAGATTATGGAGTTTACAATTAATCACACCAGGGTCCCTTTTCCTTAGGGAACTACTCTTTATGATACGCCTGTGGAGGTGAGTCTATCCTCTGCCCTATCGGGTCCTGTCGCTGATCATAATACCTGTTCTGGTAACTTTCTAGGCGGGTGATTCTCGAATAAAAAGAGTCAGTTCCAACAACAAATAAACATCTTCTGAACTGTAAAAAGATCACCATTATCAGCTCATTCAACACCATCTTGGTTGCATGGAAGAACTTTTAAGTAGTGTAAAATTACGAGGGAGAGACATAATTGCAGTCCAAGAACATCGCTTCTATCGTTCAAATGATGCCCTAGAGTACTCTTACCAACTCATCACAGCATCTGCATTCCAATACTTCAGTCGGTGTTGTCGACTTCTTGTTACCTGCGACCAGCAGCAATATTTTAAGCCTTGAGTCAATCTATTCCAGAATTATTTTAATTGAGTTAGAAAAGAAACCGAAGACGACGATTATCTGTGTCTGTTTTCTGCACAACTCAAGTCCTGTCGATGAAGTTGGAGATTCTTATTCAACTCTAAATAGTAAGGTTGAACAGGTATCACTGCACAATTTTCTTGTCATTGTTGAAGATTTAAACGCCAACCTTTGTCCCAATGAAGTTAATTTTACGTTAATTCAACCGAAATAGTGAAATTCTGAAAGATTTCATGGACGATTTTAACCTGTTTAGTGCTAACAACATCTCCATGAAGTCAAAAAGACAATTTTGCAATTCAAAGTGAGCGTACTCAATTAGACTGCATTCTCTTTCGTAAGAAATGGAGAAATAGTATTCATGACGCTAGGTCCTGCTCATCATTTAGCACTGTTGGCTCAGAGTCAAACTCAGTCTCAGAGTTTCCAAACAATCAAAACCCAATGAAATCTATCGACTGGAAAGCAGTGTGATCCCACCAAGCTCTTTTTCTGCAATTTACTCTTGAGGTCTTCAATGAATTCTCTACTCTTTCACTTGACGAGATTGACTCCAACTATATTAAGTCAGCCCATAAGAATTTGATTAAATCAACAGAAACGGTTACAATCTCAATTCTTCCCAAAAAGAAAGGTAGCAGTCATACCAAACCTTTTAGCAATTTGAACAAAGTAGTAAAGGTACATTTAGCTTTCAGGTCTCCACAACGTACTGCAATCACCATCAAAATCAAATAAGATTCATTTGCCAAGAAAACCCTGGACAATGCCTATTTCGACTCCAAGGTTGACTTTATCAATAGATAAACTGACACACAATCGAAGAAGCATATCAATAAACATCACCACTTTGCTCGGAAAGCAGTCAAAGAACTGTCAAAAATTCTATTCCAAATACCAGCATAAAATGTGGATGAGTTAAAAAGCGCATGGAGAATTGGTCTAACCACTTCAAAATCTTTCTTGTTTAAAATAGCAAACTTCCTAAAAACAATATTGTTCTAAGTGAATAGATATCAGTTACTCCTGACGTCTAAATTTTATTTAAATTAGTTGACAGCAGCTACTAAACAACTCAAACTGTTTGGTGCCAACAACATACAAACAATAATCTAGAAAGGATAAGATTTTTTACAATCTTTTGCTTATTTTATGTAAGCAGAACTTTTCGACGAATACCTTACTAAAAGTCTGCAACTTAGGCCCCAGTTCCAGATAACACTCTTGCTATATGAATATCTTTCACTTGCCGTAAACCCTAGAGGTCAATGTTAATTGCTGCTAAAATCTACAAAAAAATGATCATCAACCAACTCATTTCTTTTTTTTTTTTTTTTACATTTTCACCCCAAACAAGGCAAATTGCCACTTTGGTGTAGGGGGCTACTATCAGGGGAAACAACTACTGGGGTACTATGTAGGGATTTGGGCAGCAAGATGTCGGTTCACGTTACACTTGAACTTCTGCACGTCGGTACTGTTGGGGAAGCAGGGACCTGTAATGGAATTCCAGAGTCTAGCGGTTCTGGGGAAGAAACTATTGGAGTAAAAAGATCTTTTACATCTAGGGATCTCTACAGTGTGAGGGTGGGATTTAGCAGCCTGTCGGATTTGTCGAGGGTGCTCACGTCGTGGGGGCACAAGTGATTGCAGTTCATCAGAGCATTCACCACTAAAATACTTGTAGAAAAGGCAGAGGGATGCAACATTTCGTCGATGGGACAGAGGCTTAAGCTTAGATGCCAGTTCAGGGCCTATCAGGTTGCGACTCTCTTTTGAACCTTGTCAAGGAGCGAGAGACTAGTAGCAGATGCACCAGCCCAGATGTGACAGCAATACTCCATACATGGGCGAATGGTGGCCTTATAGATGTACAGGATACTTTCAGGTGTTAGTAGTTTTCTAGCACGGTAGAGAGAGTCCACCTTTCTTGCAGCGGCCCTGGCAATGCCTTCAATGTAATTGTTCCAACTCATGGTTCCTGTGAACGTTAGGCCAAGCAGTTTGAAAGATGTGCTCTCAGATAAAGAGTCGTTGGCCATTGCTATAGGTGGTAGAGAGGGTTTCTTGTAATTATTGAATGAAACTAGTTTAGTCTTGGCAGCATTGAACGCGACCAACCACTTTTGTCCCCATTCCACCACAGATTGTAGGTCTTCCTCTAGTGTTTCTGCCATTTCTTTAGAAATGTGTCCATTCGTCTTCCTGTCGTGCCTGCCATAGAGTGTAATGTCATCAACATATATACCCATCTCAGAGGCAATTTTGTCAGGGAGGTCATTTATGAATATCAGGAACAATAGAGGTCCAAGGATAGAACCCTGGGGCACTCCCGTATTTATATCATATTGTTTAGATGTACGACCGTCGAGGACAACCTGGATTTTTCTCTTATCTAAGGATTTAATTATGTTAAGTATTCTACCAGTGATACCGTGTGATCTAATTTTCCTAAGGAGACCCTCATGCCATACCCTGTCAAAAGCCTTAGATATATATAGAGCTACCGCTCTGCTCTCCCCCGCTTTGTCCAGTGAATGGTATATACGTTCAGATATTACAGTTAGGATGTCTGCTGTTGAACGGGCGTGTCTAAATCCATATTGTTTGTCAGTCAGAAGTTTAGCATCTGTAAGGTGATGGACTAGAGCATGGTTAATTAGGGTCTCAAATATTTTGGCAAAAAGTGGGAGGAGGCTAATGGGGCGATAATTTGATGGGTCAGTCTTTTCGCCAGAATTCTTGAATACTGGTACAACAGAAGCAGTTTTCCAACAGCCTAGAAAGCAAGCTTCATTAAGGCATTTGTTGTAGAGTTTGGAGAAAACTTGAGCTACTTCGGCTGAGCACTTTTTTAATAGCACAGCTGGGATGACATCGGGTCAACATGCTTTTGAAGTGTCAAGGTTTTTTATGATAGCATGCACCTGAGCAGGGGTGGTTTTCAGATCGTCTAGCGTGGCGTCTGTCCACATAGGAAAGTCAGGTAGGGGTGGTTGGAAGGGTCCAGTGTGGAGTTTGAGGCAAACCGACTGGCAAGCATGTTAGCCTTGTCGGTTGCTGAGCAAACAACCTCGTGATTGTTGGTTAGTGGGTGAATTGTGGATTGCCCATTATTTACTACACTGTTGTAGATTTTCCAGAAGTCTCGAGCTCCTAGTTTTTGTGCTTCGATGCGCTTTTTAGTGGTTTCCATAAATTCTCTCTTAGCTGTCACTATTTCTTTCTTAACGTTATTTCTAGCTTCTATATACTTCAGTCTGTTTGAACTGGACTTATGTCGGTTAAACCTACGGTATGCACTTTCACTGGTAGAATACTTCACATAATTAAATCCTTCTTAGATAAGAGAAAAGTCCAGGTTGTCCTCGACGGTCGTACATCTAAACAATGTGATATAAATGCGGGAGTGCCTCAGGGGTCTATCCTTGGACCTCTATTGTTCCTAATGACCTCCCCGAAAAAACTGCCTCTGAAATGGGTATATATGCTGATGACACTACACTCTATAACAGGCACGACAGAAAAACAAATGAACACATAACTAAAGAAATGGCAAAAACACTAGAGGATGACCTCCAATCTGTAGTGAAATGGGGACAAAAATGTATGGTTCCATTCAATGCTGCCAAGACTAAACTGGTTTCCTTCAATAATTACAAGAAACCTTATCTGTTACCAATAGCATTGGCCAGTGACTCCTTATCTGAGAGTACATCTTTCAAACTGCTTGGCCTAATGTTCACAAGAAACATTGAAAACATTGCCAGGGCCGCTGCGAAGAAGGTAGGCTATCTCTACCGTGCTAGAAAACTACTGACACCTGAGAGTATCCTGTACCTCTATAAGGCCACCATTTCCTCATGTATGGAGTATTGCTGTCATATTTGGGTTAGTGCATCTGCTACTAGTCTCTCGCCCTAGACAAGGTTCAAAAGAGAGTCGCCAATCTGATAGGCCCTGAACTGGCATCTAAGCTTCAGCCTCTGTCCCATCGACGAAACGTTGCATTTCTCTGCCTGTTCTACAAGTATTTTAATGGTGAATGCTCTGACAAACTGCAAGCACTTGTGCCCCCTCGACGTAGATACACCCGACAAACCTGACAAGCAGCTAAATCTCACCCCTTCACAGTAGAGATCCCTAGATGTAAAAGAACTTTCTACTCCAGTGGTTTCTTCCCCAGAACAGCTAGACTTTGGAATTCCCTTCCGGGTCCCTGCTTCCCCAACTGTACTGATATGCAGAAGTTCAAGTGTAACGTGAACCGACATCTTGCTGCCCAAATCCCACTATAGTGCCCCAGTAGTTGCTGCCCCTGATAGTAGCCCCCTACACCAAAGTGGCAATGTGCCTTGTTTAGGGTGAAAATGTAAAAAAAAAAAAAGAAATGAGTTGGTTGATGATCATTTTGTTGTATGAATGTAATTAAAAAAAAAAAACCTATAAATACAAATATCTAAACATATACACAAAGATAACTATATATATATAGTTAAATTTATATATATATATATATATGCCTATATATGTGTGTGTGTGCGTGTGTATGCATACGTACATATATACATATATATATATATATATTACATAGGCATCACAACTTATCAAGGACAAGAGGCCACTCGAGGATAAGGGTTAAAGAGTGTACAGTAGAAATTGGACAATATAGTAATCGTTAGTAATGGAAATTCAGTAAATTTGTTAACAAGTGGAACGGCTCATCAAGAACTTGTTTACATTGGACTTGAAGACAACCATATTGTAGTCAGCTGGAAAGCAGGAAAACGGAAGACAATTCCACAGGCGTGCACTTCTAAGAAAGAAGCTTTGTTCATGGAATCTACGTTTAGGTTTAGGCACAGATAACGAGTGGGGGGAATTATTGATAGTGTTTACAGCTAGATGAGTGTTTCTTGTGAAAGTTTGGCGAGTGGGGACCATAGATTGAAGCTCAGTCGAACACTTTCCATGAAAATAACGATACAGTAGAGACAAACTCGCAACATATATATATATATATATATATATATATATATATATATATATATATATATATATATATATATATTCTCTTTTTCTTTGCGCTAAGTTAGATAAGCCATCAACATAATTAATTTTCTTTGATGATCCATCAAGTGGCGTCTCTCCTTCGCGAAACTAATCCCGGTAAACAAACTCAGTTCTTTAAAGAAAGCAAGTGTTTAATTTAAAAGTTGGCCAGAAGAAAAATATGAAGTAAAATGAAAACATACAGAAAAAAAACCGTTCGAACCAATAAATTTCACTGGAAATGCGGGCAAGTAACAGATGTTGTTTTAGTAAAAATAAAAGTGATAAACCGTTTTCATTGCGAAATAACTGTCGAATACGGACGCCATTAGAGGAACGAAGTTTTAGCGCGAAATAAATGCTCTGCGAATGACGTCACTTCAGATTGATGTTGCCATGGCGATGTTAGATATCAGGATTGACGTTGGGAGATATCAGAATTGACGTTGTCTTTGTGCTGTTCAAATCTGTATGTTTTTCTGTGTGCGTGGGCGCGAGCGTGTTTTGTAGGAGGTTGTTTGTTTTCTTTTTGTTTTGTTTTTTATTTTTATTTTTATCGCAAAGTGATTGCGTTCTCCTGGGAGTATTCTGTTCAGCAAATTATTTATCTTTGAATTTCTTTTTCCGCTGGAATTGTTTTCCCAGTAAAATATTTATGCAAATTTATGTATATATCGAAGGTGACTCCTCGAATATATATGTTATTCGGTTCGTCATTTTTATTCGTTTGGCATGCTTAAGTTTGAAACAGCATTCTTGTTAGTTTGTCATGCTTAAGTTTTAAGTGGCATTTTCGTTGATTAAATTCGAAATAGCATTCATCTTGGTTTGTCACAATTAAATTTTAAGTTTTAAATAACCTAAGTTTAAGTTTTAAATAACCTAAGTTTAAGTTTTAAATAACCTAAGTTTAAGTTTTAAATAACCTAAGTTTAAGTTTTAAATAACTTAAGTAAAAACTATCATTCTCGTTCTTCGTCACGCTTACTTTTCAACTAACATTTTCATTTCTAAATTCCAATGCACGTCTCTTAATAATAGCCGTCCTTTTCTATATATGCTTCTGTTATTTACGGAACTTTGTATAACTGCTCTATTAAGTACGAGCAAAATGAGTGGCCGATCTTTAAAATGTATAGACATTTGGCCCCTCCTTTCATTTAAAAATTTACAAAAATTCAGAAAATCAATCAGTTCTAATGAAAATTTAAGAATTTATTAATTAACAATCACAGATATAATGAACTAATTTTTCTTTTAATTTTAGTAAAAATGTATTATTTTTTCTAAACAAAAACACCTTTACTAAAGTTGAAGTTTTTAGTACTAAAAAGACGTATGAATTAATGTTTGCTTTTTTATAAAAACAAAAAAATAATGCTTAAAGATTAACGTGATGCTTTAATCCTGCATTTTCAATCAAAAAGTAATCGGAAACCTACAAAAATCCCGATAGGCTGCTTTTCAAAACCACGGGTCTATCAGCTTTTCATTCTTGAATTGCACCTACATAGATCTATACTTCTTCATAACTCACACAAAAATATTAAATGTACTAATATAAGACAATGAATACCATGTCCAAGTTACACCTTTGTTAAATTTTTAAATTTTAAAAGCCGTAAAGACAACAATCTGCATAACAGATGTATAAAACATAATTATTACTCTTATTAACCATGTTAATCTTTATGTAAAATATACGTATCTAAATAATACACATATTCTTCATTTTGTCGGACATTAAGCTTCAGATATTCGATGCTCCTATTTTTCAAATAATCAATTACTTATATCTGGGTGAACAAATTGTCATAAGTTGCCCGTGACATGTTAATGCTGTAATTGAGTTGTTTTATGGCAATGCTATTCCTCTCCAAATAAAACATTGCATTTGAAAATGAAAGGAAAAAAAACAATGATATACAGTTTTGCGCAGATACAATGTGCCAAAAAATGCTGTCATTTCTATATTTGTATTTTTATCTTCATTGTTAGATATATCTATAATTATTTATATTGCGTTTTTTTGTTTTTTGTTTTTTTGATGTTTTTTTTTTTTTTTTTCATTGACTATTGTTCTCCTGGACACTGATGCTTTTTTTTGCAACTAGGTAGAAAAAAATATATTAATGCTCAGAGATAACGCCAGACAGAAATTGACGAAACCGCGTGACTTCTGAGCAGAGATTTCGATTAAGTGGGTGATAAGATTTCAAACAGGAAAAGGTGCCCGGGATGGCGTCTGAGGGAATGGGACGCGCACAATGTAATTTGTTGAATTAGAACTAGCTATCTGTCTATTTATTTGTCTTTTTCTGTCTGGCATACGCGTTCAAAAGTCACCTTCCTCGCCTTCTCTTTCTCTCTCTCTCTCTCTCTCTTTCTGTCTTGCTCTCTCTCTCTCTCTCTCTCTCTCTCTCTCTCTCTCTCTCTTTTCTGATGCTATTTTTCTCTTTGTAAAAATACGTGATTAAAAACAAAACATCAGTGTTCGAGTGATTGTATGGAGAGGCAAAAACATTACTCCACGACGACGACACGGGTGTATAGTCGTTTATACGCGCACCAGTAAATGAAAGTCTAACACAATAATTCGAAGGCAATAACCTTAAAAACAACGGAAAATTCGTAATCCAACAAAGTCTGATACAAAGCGTCAGTATAAGTTCAGGTTCTTTTAAAAGCCTCATCTTAAAGCCCTTACTATCGCAAATGCAATTTAATCTCTATACGGTAATTGGAAAGTTGCTCAATATTATTTTTAAAACTGTTTGTAGCATTATCGTCGGAATTATTCGATCTCAATATATTGCCGACGCTATTTCATAGCAACGGCTATCACCTTGGCCATCGCAGTGCAGTGTGCAGAGTTAATCTGCTTTTCTTTCCGTCTTTCTCTTTGTAACAGCCGTCGTCACAGTCATGGTGGTATGCTCATTGTAGCAACCGTTACTATAGTAACAAAAGTAACACTCATGTATTGTTGTTCGTAGTGGCAGTTATAGAACAACAAATGCGATTAGAGTTTATATTCTTCATTTCAGTTCTTTTTTAAATATATCAACAGACGACTATATATTATTAATAACGAACCTATACTCGTCGACAGATAAGAACCGAGAGGAATATTAGAAAAGCTTGTTCTGACACATCAACTTCCTGTTCGAGACATCGTTTACTTTGAATATGTTAATTTCATTTCTAGTGGAAAGTTTCTCTTTGTCCATAACTAGCATTATTGCATGTTTACACTAGAAATATTGCTGACATTCCTCCGCAACTCGATGTGATAATTATTTACAAGTGAGTTCAATTAATTAAGGCTTGAAATTTAATAAGTGCAATGCAGTCGGCCAGACAACAACATAATGATCGTAATGGTGATAATTGAGTAGAATTTGATTATTTTATAGAATGATTCAACAAGAACTTATTTGCATTGGACATGAAAACGACCAGGTTGTAGTTAGCTAGAATTCAGGTCATGGTATAGAGTTCCGCGGGAAGTACTAGGAAAGAAACTTTGCTCGTCGAATTTGCGTTTAGATTTAAGCACAGATAGAGTGGGAAATTGCTTATAGTGCTTGTAGCCAGTTGAGTGCTTGTTGTGAATGTTTTGCAGAAGACTATAGTTTGAAGCTCAGTTAAGCACTTGCTATAAAAATAACGGGCAACGTTTCTTCTGAGAGGAATATGTTATAAGGAAGAAAAGGGCACGATTTACTAGGTTTCAAAACAGGTTTGAAATTCTGTTAATACACGAATGGTGGCTCTGATCAGCTCCTATCCAGGTGTAGCATCAGTACTCCATTTTTATAATGTATTTGGCTTTTGTACATGTCAAAGATTACGTTGGAGCGGTAGAATGATGCAACTATTTTCCCAGTGATCCTGGCAACAAGTTTGATTGTTCCAATATTATTACACAAATTGCCAAGTGATGTATTGCCAAAATGAAGAGAATTTTGCTGTTGCTGTTGTTACTTGCACGATAGAGAAAACGGATAATTCTTTAGCGCCATAGACAAGAGGGATAACCTATTATATATCCTTCTTATATGTCATCGATAATGCTTGTGTAACTTTTCTGTAACTTTTTTATATCTCGAAATATCTTCCAATTTTAATGAATTTTTATGCCAAGAAAATCTCTTTCCTCATGAATCTTTTCATGTAAGTTTGTCAAAAATATATCAATTTAAAGTTCGAAAGGCTTATTAGAAGTGTGTTCAACAAGTTGTTGGCATAGATTAACTACTTTAACAAATTTATGAATTATCCGGGGGCAAATATTTCATTGTGTTATTATTTTTTATAAACAATTTAGAGTGTTTCTTCTTGATTTTTGTTTAATATTTTTTGTTTGTTTGGTTTTTCATAGAATTGATATTCAAAGTTATTGTTTATCGGTATAAAATAAAATAGATTAATTACAGTAACAAATTTAAATGTAAAGAAATTCTGTTGGGTAAAAGATGTATTAAAATAATAGTCTCTGGTGCAGCAGGTTCCAGCTTCCCCAAGACGTTGGCGAATCCTCCAGAAGCAACAAGTAGCCGACAGGTATGCCGTCATGATTATGCGTATTATATGTTCCCCACACACACGCACCTCCCCCCGAATATTTTACGATTCACAGGCCGTTAAAACAGACATTAAGGGATGTGAGGACAATAGTCCGTTAAATAAACAGAAAAAACACAGTTAGATAAGTACGAAAACAATACACAAGACTATAATTATTTTCGACTGGAAAACCCAAATTAATATTTCATTTACGTTTTGTTGAAGTTTTGAAATGATATGACGTAGCTGGCTTGAAATGATATGACGTAGCTGGCTTGAAATGATATGACAGTTGGCTTGAAATGATATGACATAGCTGGCTTGAAATGATATGACGTAGCTGGCTTGAAATGATATGACGTAGCTGGCTTGAAATGATATGATGTAGCTGGCTGGAAATGATATGATAGCTGGCTTGAAATGATATGACGTAGCTGGCTTGAAATGATATGACGTAGCTGGCTTGAAATGATATGACAGTTGGCTTGAAATGATATGACAGTTGGCTTGAAATGATATGACAGCTGGCTTGAAATGATATGACAGCTGGCTTGAAATGATATGACGTAGCTGGCTTGAAATGATATGACGTAGCTGGCTTGAAATGATATGACAGTTGGCTTGAAATGATATGACAGCTGGCTTGAAATGATATGACGTAGCTGGCTTGAAATGATATGACGTAGCTGGCTTGAAATGATATGACGTAGCTGGCATGAAATGATATGACGTAGCTGGCTTGAAATGATATGACAGCTGGCTTGAAATGATATGACAGTTGGCTTGAAATGATATGACATAGCTGGCTTGAAATGATATGACGTAGCTGGCATGAAATGATATGACGTAGCTGGCTTGAAACTAAAAGTATTTTTACATCGATTCCTTTAGTGACAAAAGTTTTTAGCATAGAAAGCAACTTTCTCTCGAATATCCAGAGATAAATTCCAATAAACGCTATACATTTTGAATTGGATACACTATATATATATATGTGTAGAGTTGCATCTTAAACCGGTATTTGGGTAAAAAGGTATGGGTAACCTCTCTAATAGTTCATTACAGATCTCGTAATAAGTTGTAGTCATCTAATTCAACAATTTAAAAAACTTATAGTTACAAGTTTATTCTTTCATACAAATAATATCAGTTCCGTGAAAGATAAAGTTTAGGTAGCTGATGTCGTGTTTTTCCATTGTATATGTTAAACATGGGCACTTTCTTATGTCAGGTAGACGTGTGTAATCCTAATATTTCGAGGCATCTTCTTTATCAAAGCGCTTGTTAAAACGCGTGGACGATCGGATTTTTAAATATTACTAGCAGTGCTTGTAGATACGACTGAACATATATTTCACTGACATTTAAAGACCATGCTTCTCTTTTGGGGATGGGGTAAGTTTATTGCTTAATGCCTGGGGCATGCCAGCCGGAAAATGCCCACAAAGTTACCCAAACAGTTTTAAAACATCAGAGAATGTCCTCTTCAGTGGCGCTGACTGTACTCTCCCTATCTTTCGATCTTGTGTCACATCTTCTTGCAGTAATGAGAAAGTAAATACCTTCTTTTTTCTATCATTATTTGTTTTCATCCAATTACATCCTTAGAATAATTGCTCAGAATCAAATCATTAATAAAATTCACGTTTTTTTCTGAAATACAACCTTTCGTACAAATAAACTTCAGTCTGTGTTTGATTTGCACACCAAGTTTTAGCCTCTAATGTTCAAGTTTATGTTATCATTATGATAATGATAAAATGAACTTGTACATTAGAGGCCATCACTCAAATCGAATATACGGGTTTTCAGGCGCTTTATTCACGGGTCCTTATATGAGAAGACAGTCCAATTCGAGATTCACATATCCTATCACACTTTGAATATATTTTATCGTTTGGCAATTGTACGCAGGGATGACTTTCACGGTGTATTATTTTTGCTGCTCTCGGCTCTTCAGCATTATGATGTCTTTCACTTGCGAACCTTTTCACTCCAAACTTTCTTCATTTAGTTCGCTCTCCCAAGTGCACTCGCTTTCCACACCAATTCATCTCCTTTTTTAAAAAATCTTCATACCGCTCGTCATTTTGTCGCAGTTCAATAAACTGCGATAAAAATTAGTACATTTGGATACGACAAGTAAAATTGTCATGAATTTTGACATAATCCTCACATTGCTCTGTGATGAAACTCTTCAGCTTAAGAATATTCTAGGGATGGTTTTAATATATTTGAGGCATTATATTTGAAGTAATCCTATATATTATTCCTTAATTGGAATTCATTTTTAAGATAAGCATTATATATATTAATTTATTTTTATTTCGGACTATTATTCTCATTTTTATTAGTTGTTTTCATCTTTATTGGTTGTTGTTTTTCACGACGTTTCGGCCAACTATTCCTCTGGCCTACGGATGGCAGTGATTGCTGAGAATGCAGTTACGAGATTCGAAGTTCCTATCCGTCGCGATTACCATCTGACGAAGGCCAGAGGAATAGTTTGCCAAAACATCGTGAAAAACAACAACTAATAAAGATGAGAATAATAGTCCGAAATAAAAATAAAATTAATATAATCCTATATATATATTTCGGAGATAAGCTCCGGTGGGTGTGAAGTCCATGAAAGATTATAAATTCTACTGATGAGACGATTACTAAAGTGTCTCCACATATCACTGAACAGCGATAAAATAAAGTCCGTTGGACATTCATAACTGAAACTTGGTGAGCAAGTTAGATATAGACTGAAGTTTATTTGTATTAAATATGGTTGGATTGCAAAAAGCATGTGAATTTTATCAGGGGGCATTTTTAGATTGGTATCCTGTAGCTTATTCTATTATTTTTCTTTTAAAATATATTTTGATTTATTTATGACCAGAGTTTCAATCACGTAAATCATCTTGAAGGTTTTTTTTTAATATCTTGTCGTTAATATATACGTTTAATTTGAGGATTTTCATAACAGATAACTCTGTGAAATATAGAATCAGCCGTGTTGTGATCAAATAGAAACTATTGCACTACTTGTATTTACAAAGGACGTGAACCCTTATTTTTTCATGCATCTACGAGTAAAAAACAAGTTATGTTTAATAAATCGCACGCAATAAATTATTTATAATAGTTAGTGAATCTGTTTGCCGTGAACCGATCGAAAGACTAAATCAATTAGTTTCGTCTTCAGTTATTGAAGGAGTAATATTTCTCGACTGCAACATTTTTTTGTTTATCCTGAGTGGCTCTCTTAAATGAGCTTCATATCACTCGTAATAAAATGAATATTCTATCGATGTTTACTCTCGTTGGAAGGCAATTAAATACGGGCTAAATAATGGCTTCTTATTCATCAGCCAGTTAGGTATAAGCCTATTACACAGAGGAGAGTGTGTTTGTATTTCTCTTGATCATTTCATGCTTTAACTAAGTTGGTTAATCTCACTTCGTAAGAGAATAGATGCAACCATTCGTTGTATATACTTCCTTTATACGTTAAGGTGTGTATCTTTAAGGTAGCAAAATACTTCAAATCCTGTATTCTTTAAGAGACTAAAATGATCGCTGGTTTATGGAATAAATAACCAGTTTCTACTTAAACTGTATGTTGTTATTTTGTTCATGCGAATAAAAAAAGTAAGTGGGGTGCAAAGGTTGAGCCTTTTTATAATTTATTGTAAGAATTTCTAAATCTTAATACATCGTTATTATTCTTTGGCATTTTTTTTTTACTTTAAAAATCGATTAGAAGTCAAATCTAAATAATTGTATAAAAGTGTACCAGATTAGCTTCACACAAAAGCAAACTTGTAAATAAAACATCTCAATGTTTTCTGTCGTAAAAAAAAATGGTATTTTTTATCGATTTTATTTCTTCACTAAGATTCGCCTATTCGTCAATCGACTCATCTGTAAGGCTTACGTTTCAGATAACTATACGTTTCAGATAACTATACGTTTCAGATAACTATAAGTCAATTAAAAATTGAAATTACGCTTTGCATTTGTATGAATTGTTCGTGTCCGTTTATATGTCTGTTACGTTTAATATTGAAATAGAATTTTCATCGCTGAACCTTCGTGTTGAATAGGCGTATCCAAGGAAAGCGTAGACGACCTTGTGGTGCTCATGGCCTATCCCACAATTCGGCTTGATCGAGTGCCACATCTAGTCTTGTGAGAAGTTACTTATCGAAAGCATTCCGATAACAAAACCTATCTAAGAACACTGCCAGGCACATAAAGTATATTTGTGTAAAATTTCCAAAACATCGTCCCAGTCATATATGAGTTCATAAGGAACAAACTCACTTTTTCTAAACAAGCTTGTTTTGTTTTGATGAAAAATTATCAGTGTGGCTATATACAGCTATCATCCGACCACACGACTCGAATCTCGAACCTCGGAAATCAGCCATCATTAACTGTTAAGATCCAGTGTTTTATAACTCACGAAGCTCATTCCTTGGAATCGTCTGCATGCAGCCCTCTCCGTTGGTCGTAGCTATTCGTTAACTTGCGGGATTGTCGATGTTTATCCCGACGTCTACAACAGAAAAGCTGTGCGGTTGCATGCGAAGTCGGGGAAGGTTTGGTCCGTTTTGCGACCTTAAAAAACCGATAATTATGCATGGAGAGGTATGCAACGGTATATTTACAAGAGTGAGTTTACATAAATAACGAAATAGTATATTATATAAAGTCTTTTTGCGATACTGTTATTATGACTGGCACCAACAAGTTACCACTATATTTAGTCATAATTCGATTTATAATGCCTTAAAAGTCCAACTTTGTGAAAATTTGTTGAGAAGAAAAGCGTGTGAGACAGTTTGTCTTTTTTGTCGATAAATGTTTTGTACCTAATAGACTATTCAACCATTCTACTCTCTCTCCCTTCCCCCTCTCTCTCTCTCTCTCTCTCTCTCTCTCTTCCGTCTCTCCTTTCTCTCTCTGTTTTTCTTATACTTTGTTTCAATTCTTACCTTTGTTAATTCTGAATACGTGTGTGTCCTAAGGAAATACAAGGTCAAGTTATTGATGAGAAATCGTTTTATCGATTCGAGAGATAAAGAAAAGGGATGAAAAAAGAGACGGAAACTTTTTAGATGTTTATTTCCTCCAATTAACGTTATTGCTCAATAATGGTTGGCCGGAAAAGCAAATAAAAACACAAACTCGAATCTCTTGAATACCGATCCATTTACAGACGATTCCTCGTTGTCTTCTTAAAAGCTAAAATACCTGCCCTTTTGTCGTTGCAGATAATAGCAGGCCATTCTCAAGTCTAATTCATCTAGCATTCAAAGCCTCTTCCATTAGAAGGAACGAAGCCATCTTATTATTTCTGTCCTCTTTTTGTTCCTTCTCTTTTGACCCTATTTAGTAAATATTTGAATAAAATGCACGTCTTCAAAATACAGGCACACTTATGTTCTGTAATAATTGTTCAATATCAGATACAACATATAGAAAGAATCAAAAACGTTAAATGTTAATCGAACTATATATTTTAATGTACAAAACTATTTAGAATAATCATATTAGAGATTCAATGTCATGTTCTGTTATAACTAAAAAGAGTCACAAACACTTTAAAGCAAGTAAATATATATGTAAAATAAATGGTAAAAAATCTATAAATACAGAATTTAAAGAAGATACGCTTATATTTATTAAAAAAATAACTTTTCAGATCATTTGAATTAAAAACGTATATTCTTTTCATTAATCGGGATAAAACAGGGTTCCCTCCCCAAGTAATCTGGTGCTATCTGATCAGACTGTCTTAAGATACTCGTTCCTTATCTAAAATGCATCAAGCATTGATGTTCTTATTTTATTTTCCTGTCTTTTTTCTTTTTTTTTTTTTTTTTGCAAAACTCAATCATATTTTGCAAAGTGAAAAACAAAAGCAACAATCTTCCTATATAAAGCAACCAAACCAAACTAACCAAACCAAACTAAGCAAACCAAACTAACCAAACGAAATACCATGAATGAATAAATAGTTTAAAATATGAAGAACTTGAAGCATGAAACATTTTCTAAACTTACTGTATTCAGCATTAAATAAGCCGAAAAGTGTTGATATGCTGTAAAACAAAACAACATTTCTCAACCGAATGTGTAAGTCTTGATTTTGATAATAAAAGAAATACCGGATGTAATGATCATTTTCTCTTTTAAAAGTTAAAAATCATCATTTGGTATGTTACCTATAGCGATAGATTTTGGACAAATAGGTGTGTGTAGATCGATACAGAGATTAAAAAGTATATAAATATTCTTCACTTGTGGGTAGTTTTTTTTTTCTTCAGTTGAGATTTTTGAATTGTTAATCTGCATTCAATGGCGTTCCTCCGACAAATTACCTGTATTGTCTCTAATAAAACAGAGGTTATGCTTTCTGTTGAGTTTGTTTGTAATTATGTTTGTTTATGTATATCGCTTGACCAATCCTTACAAAATTTAGTCAAAATACTATCGTCTTGCTTGGAAATCATTTAATTTAGACAATGTCAATATTACAAAAAAAAGGTTATATTATAGGTTATAACTTCAGTGTTATTTATTATAGAGACTCGCTACTTGGCTTATATGAAGTATTGCATATTACATAACCTTGTCCTTTGATATATATATATATATATATATATATATATATACATATATATATATATATATATATATATATATATATACATATATATATGCATATATATATATATATATATATATAAATGTAAATGTTGGTTCGTTTGGAGTTAATTGTCTAAAAAACCACTGGACGGATGGCTTCCACGTTTTGGTATAATATGTTTACTATATCCATGTGTGTTTTTATATATTTCTTTTTAATTATAACATTATACTTAATTTTTCTATGATAAATAGCTGGGTTTCTTTGTACCGAGAGGCCATTTTTTTTTATTTAGGGACAATTATTTATTACCGCTTCCTGTCACGTGACCAGTGTAACAATTTAGCGGTTTTCCTGCTAGATCTGGAGATTTCGTTTACAATCTAGCGGAAAATTCTAGAAAATCTGGAGGTATTTGGCACCCAGACACTCGCATTAGATTGCTTGAAAATACTTTAAAACATAAAATAAACTCATTCATGTAAGTAAAAAAAAGTAGCATTTATTGCCTTTGGTAACAATTATTTATTGATTATTTGTTTTGTTTTTCAACTTTTTTTTCGACTAACCATTCTTAAATCTCACTGTAAAATCGATTTTTCCAAGTACATTTTAGGTGGGGGGGGCATTCCAATCTCCCCGAAGGGGTTTGTATTACTGTACACATAGATTCGAAAAAGTTGTCAAAAAACAAATATATAACAAATAAATGTTATCAAAGGCAAGATAAGTTACTTTTCTGCCAAACTGGCTAGCGATTTTCTGGACATTTCTTTCTCCTGATCTCGCGGGGTTTTTTTTTTAATCTCAGTTGACAACATTGCATCACTAAAAAAACACCACAGAATGTGTTTACAATATCGGTAAATTTTCAATGGGTTTATTGATAATGTAACCATGTGATTGAACTTTAATTTAAATTAACCGCACGAGATCGCAAAATGAATGCCGACGCTCAAAGTGTATACACATTTTGATTCCTCCCTTTACTTAAAAATTCACCAAAAATCAGGAAATTAACGAATTTTAATGAAAATTGCAGTATTTTTCAAATAATGATCGCAGAATATAATGAACTAATTATTTTTACTTACCTCTTGGTGAAAATGTTTTATTTTGTTTAAACAAAAAATACCTTTACTAAAGTTATGGTTTTCAGTAGTAAATAAAAAACGCAAGAATTTATTTTTGCTTTTTTTAATTTGTAACAATAAAAAATAATTTTTACAGTAACATTACGATAAAAAGCCCCTAAAGTCCGTATTAATGTATTCGATATAACTCGAAGAAAAATGAATTATCGTATACTATTCAGGAAATTAAAGATTCAATTAGATTCCTATTTCAGTCACCTAAATTATTTAGGGTGAACCAAACCTAAATATTTTTTTTGGTAAATATCCAGATACGCTACTACAGAACACCGACCACTCTAATTTGCTTGGGGGGATGTGATGTTGGGGCGCGCGCGCGCCAACATCACATCCGCCCCCCCCCCCCCCCGCAATGTTAAATGGTGTTCTAATTGGTAAATGTCGGTGCGTTACTTACGGAAACTTTGAAAATTCGATGTTCCAGGTAAAAAAAAAAAACAGATAAATTACCCCCCCTACTCCAACTTGGTGTGCTTTCCTTTTCTTATTTTATTTCTTTTTCAGCTAATTTTAAATTTTCCACCCAAAAAGCGCTATAATGTATTTTTGAAAATTAGAAAATTCTATGTCCTGGAAAAAAAAATCCCCTCCTCCCAACATAGTTTGCTTGGTGAAGCCGTCGTTTATGCTACAGCGGGCATGCGTGTAGCATAAACGGATGCTGCAAAATGTTGGAAAGAAGTTCGTGGGTTCAGCAAACGGTAAATTTGCCCCAAGTTTGACTATCAGATTCGTTGGCAGCGACCTCAATTACCTATAAAAAAACAAATTAGAGTGGTCGGTGTTCTGTAGTAGCGTATCTGGATATTTACCTTTTTTTTTCTTGCTTAAAAAAATAGCATTAATACAGTAAGTTAGGTAAACTGACTTTTTCGTTTAAAAATGGAATTATTTCCCTTTCGTTATTAACTTTTAAAAAAAAAAAAAATTTTTTAATAAATATTTTGTGGGGTTTGTATTACTGTACACATAGATTCGAAAAAGTTGTCCAAAAACAAATATATAACAAATAAATGTTATCAAAGGCAAGATAAGTTACTTTTCTACCAAACTGGATATATTTTTCGTGTTTTTATTCAATGTAACATGTTTATTCAGCTCGAAAACCATACAGTGTTTACCGATGTATTGGAACATTCAAGATGGCGTCTGATTCTCTCTTTAACACGGTAAGTGTGGGAAAAGATGTTATAAATAAAAAACCGGATAAAATACTGTTAAAAACTCGCTCAATATATGTTACCGTGACATAGGTTGACATATATTCGGCAGCTTTTTAATAGTATTTCGTATAGTTTTTTATTTATAACACCTTTTTCTACACTTACGTTGTTAAAGAGGGTGTGAGACGCCATCTTGAATTTTCGAATACGTCGGTAAACACTGTATGTTTTTCGAGATGAATAAACATATTACATTGAATAAAAACACAAAAAATATATCCAGTTTGGCATTTTGGCAGAAAAGTAACTTATCTTGCCTTTGATAACATTTATTTGTTTATATATTTGATAACATTTATTTGTTTATATATTTGTTTTTTGACAATTTTTTCGAATCTATGTGTACAGTAATACAAACACCCATTTTGTGTTTTATATACATAAAGTACAATTGTTGAATGTTACTGTTTTGATTATATTCGTTTGGGGGGGACACAATTAAAAAATTAAGAAAGATTAAAATGAAGCGAAATTTAAGTTTCCGTTCCATTTTTACAACAACCGTAAAACAGTGCATACTCAGCAAGTTTTATCGTAATTTATAAGCATATTGAAACACTAAATCAACATTTTATTTATTTTTTTTGCATAATTAATGATGGAAGTATTTTTCTGTTTATTTTCTTAATATCTGTTAAAAAAAATAAATAATTTGTACATTCTCTTGAAAAAAAGAATCAAACTGTTCTCTACTTTCACATGTGTTCCATTTTAACAAACTGAGCCACAGCAACGCGTGGCCGGGTACAGCTAGTATATATATATATATATATATATATATATATATATATATATATGCGCGGGTGTGTGTGTGTGTGTGTGTGTGTGTGTGTGTGTGTGTGTGTGTGTGTGTGTGTGTGTGTGTGTGTGTGTGTGTGTGTGTGTGTGTGTGTGTGTGTGTGTGTTGGACAGTTTAATTACGGTAAAAATTCCGACGGAATTTCAACTATCAATTTTTTTCCAAATTTGAATTATGAATCGAATGTTATTTAATAACATTAACGACCATGTCAACTTTTAGATAACTGCTATTTGAATTATCAACAGTTCTCTGGCATAACTTTAAGAATACTTTATGCAATATGAATAAGTAAAGCACACATAAGACTTTATCTGATCTTTATGTTGTCAGGTTGAAGTATGCAGTCTCACAATTGACTTATGTTCTCATGTCTTGTCTAAACAACGATCCTCGGGAAACGAAATGATTCGTAGAGCCTGGCTAGCGGGTTGTTAAGTATAGACATATTTTTTCGACCTTACAGCTGGAATTATATCGTTTTGTCTACTTCTTCAAAATAAGAAACAAGAATTGATTCAATGAAGAAGTAAATATTTGAAATATTTTCTAGTAACTTATTTTTGCAAAACAAATACTCCCAAAGTAAAAGTTCTATATAAGTATAAACACAGCATTTACATGGCGATGTATAAAGAAAAGCAATTAAATTATAAACTAGTGTTGATAGTTTATTAAGAGATTTATAGAATCCATTTGATGCAATAAGACTACCATATAGCAACACGTGCTCTAATGTTTGCCAAATTCTATTGCTAACTCTTTTCACCTCACATCCTCGTTTCGCCTCAATTGAAATGAATCATTTATTCCTTAAGAATATTGCTATCACTCCAAAACAGAAATTGAAATATAACATAAAATTTGTTGAATGGGTTGGTGGAAAAATAGTTGGATCATTCTACCGATCCAGAAAGTATGAGACACTTAATATCATTTTCTATCTGAACGACATGTAGAAAAACTCGTTACAGCAAGCCAACTGACTTCAAAAACAAAGGAACTCTGAAGATATAGTCGTTTTAATATCGACAGGTATATTTATTTAAGAAGAAATCAATATTCAAGAGATTATATCATTTGCATATTACAGTAAAGAAAAACTGTTTTAATAATTAGCTTTAAGTTTTTAATGGAAATTAGTAAACAACTCGTTATAAATCCTCAAATTTTGTTCATTTTCAATCCTCTCATAATATTCTTCATCATTCAACTGGCAATCCAATCTCATTTACCGTTATCCTCAAGTGGCCTTTAGCCTTGATAAATAGTGCCACATTAGTAAAAATGCACATCATTAATGCTACATAACAATGGATTTTTATGACGAAAGAAAAAATTTTAATGAAACTAAAATTTGACAATTTTTCTAATTGAACTTATTTCTTTCAAGTAGGACTACCTGGCATTGCCCGGGACAACGTGTAACATATTTCTATTAAAACTTCTATTTTTTCTTTATAACTAAACACTTATAGAAAAAAGAGGACATAAAAAGAAATAATGCAAATCATGAGTATAGACTAATTTTTATTTCTTTGCTGTTAGAATGAAACTCAGTGGGTGTGTATGTGTCAAAAAAAGTCATTGAAAAATCAAATACATTCTTAGATAGAGTACTGTTACTACATCTTTTCTCAATTCGAAAGCGTCCGATGTTACATTCTTTTCTCTATAACAATTCAATCATAAAATAAACATCACCAGCCTTTCTCTACATTATCGTTATTTCTATTGTAGGTACACGACAACGCCCCAATTTCCCATTTCCTTTGTAAAATATACATAGCAAGTACTTATCTCGTTATCACCACTGCAAAAACTTTTCTTTCTTCCTCCATGTATCTAAAATCAAACGGAATTTTCATGAACAGCGTTTCTTTCCAAGAACACCTGTCTGTGTAACATATTACAAAAGAACCATTTCTTGTTGAACTGACAAATTTTATCTATTCCTTTTTTATTATTCATTAATATTATTGTTTTTTTTTATGAAAATCGCTCTATACAAGGTAGAAGCCACTTGATGTAATGAGATAAAAAAACTTCCACTTCAAGGTCAAAAACTATCCAATAATAAGTGTTATACGAATAAATTCTTTCCCCTTTGTCAGAAACATTGCTCATGGAATATGAGGACTAAAGGGAAAAAATGGAAAGCAAGATTATCGAAAATAAAGTCATGGTCAACTTGTTACTCTCCATTATTCATCATCTCACTGACAATCTTATTAACTACCATCCTCGGAGAGTTCTTCACCTTAGAAAGTGGTGACTTATTAGTATATCTTTTTTTCGTTAGCATATAAAAGCAACCACGGAGACAAATCGGCGTCTCCAGTTTTTTCTAATCAGTGAAATTGTTGTTGTTGTTGTTTTTTTTTTTTTAGGGAGAAACATTTTAGCACAATTCTCTTGAAACCATAATACTTAAGAAACAAACGTTTGATTATCTAGTTTGGCGGAGCATTCAGTGCCAAATAAGAAGGCATAGAAGGTATGCAACATATTCAAACTATTGCATCAATAACGACACAAATATTATCATGAAATCACGTCACTGTAAGTTATTTGGTATAAACTTGGATAATCTGTCTTAACTATGTATTAGTGTAATGGATGTCGTCGTAGACTCGACTCGGCAAATTTGAAATTATCTTAAAGCTAGGCTAATAAAACACAGAACTCGGTCAATATACATTGTTTACTGATTGTGCAAAATATTTTGTTAACGTACGTTATACTCCGTAAGTATAGGAGGTAATATTTGAGAGGATCAGATCACAGAACGGATATTACACAATAATTTGACCCATGGCATAATGGATAAAAGTGGTGAGTAATAATTTGCACTAAGCGACAATCTTCTGAAGGTTCAAGATTCAATCTTCAGTACTAAGACTATAATTACGAATTAATTAAGATTTCAACCTAATCATGTTAGACGGAGGGGTGGGGATAAGTAATACGTGTAGATTAAATAAAGTGTTTTATTCGAGATTACATACAGATTTTCGAAATTGACATAAAGAATCTCGAGTTCGATAAAATATATTTAAAGAAGGTTGGAGGTTACATCGGCAGAAACGTTTGGAGAACATCCCAAATTAAAGCAAAATATTAATACAAATACTTCAATGCCCGCATAGGAGGTAGTAATGTCTAGGAGGATGGACTAATAACGAACGAACATATATTATACGAGCACCTCTATTACAGGG